>NC_090923.1:774008748-774323302 GCF_040938575.1 Ambystoma mexicanum | reverse complement strand
AAGGCACTTCTCTGGCTTGGCTAGGAGCTTATGTTCACATAGACGTTGTAAAACTGCCTTCACGTGCTCTTCATGTTTTAGATGGTCCCTGGAGTATATCAATATATCTTCCAGATATACAATGACGAAGATGAACAGCATATCAGAGAACACTGAGTCCATAAAACGTTGGAACACCGCTGGGGCATTAGCAAGTCCAAAGGGCATAACCAGGTATTCAAAATGGCCAAAGGGGGTTCTAAAGGCTGTTTTCCATTCGTCACCTTCCTTTATACAAATAAGATGGTAGGCACCCCTTAGGTCTAGTTTTGTGAAGACCACTGCACCTCTGACTGCTTCCAGGATATCCGAGATTAGAGGCAATGGGTAGCGGTCCTTCAGAGTGCACTGGTTAAGGCCACGGTAGTCTAGACATGGTCTGGGCTCCTTGGTGTCTTTTCTGGGAACAAAGAACAATGAAGCACCCGCTGGGGATTTAGATGGTCGTATGGTTTTCCAGGTTAGTATCCAGGTATTCCCGGAGGGCACTTTTTTCAGGTTCTGATAAAATAAACATCCTGCCGAAAGGAATCACTGCTGAAGGTACAGTATTGATGGTGCAATCCTCTGGTCTGTGAGGAGGGAGAGCTTGAACTATAGCGGTCGAAAATACATCAGAAAAGGCTTCGTAGGCCCTGGGAATCCAGATGATGTTAGAGACGGTGACAGGATTTTGCTGACTCTCTTGTGAGTCTTCAGAAGACTTTGGTAAGGAATCTAGGGATAAGCAGTGAGACATACAGTGTTCAGATCCAAGGAAGAGAGAGCCTGCTGCCCAATTGATGTAGGGGTTATGCCTTTGTAACCAGGGCATTTCTAGAACCATCGGATAATGGGCTGATTTTATAATGTCAAATTTGATCCTCTCTCGATGGTGGTTTATGGAGAGTAGAATCTCTTTAGTCTGAAGGGTTATGGGTCCTGAAAACAGAGGTCTCCCATCAATAGCCTCTACAGGTTGCATTGTTCCTCGAATTTCATGTGGAATGTTGTGAGCAGTGACCCAATCATGATCCAGGAATACGCCCATGGCTCCGCAATCTACTAATGCCAGGATGGGGTAGGATTCTTTCTTGGAAGGCGATAGAAAGGCCTGTAGAACCACAAAATTATTTTGTCCTGGAGAGTTCAAGGATGTAATTGATGTGGAGCAAACATCTCTCTCCCGTAACTGTGCCCCTTCTAGGATCGGGAGCTGGCGTTTCCTGAACGCCATGGAGGAGCAATAGGGCATTCTCTCACAGGGTGTTTTTCGGAGGTGCAATACATGCACAGACCAGTGTGAATCCATCACATCCTCTCTTGTGGGGTAATGGGTCCACGGAAGGCCCCCATTTACATGGGTTCTGGGTCCGGGTTTGGAGAAACTGTGGGCTCAGATCTAGACGAGTGTTCTGTGGTGGCCTTTTGGAAAGGCGATTTCGACTTCTTTTTCTCCGATTTTCTTTCTTGGATTCGGAAGTCTATTTGCAAGGAAAGGTCCATGAGAGCCTGAGCTACCCTAGCTAACCCATCCTTTATTTCTTCATTCAGACCTTCGGAAGAGAGTGAAGCTGGCTTCTTGAGACCAATCTGCTTCCTTCACGAGTTGTTTAAAACGGGTCACATAAGTGAGCATATCCTGGGATCCTTGTTGAAATTCGAGCAGTCTTTCTTGGGCACTGTACACCTGTTCTGGGGGATCAAACATGGCCTTTGGAGCATCCACAAAGCCATCATAATCATCCAGGAGGGCGTCTCTTGAATTGACTAGGGGGGTGGTCCAGGTCAAGGCATTTCCAGTGAGTTGTGAGATCATAAAGCCCACCTTTGCTCTAGGAGTGGAGAAGCAGTAGGGCTTGAAGGTGAAGTGCACTAAACATGATTCAAGGAAAGCACAGAGAGTCTTGGAAGAACCATCATACTTGTCCACTACTCCTCCCAATAATACGCTTTCTTTAGTTGCAGAGTCACGTGACAAAACTAGCTGTTTTAATGCAGCATTCTCAGCCTTAAGGTTCTGTACCTCCGTGGTTAGTTCCTGCATGCCTCGCATGAGGTCTTGAACAGCGGCTTCCATCTCTGTATCTGTATCGTGTTTAAGGCATCTCAATCTTCTGTCACAAGTCTCTCCCCTTCTCACCTGCTTTTGTTGTTTGCTTGCGACCTTCTGTGATGTCTTCTTTCTCACGGTCCGGGATTTGTACAAACCCGAACGCTGGTCCTCGGATTCCAGCGTGAGGTTCGCTATCCACCTTCCAGGAGCATTCAGAAGTCCAGGGTGGATACCAGGAAGGAATTAAGTTTGCACTCGGAAGCACGGAACGCTGTGACCCGAGCACGGAAGAAAATCCAGGAAGATCAGAGGTAAGGTAGAGGAATGGGAGGAAGGACGGGGGATTCAAGGAACTGGGAACCAGGAATCAAAAGAGAGCCCCCAGCGAACTCCGGCAACACACGTCTGACTACAGCAAGTAGTAGCGCTGAGACGTGCAGAGCCGCGGGGGTGTGTCTGTTTTGTAGATCATGCAGCGTGGAGCATAGAGACTGGCCAGGAGCATTCCGTTTCGGGCGGCCATGTTGGAAGGATCACTGTATTCAATCCCCTCTGGGTCAGGGACCAGGAGGTCCAGAAGGGACGCAGACGACTGTTCATGACAGGCAGAATCCCGAACTTTTCAGTTTTTAGTACAATACAGGGCTTCAGTATGCTAGAGTGTGCATTTTTACAATCATATAGAAGACAGAAAACCAGAAGAAAGGAAGCAAAATGTTTGCCCTGTGTGATATATGCTCCCTGCTGATTTTGCATTTTGCTGTTAGCATACTGCTGATTTAACACTATGCTATGCCCCCCCACCTCGCTGAACTGGTGTTGTGATGTCCCTGTGTATGCGTTCTTTTTGATATTTTTCACCGCTGATTGGCACTGTGTGATATATGTGCCCTGCTGATTTGTGCTGTTATTTTCCACCTGCTGATTTATATTGTGTGATATTTGATCCCTGTTGATTTGTGTTTCCTGATAATTGGTCCCTGTTCATTTCCAATGTGTGATCCATATTTGCACTAGACAGGATTCTGGCAATTTCCTTTGCAGTATAATTAATACGGAAGACAACTCACCCAACATGTGTCCTCACTGTGCAAGAGTTTGCATGTTTTACATGTATATAGGAAACAAAAAAACTGAAGAAAGGATGACTAATACTGTCCTTTTTTCACTGTGCACTGTGTGGTACTGCTTGCTGCTGTTTTTGCATTGTGATATTAGAACGCCTCTGATTGTGTACTGTGTTACGTTTCCTCCCTGCTGATGTTGCTTTGTTATGTTGACATCCTGCTCACTGCTCTGTTTGATATTTTCCCCTCCTGTTTCGTACTGTATGGTAGATGTTCCCTACCGATGTGTACTTTGTTAATTGCTTCTTGCTGATTTGCGCTGTGTAATAATTGGTCCCTTGTGGGGCCAGATTACAGAAACTTTGCACCGGTGCAGGTGCAAAGTTGCACAGTATTTCACTAGGGCGAAGTTTGCCCTATTTTTAAATACATTGGCACACACTAGAAAACTATTACACTGTGACAAGCGCAGTTTGGCATATTAAAAGCACTAGGGCAAAAATTGCCCTAGTGCAAAACAGATACATTTCTGATGCATTTTTGCATCAGCGCAAAGTTTGCACTAGGGCAAACTTTACCCAGGTACAAAAATGCAGTAGAAATGCACCTTTTTGCACTAGGGCAATTTTTGCCCTGGTGCTTTTAATATGCCAAACTGCCCTTGTCATGGTGCAGTACATTTCTAGTGTGTGGCATTGTTTAAAAAAATCAGGCAAACTTTGCCCTAGTGCTAATACCGTGCAACTTTGCACTTGTAATCTGGCCCCTGATGTGTATTGTTTGGCATTTGAGCTCTGTTAATTTTCCTTCTGTTTTTTGCACAGAAGTAGATTTTCCCAGTGTTATATTTTCTCCCTGCTGAAATTCCCTCTGTCGTGTTTGCTTGCTGCTGTTTCATGGTTAGGGTTGCACTCTAGTGATGGTTTTACCGTGTACGGCACACCCCGTCTTTCTTAGAGTGTATGGTATGTTTTCATTGGTGATTTGCTCTATTTGATTTCAACTCCCTTCTCAATTTGCATCGTGGTGTTTACACCCTGTTAACACCCTGCTGATTCTGCATTTGTGTGATGTTTTCACCGTGTTGATTTTGTGTTGATATGTTAATGAACTGCTGATTTGTAATTTGTGACATTTGCTCCTTTTTAATTGGTTCTCTTTTGTGTTTGATCCTTCCTGATTTGCTCAGGGTTATAATTTTTAGTGCGATGCAAAGTGACTTTGCACCACTGTGTGAATGAGTGACAACTCATTCACAGTGTCCCTCAAGGCTCAGTCCTTGGTCCTTTTATTTTCTCTCTTTATACCTCTCCCCTGGCTGAAGTTATCTATTCTTCTGGGCTCTCCCATCACTTTTATGCGATGATACTAAACACTTTCCCTTTCTCTTATTTTCCTCATTTTCCACTGATATTCATGCTCAACTTTCTGCTGGTCTTCTAGCCATCCAATCTTGGATGTAAACACATGTCCTGTCTTTTAAAACCACTAAAACTGAGGTACCTTTCTTTCCAGCAAATACTACTCCCTCTCCTCTCCCTCCTTCCTTTGTTTCCTTCCCTCCTTCTCAGCTCTCTATTTCCCTTAAGGCTCGTAATACAGGTCTGTACTTTGACTCAGAGCTTTCCTTTAAACACCACATTTCATTATCTGCATGTGCTTATTATTTCCATCTTTATAATATCTGGAAAGCTCGCCAATTTCTAACTCTTAATGCCACTAAGCTCTTGCTTTCATCTTTAATTTGTTCTTGCCTTTTTTATTGTTCTTCTGCTCTCTTTTGTCACCCACTTACTCATCTGGCTCCTGTTAAATCTATTTTTAATGCCTCTACCCTTGGCTGGCATTCTTTCCAATCCCACCTTAAATTTAACTTCTAATGCTTAGTTTTTAAATCTCTTCATGGTCTCATTCCTGATTATCTTTCTTCTCTGGTCTTATTCTATATCCTCACTCGCACTCTTCGCTCCTCCTCTCAATTTTGTCTTGTCACTCCACATCCCCCTTGTGCGCATTCACATTTCCCTTCTTTTTCCCTGCTCACTCCCCTTCACTGGAACGCTCTTCCCCTTTCCCGTCGCTCTATCAAAGTGCTTTCTTTGTTCTGGGACTCTCTTAAGTTCCACTTACTTCACTCTGGTTAAATGGTTGTTAAAGTTTTTATCATGTCTCATTTTATGTACTGCCTGATTCTATTTACAACGCTTTAGAGTAAAGCGCTCTATGAAATTCAAATAAAATACAAATAAAATGCAAACACAGGCACTGATATTGTTTATTCGACAATAATGAATACTGTGAGTTCTGACAGTAAGAAAATGACTTGCCACCTAATCTGGGTCCCCTGATTTTGGCATAAGAAGCTAGGTAGCTTGTGCTTGAGCTTTATTGTCTAGTTGGGTGATTAAACTGTTACATAAAAGGTATTTGAACAAAAATGAAGGTCAGCCAGCGCAGTGGGTCGACATTTCTTGAGCATCAAAAGTAAACTAGTGGCAGCATTTCAACTCTCTGCATCCGAGCAATGCACTTCTCTGGGAGGCCGAGTTATTTCATATGGCCGTAGTTAAGACATGATGATACTCAAGTGTTTTGACCATGACTTTATGAGGAAAGGATGAAAGTAAAACTAAAGAATAGTTTTGAAAAACTACTGATTGCATGCACGGAACTTCCAACAATAGCCATGCCATTTCTACTTTATGAAACCCAGAGGCATTGCTGGGAGGTCTGGGGGGGGCGCTGAGGGGGCTATAGGTATGTGTCTTTTGGCTGAAGCCCGGGATAGAAGCTCAGGGGCTAAAACAAAAAGGCTAGTGAAAGTGCTCACTCCCCACATTACCAATATAAACTCAGAACAAAGACACATCCCAGTAGGGAATGAGACCAGGAGAACAGATTGCGAGGTTGCAAAAGATTTATACAAAATTCGGCATCCAGAGAACTCTGCTGCCCTGTGAGCGCTCTGGCAAACATTACATTTACAATGGATTATAAAGCAAAATAGCATCAACAGAGATGTCAACTATAGGGGTTACAAGTTACAATATGATTGGCTGCAAAGCGACGGTGTTGCTCCGTCAGGATTGGCTGCTTCGTTGGTGGGAGAGTGAGCCTCACGTGGTTCAGCTGGACGTGTCAGGGTGGGGTGAGTGTCGGCTCACATTGGAGATGCGGATGACACTAGCTAAGCTGATATTTACCCTTATTCTAAACATTAAGAAACAATGACCATTCATATACCTTTGAGTACATTTTACAAAACTTATAAATTGTGTACACGTGATTACATCATCTTTCATTGGGGTCTTCATGAGGTGAAGGGTTTGGGGCTCTTGTCCTCCGCGATAACCTGGGGACTGGGTTGATCTGGCACATCAAGGCGGGAGGGGAGTGGAGTGACACGTTAGTTTTATGACAGAATATACAACGACAGGGATCTGGGTTTAGTGGGGGCACTCTGTGGTGGGCTGCACAGCAGGGTCACACTTCTGGTACATCAAGAGAATACCTTAGGATGGCACAGGGTTGCACAAGCAGTCATTTTCCAACAGCGGGGGTGAGAGGGCATGGGCAAGTTTGTGGAGATGGATGAGCTACAAGTCATGGCTCAAGCCGGTTCACACACAGGACAGTGATTTCAGAGGAAGAGTGAGAAGATACATAATATTGTTTGTTTGAATTATCCCCGGCACATCCGTGAGAAAGGGATTTGTGAAGCTTCAGACAGAGAAAGAAAAGGTGGGGGCCATGAGTGCTTGCCATGGGCAGCGCTGGAGAAGTGAGAGGAGGCTTTCGTAGTATCGGATTGCGGCCTAGTCCAGAGATGGAGCCGAGGGCACACAAAATGGAAGCCAAGTGTATCCCGCAATAGCCCCACCTATGCATTTGCTGATGCTTCTGCCCTTGTGACAGCATAAGGGCAACGGAGGGGTCCCCCGCTATTGCATAAGCAAGTGGTCCATCTCACATAGAATGTATGGGGAGGCCCAAACGGCCCCTCACTACCTTACATTCCCTCCTTTCGTTACATCTAAAGTAACAAACTAACATTTATTATTATTTGCATTCTGATAGTACTCCGCTTCCTGTACTGCTTCATCCCAGGCTGGGGTCCCTTTTATGGGCATCCATGCTCTGCAGACACTCCGTAAACTTTGAGCCCTTCTAGCATATTCCTCAGGGGTGCATGTCATATATATTCCCCCATCCCCATCCAAGTCCACCCACACCTCTTTGTACCACTGCAATTCTCGGGGTTCTTTGATTGTGGTGTGATATAAGTTATCCACCCTGTCCCCTGGGTAGTGGTGCACAGCTGTCATGCGATACTTATTTGGACCACACTGTCTTGTTTGGATCTGAGCATCTTTCGTTGTTTGTACCCTTATCGGTTGGCCCATTGTCACCATCATCATTGCGGAACTAGGCATTGATTTTGCACAACATTGAACGCCTACCTGACACACACAGAAAAACAGAGGCAGAAAAGCGATGAGCGGGATCAAACATTTTCATCATTATACTGAACCAGGAAGGTATCCAATTGTAAATCTCATTGAACCAGTTGCTTGGGTCGATGCCTCCTTCTTTCTTCATTCTTTCACCCAAGTTATGCACTGCCAATATCACGTGTGACAAGGTGGCATTAGCCGTGTCTGCAGAGGGTACGAATGTGCAGCAGGCACTCCCTATTTTTCAGAAAACACCGCCGTCCATTGCTGTGAGTAGGTCTAGGACGTACTGGTTTTGCATGGTCATCACCCGCAGGGCGCACAGTTCCACTTTGATCACGTTGAATCCTTTTTCTGTGTCGTTGGCCAGTTGGATCAGCTCCCAATGCAGCCATTTGGTGTTCGCCTTCGCCTGCAGTCCTGGCACTAGGAGGGAGGCAAAGAATGTTTTGGCAGAATTTAAAAGGTTGTACTGGTCAGGAATCTCTGCCAGGAGTTCTTAAGATTTGCTGGAAATAGAGTTGGATGACCTACATTTGCGGAACACTCTGTCTTGTAGCTCGTCTTCAGGCAGAATGTCATATGTGGCGGGCTCTTTTGTTGCTGGCTAGGGTGCTGTCGATACTTCAGCTGATTCCTTTCCCCCTCAGACATGGCTTTCCGTGATCAACATCAGGGCCGAATGCAGTATGGCCAAGGCGTTGGTACCCCTCCATGATGGCGGGAGATGCAGGTACGCTTGTTTGCCACACACCCAGTAAATGTCCATTAGAGCTGCTGTTCCTTTTTTCATGGCTGGGATGATGATTGTTTTGTTACAACGTTTGTTGGTGCCCATCTGTACTTTTCCTTCGCCGTGAAAACAAAGTTCGTACTCGATTTCTTTTTGTATCTTGATTGGTTTCTCCAGAGCCGTCACCCACGTTAGTTTGGCGATATGCTGAGACCATATTGGAGTGCATGTCTCTTCGACCCATTGAAAGTTCTCTTCAGTGAGACCTCACAGTGCTTCAGCTTTACACGTGACTGTCTCTTTGTGCCATTTATGTTCTGTGAACATTGTCCCTTTGAGAAAAAACATGCTTCGTTAGTGCATATGACTCCTTATGGTCTGCTAGTGCAGGTTTTCTCGTTCTGCAACATTTGTATTGTAACTGTGTGTGACTGGAAGGTACTTCTAATCCTACACAATATTAGATGAATTAAACACTGGGCATCTGACATGGGTATTTCTTGGGGTATGAGAACCTTGGGCGTGCCTGAGGCATGAGGGATAAGAGAGCAAACGTAACAGCTCTCATTTGTTGCTTGTTTGACTGTGGCACTCATAACTGAGTACCATTTATCAGAGTGATCCGGGTGGCGGGGGTCTTCAATTTCAGCTAATCCAAGACCATGGTAGGCATCATAACCTTTCTCTCCCACCACCCCCATTTTCCGTCTTTTACTCCTGCCTTGACCATTGTGTTACAGTTTCACCTTTTGGTACCTTATGGGAAAAATATGTGTCCGCATGTCATCATTCTGTTCGCTTTCACCTTGCCAGGACTGTGACTTTGGGTAACCTTGGGTGGTTGGGGCATTGGGCTTAAAGTGCATGTGATCACCATTAGAGGTAAGTTCTTCGGTTGTATATGTGTTTGTGTATGGCAATTCATAAATACCGAACAGGGAATAATCACCATTATGGCCATTGGTTTCATCATCAACATCATAACCCATAGGAGCATATGTATAAATGGGGGTTTTGACAGTTTGGTTTTTGTGCAGAGTGGTTAAATTAGCATTCAGGGAGGCATTGTGTGCCCAAATAGTTTTAACCCCAGGCCATATGATGCTTGACCCTTCTTGTATTAAATGTACGCCACCCACCTCTTTTATATCACTCAATATAAATGACACACTCCAGTACAGTCCAAGGCAAAATAATATAACAGAAAAAAACAATTACTAAAAAATAAAGGCCACAATCTCAATTGTAATTTCTGTTACTACTAACATCTACCCTATCACTATCTAAATTTGAGTCGTTTTTAGCGAGGGCACTCCTTTCCGTCATATTTCCACCTGAAGGGACGATATAAAAGTGTTAAGGACATAGAAAAACATATTTATATTATTTGTTATTCCTCTCTAATTTCATAACATCACAACCATTATTGATGCATCATATACAGTGAACATACATAAAGACCAGGGGAGTGCTATTCTTCAAGGAGAAAGTACCTATACTAGGGCATCACGATACCATACCAGAGGTAGGAGACGAACGAGTGGGATGGAGGATGGTGAGCACTGGGATGCATAGTGGGCTGGTTAGTGTTATTTGGGAGGAAACAATCAACGAAAGGGTAAGACGGAAAAGCAAGCAGAGAGACAGAGAGAGAGAGAGATAGAGAGAGAGAGCGAGCACATTCCATTTATATTAAACATCACTTATAGTCATGTTTAATTACTTCTCATAATATTTTCCCAGTTTATATTTTTCTTTTGTATTTTCCATTCTGTGATCTTTATTTTACCTCTAAGGAGTAGCAACTTCCTGACTCTGTTGTTGGTCACTCTGGGGTGTTGTACTTTCATGTGCCTTTCTTAAATCTGAAAGACGCACTCAGTACTTTAATTCCCAAACTTTTACTGTGGAGTATGTGCAACAGATTACCTCTTAAAGGCTATGAAATCATGGGGAGTTCCATCTCCACACGAAGCTGCATACATATACAGTTTCACCAGGCATTTATTGGTCTTTGGGGCTGTCTTGTGCAGGTGTGTTTGTATCAGTTGCATTGTCTTGACTAAAAGGAGGTGCTATTTGTTTTGCTATACTCCTTACAGCCTGTGTCAATTGGGTGAGATATTCCTTGAATTCATCCCCTAGCACTGTGGCAGCTCTATGAGCATCTGATGTTCTTCTTACTAGAGGTAGAGGCGTATGAATGCACCTTCCCGTCACTATTTCGTGTGGGCTCAAATGGTGGTCCTTACTTGGCTGTGTTCTGAGTTGGAACAGTGCTAGAGGCAAGCAATACACACAGTTTTTCTTAAGAGTGTTTCACATTTTGGACAATTTACTTTTGAGGAGGCTGTTGATTTTTTCCACCTACCTGTTAGCCTGCGGTGATAAATCGAACAAAGCTTATGTTTTACTCCTAACAATGTTATCACTTCTTTAAAAAGGTCATTCACAAAGTGTGTGCCATTATCTGAGAGGATCACGTCACAAATTCCCCACCTGGAGAATATTTCCATCACCAAAAACATAGCCGTGCACTTGGCATCTGGGTGCGCGCAAGGTCCTGCTTCCACTCAATGTGATAAGGGGCGCACTATTACTATGAGATATCTTGCCCTGTTACATCTTTTTCCCATGTCAGCATAATCTATATGTAGTTTCTCGAAATGGGTCTAATGGGCATGGCAGTGTTCCAGCTGAACTGTAGGTCTGACATGTTGTACATTCTAACATTAATTTTGTCAAGTGTAAATTGAGGATGCACCACTCTTCCTGAATGTCTGCTGAAATATGTTGCTTTTCAACGTGTGTTGGGAAATTGAGTTGTTGAAATGCCACATGCAACAATTCTATGGGCATCACTACTTTGCTTGTCATCTCTTGATGCCATATCAAATTGGTAGGTGATTGTTTGCACCCTCTTTTCTCCCATAGCTCCTTCTCTTCAGGTGGTGCCCGCCTTTGCAACTCTATTATTTGTAATAAAGGCATAGAGTTGTACCCTTCTTCTTTGTCATCTGGTGTTGGGGTGTTTACTATGCATTCTATTGCTGGAGGGATGTTAAAATATGCTGCTTCTTTCACAGCGGTGTCTGCTGCCGCATTCCCGAGTGAGATTGCATCTGTGTTGTTGGTATGTGCCTGGCATTTCACTAAGGCCACTACTGACGGTTCTGCAAGTGCCTCAATTAGGTCATTCAATAGTGTTGCATGTTGTATGGGGGACCTGTCTGCTCTCCTGAATCCTCTTCGTTACCATTGGGACAAGCCCAAATGTACCATTGTTGTCACATGTACAGAGTCTGAGTAAATCGTTACTGCGTATCCTTTGGCTGTATGCAATGCTTCAATTAATGCAATCAATTCTACTGCTTGTGCTGAGAAATGTGATGGAAGGCATTTCTGCACTATTACTTCATATTTTTCCCCTTCTATCCTTACCACAGCTGCCCCTAAATGTGTTTCCCCTGTTTCACAATCAATAGATGCTGACCCATCTACAAAGTATATTTCTGCCTCCTCTTCATCCCCTTTATATGTAGCACAATTGTGTGCTTGAATGTCTTCTACTGTGCAGGGCTCTGTGAGGAATATGGCAGGGTTTACAGTTTTGCATCTGACAACATGCACGTTTGGGCTTGATATTATTAATTTGTGTGCAGTTGCTCTTTGTGTGGTAAGTGTGGATTTTGACCTTTCTAGTATGACAAACAGTGAGTGTTCAGCGTACAATGTGCCAGAGCAGCCCATCACTATGGTGGCACTTTTCTCTATCGTGAAGGCAGCAGCTGTGAGAGCTTGTTCACATGCAAAGTGTCCTTGCATTGCTGAATCTAAGGTGCTGCTGTAATAGGCTAGTGGCTTGTGGCCCAGTGATGTTTTCTGTGTAAGTACTGCTGTCATTAGTATTCCATTGCAGTGTGAAAAGAGATAGAAATCCCGACCTTAATCAAGGTTTGCTAAAACAGGTGCGTGTGTGATGAAGTCCTGTAATTTGAAATATTGTGTCATCATTTCTTGTCTCCATTTGATAGGGGCACTGTTCTTTTGTGCTTCTTTTAGTCCTTGGAGGAGGGGGCATGTGTATGCGGCGTAGTCTAATATCCATGCACGGCAATAATTACATATCCCTTCACCGTTTTGGGTATCACTGTGTGGCGGATTGCTGCTGCTCTATCTGGTATAATCCTTTCGGCATCTTTCGAAATCAACTGTCCCAGATATAATACCTCTGCTAGTCAATATTTGAGTTTGTCCTTATCCACCTTGTACCCTTTTGCCGCTAGTAAGTTTAGCAAAGTTATTGAGTCTGTTCTACATTGCTCTTCACTTTCACTGCAAATAAGAATATTGTCCATGTACTGAATTATTGTGCTCTTTACATCGACATTACCAAGGTCTTCATGCAAAATCCTGTTAAATATGCTCAGACTCTCACAATACCCTTGCGGTAACCTGCAATGCTCATATACTCTTCCCCACAAGGTAAATGCAGTTAGATATTGGCAGTTAGGGTCGAGTGGCACTGAGAAAAAAGCATTTTTCAAATCCACAACTGTAAAACATGTGGCTTCTTTTGGAATGCTGCACAAGATGGATTTGGGTATGGCACTAAAGGGGACTCTTTATGTATGACATTGAGTGGGCGGAGATCCTGAATCATCCTCCATACCCCACCCCTTGCCTTTTTTATAGGATAGATCGCCGTATTGCATGGTGAAGTTGATGGCACAATTATACCTTGTTGTAGTAGTGCATCTACTGTTTATTTTATTCCTTCTTCTGCTTCTCTGGAAAGTGGGTATTGTTTTACTCTAGGCGACACTGCCCTGGTTTAAGCATTATCTTTATGGGCATACCCCCTTGTAAGAGTCCTACATCATGGGGCCCTGTAGTCCATAATTCTGGTGGTAATTTCTCCATGTCTGAACGAATATAGAAGGTGGTGCACTGACACTGGCCAGGAGGGGGTGTGTATTTCTCTGTGCTGAATCATTATGTCACATGGTACGCTTATTTCCATAATTATTTCCCCATCAGTGTCACTGTCCGTAAACAACTCTTCGTCTGTTAAATCTCGCAGAGCTATGTTTGGGTCCATACATAACACTGTTCTCCACTCGCGTCCGTGCATGTCCAGTCCTATTGCCACAATACGTTTACTCGAAACCTGTACCCCTTCTAAGTCAATTGAGAGAAGTGTGCCTGGGTACAATGTCTTGGTTTGCAACAGGGCGGAACACAAAATCTGATTGTACCCTCCATTAATTTTGTGTTATCTCCTGTACCACTCTAGCGAGAACTTGTAGTCCATAAATGAACAAGTCAACATTTATGGGCACCCCCTTACTGAAACTTCATTTGTCATGGTACTGATCATTAGCATTGCTCTTACAGGACACACCCCTGGGGTGGCGCGTACTATTCCCCTTTCTGTGAAGGAAATGGTCATATTCAACTTACTTAGGAGATCCCTTCCCAGCAAATGTATAGGTGAGTCCTCATGATACTGCAGGGGTGTTCACACTGTCTTCCCCCCTACCGTTATGTCCAAATATGTTCTCCAAGGAACTTTTAAAATAGCCCCAGAAAACCCCCACATTTCCAAATGTTTCCCTGAATCGGGAACCGGCCTTCCATGAGGCACGATTTTTCCGTACCCGAGTCCACCATGAAGATGACTGTTTGTTGACTATCTACGCACCCACCAGTGGTTCCTCTTCTGCACGTAGGGTAGTTGATACGACTGGATATGCAAGTGCTTTTTGTGGGCTGTCCTAATCTGGATATGTGTTTGTTCCTAGGACGGAAAACACGTTATCCGCAAACACGTCTGTACCACGTTAATGGTGCCGGTGTGCCGTTTGTAGTTGTAGCGAAAATGTTGATTTGTGTATTTCCCATCGGGTTTAGGTGCACTATTTGGGGTTGCACACCTTGCTGTTGAGCTTGTGGTCTGGGCTGTATTGATTGTGTTCCCTGCGGGTAATCATTAGAATACAGCTCTGGTGGTCTGCTACCTCCTATTGGTAACCCATGTGGGTGGCCAAATTGCTGTTCGTTTCCCATGGGAGGGGGTCCTTGAGAGTATATCGTAGGTTGCATTTGACATTCTCTGGAAAAGTGTCCCCACCTCCCGCAATTCCAACATGACCCTTGGCTCCCTGCCCGCTTTCCTTGTCCTCCAAACCCTCTATTTCCTTGACTTCCAAATCCTCCTCTCTGTCCCCGATACCCACCTCGTCCTCTGGCAGGTCTGCCCTGCCACTGGGGCCTTCGTACTGCTCCTCTCTGGCCCATTGCTCCTGTCCATTTGCAGACCAGGTGGCTGCCATCCTTGCTGGTGTATTCCCTGACCCCTCCTCCACTCCTTCCAGTCTCTCTGCGGACAGGGCTGCGCTAATCACAGCGACCTTCATCAATTTATTCTGAACAAGCTTTGCTTCATCTGCCAACCTCCTCTGTGCTATTTCTTTTTCCCTCTCTTTGATCCTCCTACAATGATGTACTATGATCCTCTGAATCTCGGGCCAGCCTTTGGCTTCTATCCCAGCTATTTTATCCAAGGCCTTCTGTACCTCCTTCGGGAGCTCTCTCTTGATGATAAAATAAAACAGGGTGTCTGTATTGGTCCCAAGCCGTGCCCGTTTCTGATCTCTACAGGTCCTGCACCCGAAGAATTAATTGTGCAGCCTCTTCCTCTTCTCCCATAGTACTTTGCATTACTAAATGTAAGTCTGGAGTATCTGCAAATGTTCTCCACAATGCATCCCACACGTGTACCCTTACATTATTAAACAATGACCCATCATGGCGGTCACAATTTATTGTTACTCACAGAAAAAATGCCTTCACCCACACCCCGTCAGCTTGATCTCCCACTGCGGACACTAGCAAGCTTTTTACGTCCCCTATAGCCAAGGGAACTCCTGTTGTATTATTTCAAACGCGTGTATCCACTTCCCCGCCCCACCCGAAAGTGGAGGGAGGAGTTTCAACAGGTTGTTTTTGTCCATCTGTGCCCATGGTATGTAATGGGGCCTCCCTGCCCCTTTGTGTATAAGGGGCATTTGCAGTTTTGCTTTTCCTCCCTTTTTACTTACCATCACTCTCTTAGCTTTACTTAGTGACATGTTTCTTAACGTACATCTCAACATCCTTTGCCATCTCTCCAGCCCTCCCCCATCCTCATGGTCCTCTCATAATGGAAGCGATAGTCCTGCAGCTGCCGCCCTTTCTTCATACTCATCTAGATCACACCATACTTCATCAATCTCCCTATCTGAGTCTCCACCTCTATGTCCCTCCCCTGCCTAGATTTCTGCGTGTTCAGCCCGCACAATTCTTATCGGTTTGTCATTTAAGTGAAAGAAAATCTCTCCCGATTGCCACTCGTGTTCCTGCTCCTTAGGTGCGTTCCCTTGTGGTGGTGGCGAGGGTGTAGACCCACCTCCTATGCTAGGTGGGGGTGTCAGGTCCCTAGCTATGCTGGATGGTGCTTCTCCTCCCCCGGGCAACATCTGTCCCGTCTCACAAAGCTCTTAATCATGTCAATTCCATTTGTGTACAGGCAAGTTGTCATTTTAGATCTCCGGTGAGGTGTTCTAAATTTACTGGCGGGGCACTAGTGGGCCCATATAGGCCTCTGTGATCATAGGGTGGCGGGGCTGTAACTGCAGGGGGGGTCGGGCACTTTGCGCAGGCACATATGTCAGGTCACTGTACCACTGCAGCGGGCCTAGTTAACAGTGGGTAGAGCCTAGTGAGGTCATTTTCATTTCCCCCACTTTTATGGTGGGTTCCTCTGCTGTGACTCCCTGCGCCCCTGCTGGAACTGTCAGCGCTTCTAAAGATATTTCTTTTGTTGCGTCATTACTGGGGGGTGCATCTTCAAACATCCTCCATAAATGTAATATTTTGTGTCTGTTTTTGAGCTGTTTACCTCATAATTTTGCTAACAAGTGGGTGGGTACAAGATCTAGTACTCTTTTATCAAAGGACCCCTCTTCTCGCCAAATTTGTGATAATCCCTCTCCCTTTATTTCTGTAACCCAATGTTCATGATATTTTTGTATTTTTTCGCTGTGCAGAGGGAGGTGCAGAAAAATATGAGCTAACAGTTTATCTCCTCCCATGGCTCCCCTTCTCCATTCGTGTTTACTCAGGTACTTAATGTGTCACACAGTGCAGTTGGGAAGACCTAATTGCCCTGTTACCACCTTTTACCCCACGCTGGGGTGATTCACAAAGAAAAAAACTTTTACTTACACCTCTTCAGGAACGATAAAAATATACTTTCAATCAATACTCTTTACATGGACAACATTATTACACATATACTTTTGGACAAACACATTTGACTTTGACAACAATTAACATATAACATGTACTCTTCTCTGGTACTACTTGCACCTATTCCCTACTTTATGTAAATTCACCCTTAGTGTGTTTTCTCATTCACTACCCTTCCCCCCATTCCCCAGGCCTCTTTAGCTGTCTCCTACAAAAATTCTGCTTAGGCAGAAAAATAATATTCTAACTTACTACTCCGAGTCTACTCTATATATGAGACTCTTACGTTTTTAATTCCACTTATTCTCAGCACTGGTCAAGACAATTTTACGTGGCACCACCCTCTAGGAGCTAGGATCCTGTATTCCTTTTACTTCTGTATCCACAACCTAATGGCCATATAAAGGAAAGAAGAGAAAAAGCCTATCAGTTACACTCACACAGTCCCTAGGCCCAAAATCTGACTCCCCACTGTCCTTTTATCATTACCCTTACACAAACTACTTTGCAATGTTCCCCTCTTACAGAATCGTGCAACCGGTACTCCAGTGTGATCCAAGAGCCTCTGTTCACGGTCTATCCACAATTGGGGCCGCACCCCAACCAAGCCGCGACCCGCCTTGGCGAGCAATTGGGTATTTGCAAAGATGACGGGGACCCGTGGAACCTTTCGTTTTGTGTGCACACTGGTCAACCACGGAGGCGATGGTTTTCCTTGGGCGTCCCGGATCTCGTAGCATGGCACGGGGGCCTCTCTCTGTTCACCCTCCTTGATCACGTCACAGGGGTCACCAAAGGAAAGAGCTCACCCCTCATATTACCAATATAAACTCAGAATAAAGATAAATCCCAGTAGGGAATGAGACCAGGAGAACAGATTGCGAGGTTGCCAAGGATTTATATAAAATTTGGCATCCAAGGAACTCTGCTGCCCTGTGAGCGCTCTGACAAACATTACATTTACAATGGATTATAAAGCAAAATAGCGTCAGCAGTGATGTCAACTATAGGGGTTACAAGTTACAATATGATTGGCTGCAAAGCAACGATGCATAGGGGCCTGTAGGTATTGCTCTGTCAGGATTGGCTGCTTCGTTAGCCGGAGGGTGAGCCGCATGTGGTTCAGCTGGACGTGTCCGAGTGGGGTGAGTATAGGATCACGTTGGAGATGCGTTTAACACTAGCTAAGCTGGCATGAACCCTTATTCTAAACATGTAATAAACAATGACCATTAATATACCTTTGAGTAAATCTTAAAAAACGTATAAATTGTGTACACGTGATTACATTATCTTTCAATCCGGTCTTCATGAGGTGAAGGGTTTGGGGGTCTTGTCTCCCGCGATAACCTGGGGACTGGGTTGGTCTGGCACATCAAGGCGGGAGGGCAGTGCAGTGATATGTTAAGGATTTCAATCAGGCCATACACCCTGGTCACAGCCTAGTATGCAGCGCACAAATGAAACACTTATTTTATTATGTCTATAGGTTCAATATTCTGAGTGATATACCATTCATATCACACCCTTTCTCAAAATACCCCCAGGACACAATGGACCAGGAATCAGGCGGGTTGGTAAAGGTATTTTTTTTTATTTATTTAAAAATCAAATCAAAACATATTCTTTTAATAGGGAGCAGCAATCACCAATGTGGTGACAATGACAGATAGGTAGGTATGTAAGGCAGTTAAATTCACTTTTAGCAACACAGAATACAAAACACAGAGAAAAGAACAGTTTTGACTTGTTTGAAAGATAGCACTTGAGCTAAGATTTCCCCCTTCAATATTCCTCAACCCACCCATAAGCAATTCTAAACAGATGTAAGGAAGCAGCAGGTATTCAGGAATAGAGAATAGAAAATATAATTCAAATCTAGCCTTCCCTCTCCAAACAAGGGAGAAAAACGGATTTGAATCTTACACTTTTAAAATGACTTTCGGAAATGTCTTAGCAAAACAATGTAAAGTGTGTAGAAATCCTTAATTCAGTATAAATCTCAATGGGAGCAACATTGAAAGGATGCTAACAATCATAAGCTATAGTTTGAGCAAAAGCAAACACTTTGAATCTTAATGCAAGTTTGGAAATAATTTAAAACAGTTGTTGTGTTGGATGAAGCTACAGGTCTTATGTATAAGTCAGAGTTGAAATTAAGTCTCTAGCTATTAAACTGAGGAGATATGCAAGGTTGAATGAGAGGCGTTTTTAGAAAAATCAGGCAATGAAAACAGAAAAGAACTCAGTTTGTACAAGAACATATTTACTATTGTTTTACTCTCTGACTAGAGCATTCTGGCTAGAATACCAAGGAAGGACAAAGTAAGCTCTGGAGTTGATTCATGACTTCAACACCAAATCCCCAATATCCTCTCCTGGCAGAACTAGTGTGATCACACGAAGTAGGATGGATGGGTTAAGATTTACACAAGATGAAAATGACTAAAGCAATGGCGCTTAGCAATATAGAATAAAGACAGGATTGCAATAAGGATTCTGACAATGTGACAAGTTATTAAGGTAAGGATAGGATAGTTTAGAGATTGTGATGGAACAAAACAAGGTATGCTATGATTTTCTCTGCTTCCTATTAATACTTACAGTCCACTTTAATTCAAGATTTTGGACCGCCAATGGTTCTGGTTATCGCACGGATCGGTCTAACCAAGGACAGCAGGGCACATCTGGCGGGATAGGTCAGCTGGGCAGTTCTGGTCACTGGACTGCACACTGGACTGCGCTGGTTACTGGAGACGGGAGATCAGTGGGATGGTGAATTTGGAGCAGGCAAGCCTTTAGTAGTAGCAAGCTAGAATGTGGGCCTAGCTGAAAAAGAGTTCAGCAATGCTGAGGCCTTGGCTTTGTAATGAATTCAGGAATCGGGATCAAGGATGGAGAATTCAGGAACAGGGCACCACACAAAAAATCAGGATGAAGTCAGGAATCAGTGGGTTGTGTGCTGTGAGGTTCCCTTATTTATCATGCCAAATTACATCACTAAATTATATGACAGGGGCAGGCTTACAACCCACACCCATGATGCTATGATTGGGCAAGAACATAGTTTCCTCCTTGCTCTTTGCTGTTTGGATAACTGAAAAGGCAGTCAAGTTTTATGGTATTACTTTTACAATGTCTAGGAACTTCCCGTAGCTCCTAGAACCAAAATCAAATTTTCCCACGAATACATATTTATACAGTGATGACCTCTGAGAAAATCATATGCACCGGTTACATGTTTCGTGAGTCACATTTCAATCCAAATCTCCAGTCTATGGGACCTGGTTTAGGCTTTCTGCAACATTTTGGCAATTTTAACCATAAAAGATTTGGCCTAACATTTCCCCATTTTGTATACAGATGCGCATTTACCTCTGGGATATGTTTACAAAATGTAATGTGTGCAATTTCCATACTTTCCCCACAAAAGGTTATTCTTCACAACTTCTGTTCCTTATGCAGCGCAGGGTTCAATCACCTCTTCAAAGAAAGAGAATAAAATTAGAGTTAAAACTATCAATTTTCAGATTTCTCCTCATTCTTGTGGCAAAGTTAAATGGGTGTTTTTCCTTTGACTGAAGTTTCCTGCCTTTCACACTTAACAGCTGAAAGTCTTAGCCTGCTATTGTCTCAGCCTTAGGCAAAGACAAATGTCTGATGCACTGGGGAACCCCCATTGTCCTGGGATTCAAAGCCCCCATGCTGGCAATTACCATTTCCTACTTCAGAGGTTTATGAGGTGTCACCTTTCTCAGGGCTGGCACACTGGGATAGCGTTTTTTTTCTTTGACATAGTTTGCCATTCAGCCTGGGTTTTTGCTTTGATGTATACTTTTAAACCTTAACTTTTAAACATATAGAATGAAACAGTTTATATGTGTGTTTCTAACAGTAACAAATCCTTTTTACATTCTTGAATAATCAAGCCTTTCCACAATAATATACTTTTAAAATAGGCGATTTTGTTCTTCATTCAGGAAAAAGCACATTAAACTTCTTTCTTTTAAATTTGGTTTTCCTCTGCAGCAAATACACATTTTAGTGAGCTCTAGTCCTTCCCCTGAGTGCTGGAATGCTTTGCAGTTATGGATAAATGTATCAAGCATTTGTTTAGAGTCTTTTTCTGGACAGCTGATTCTTGATACTTGTTGCAAAGTTTTAGCCGTGTTTCCCCATGTTTATTTTCCTTTTCTTTCTCTTTTAATGCGTTCTACATTTTGAGTTAAAAATATGGTTTGTTCTAATGTTGGATCACCCCTCACTCCTAGCATCTCTTGTTTTACTCCTCTATTTGTGTGGATAATGATCTCACACTTTTTAGCTCACCCAAGGAAGCATTTCTAAAAAGGTTGCAAGGTATTGCTAGTTCCGTTAGGGCACTCAAATATGCTTCTACTGGCTCATCTATGCCTTGCCTGAGCTAGTAGAAATAGCATCTATTTACTTCTACATTCATGTTTTTTTAAATATTATTATACATATAATTGTCTCATCACTTTTTCACATTCATTTCTACCATCGCCTTCAATCAATGGTGGTAGTTTCCTATAGTTTCTAAGTCCTTCTGGTCCAAATGAGTGTAAAAATAAAGTTTTCATTTAGGCTGGTGTAAGCCAGTTGTAGGTCTATGGTGCTTATATAGTGCCCCAATATTCCTTCCAATTAGTTTGTGGTATAGGAGGTTCTGCTGTGGTTGCTAAGAATGTTTGGGGAGGTTGCATTGTTATATTTTGCATTTACCGTCTCTTTTCTCACCTTCTACACTTCTCACTTCTTCTTGTCTTTAATGCACCCTTATACTCCCAATTGTACACCCACTGTAGTTGTGGAAAGATCTGAAAACACACCTTGGGAAATATTTTGGAAATGTTCATTTAATCCAGGCAATCAGGTCAGATACCTTTTAACTCGATACAAGCCTCAGTAAATGTTATTCAAAAAAAGTATAAACCTTGGAATGAATTCGGGTCACACAGGCCCATCACTTTGACTAAATGGCTGGTTGAGATGATCCCAAACAAAACACATTTAAACATGTTTCCCTTCATGCCTTATAGATTTGCTTTTATGCATCATCCAGCTTTCTCTGTACTGCAATCTATGGATATTATGCTTGAAATTAGATGTCAACAAACTACTCCATTCCCAGACAAGGAAGGGGTGAAGCAATCCTGATGTACTCCCCACTTAAAGTGGAACACAACACGTCTTCGTGTTTGTATTCAATGAGTGCTGCAACCCTGTGCTTCAAGATACAGGTGTGTTTAACACTTTCCAAATCAAATGTTGTTTCCAGCTCCTACAAAGGAAATACCTGCATTTTTCAATCTACCATTAAATACTCCTTAAGAAAATATTTTGAAAATGACATAAGGCTATAACAATAATTTTGACTACATTTAAATGTCATACCAGGCATAAAATAATGTGTCTATGATTCCTTATTACATTACTGATTTTACAGAAAATGTCACTGTGTAACTGCTTATACTCATTTATAACAAAGATTTCCTAGTACAATTGAATTTATTTCAAGTCCCATGCACAATGTAAGCATGTTTATTGAAAAAGACTCATTCTACTATGGGTTTATGTAGTACACCAGAATGTGATAAAACCAAATAACCTCCTCTATGGTGACCTAGTTTCCAAGTTTGTGGTGAGATATATGGCAGGTCATCAGCAATCTGAGAGAACCACAGATATTACTCACAAATTACCCTGAAACATATCCAGTTTTGTGGTCAAATAAAGTGCCACAAACATCAGCTTGCAGAATAATCATAGACAGCAGATGCATAAGAAAACATAGCACATAACACCCTCTAACTCTACGTAACATGGGTGGTTCCAAAGCATGGTGAGACTACACAACCATGCCTGGTTCCCCTCTCAACCATCACAATATGACTACTAATTTTCACATCAGCATAGGGACCACAATAGACCTCCTGATTTCACCTGATAAACTGGGTCAGAAAACACATATGCTCATGTAAGATTTAGATTCACCAGCTGAAATCCCTTTTCCACAATGCCTTTTCCATGTCCAGGAAAGTTTTTTCAGAAGGAATCACTCGATCTACTGTGAACTCAATTGCCTCTATCAAAACATGTTTGATGTCTGTTAACAGAAGATGAGCAACATCTGATCAGGGTCTACATGGATACAGAATGCTTTTGTCTCAAAATTTGCAAAAAGGTGAATTCATATTTATTTTATTTTTTATTTTATTGTTTAAGTCTTGGACATAGCTCAGGGACATCATTTCACCAAAATGACAGCATAGCGGAAGTGACATCACATGCCCCTTGACCTCTGATGAAATCACAGAAAGTGATGTAATTTGACCACACCCCGAAGTGACATCACAGGAAGCGATGGAACATGACTGTTTACCTCTTGACAAAACTGGAAGTGGCATCACATAGCATTGTTTCTAAATACACTATGAAAAATATGATTACAATATTACTGTAACATGATATAGGTTTGTATCGGCATTTAAAAAAAAAACATGCTATAACTGCAACTTGCGAAAAGCAAAATACATAGTCCGAAACGGATGCTTATTCTACTCTAAATGCTTTTTGGAGGATTTGATCTGCATTGTAAATTTGAGGTGTTTAAGAAAAGACAAAATCAGTGACTCACCCCCTGAAGTGTGCCTTAAATAAACCTTTTTAATGAGTCTAGCAATTATTGTATGGAATTCCAGAAAGACAAATAGCTCAAATAGCCATATGGCATTGGCCACAGTCCAGGAGCTTCAATTTAAAAAAAGAAAAAGTGTTTTATTTGTTTTATTTTTAGGGGTAGCAAGGGAGACCACTGGGGTAGCAAGGGAGATGACAATGGTCACAAATGCGACCCATGGTGATCCCTAAATGTTGTCCCTGACCTAGCTCGAGAGCAGTGATTTGCGTTCTGTGTGGGCATTGGGATTATTACATGATCAGGTGCTGTTGAAACAGTCATGTTTTGAAAGATTTGAGATATTATAGAATTGGCAGGCCATTCTGAGTTGATACTGGGATTTTGTTCCAGAGGGTGGGTGCCTTATAATAGAAGGATTGTTCGTGGGTCCTCTTTTATCGGGCAGGTTGTGATTCGAGCATATGCTCCTTGCACTGCAAAAATTCAAAGGAAAAATGAAAATAAATGTTTCTGTACTGAGCTTCATGGCCACTTTTTAAGAGAATATCTAAAAGTTAATATCATTCATCTTGGCTTATTAGTACACACTGAACCTTGCCTTTTCCTGGAAGGCCAAGAATAGTCACCTAATGCAGCCGTGACTTGATGGTGCTTGCCATCACTGCTGCCCAACGCATCAATCTGAAACTCCAAAAAGAACTTACAGAGTCCAAGAAAAAGTTCCTGGACAACTCCACTATCACTAAGGCATGTGAAACATTGGCTGAAATAAACAGACAGTTTGAAGACTTCAGAACTGCAAATATAAGCAAAAAAATGATAAACTGGCTTAAGACATACAAGATTGTAAGGCACAGGTGCTATATCTCTAAATGCCTGAAAATTACTCAGAGACTTGTAATTGGAATAGAGAAGAACGCTAAACTACCAGAGGACATGGACATGGGGAACCTTTTCAGACATCTTAAGCAGCGACTCTGCCCCAAAGAGAATATATACATTTGAGGAGCCCTTCAGCTGAGTCCTTTTTAGGCAGAGGGATCCAGAGAGGACATTTCAGAAACTCCCAATATATAGAATTCCCCAACCAGGTCTCACTGGGCATCTTCAAAACATGCCAGAGAGGATACCATTGACAATGGGACAACAAGAAAAAGTAGTTTTTAACCCCTCTAAACATAATCTTGCTGCTACTGACCTTTTAGTTCTTCAGAAAGGGCTATAATTTGGACCCACAAACCCCATGCATTGGTTTACAATAGAAACCCCAGTGAGACAATTCTTGTGTAAAGTAAGACTCAAAGCTTTCTTTCAAGATGAACATGAGACGACAGATAGGGAGTACACAGTCCTCCCTCCAAAATTCATGTTCACGCCACAAGAGAATGTGCTTCCCAGTGAAATAATGATATTTGAAAAATGTTTTCAAATATCTCACTGCCCTTTCTAACAAGCATGCAACTTTGTAGCAATAGAGACTTCGTTATTAAGCCAGTTGTCAAGGGAGGGGGAATTGTTGTCATGAATAAAAAGCAATATGTGAAAATGCTTAGCAATCTCTTTATACCAAATGAAACCAACTACAGGAATCTCCTACTTCAGAAATTAGGCAATCTATTTCTGATGCCACACTGTACGCTCTTGAGAGAGACTGAATTTCTCGTAATGAGTATGACTTCCTCAATAGCAACTCACTAAAATGAATCTATGTACTTCCAGAGACTCATAAAAAACAGCACTACCCCATGTGATGACTCCTGCAGAGTCATCACAGAATCCCACCCTAATGTCTCATCCCATGTGGCCAGGGGAGGGTAGCAGATATCATATCTTTACCTTGGGGATGGTATTATGAGGGAGGATCACATGTGAGGGGAAGGCTGTTAAGGGAATGTGTTGACTCTGTCAGGAGAGACGAGGTATTGCTCCTCTACTAAGGAGAGAGTTTCCATAGAATCTGAATATATAATGCAAAGTTGTCACTGTGAGGTTTCACCTCCCAGACTTACCCAATGTGTCAAGTATGAGTACCCTTTGTGTAAACAGGAAAATGATGCATGTAAGAAGCAGGGAAATACTACCTCTTTTAGTAGTGATGATTCTACATTGTGTTCAGGTTATAGACCTAGAAGACAATCTGTACCTCCTTTACAATCTTCCCCTAAACATTAATTATACAAATTCTAAACAGAGTGGCTTAAATAATGGAAAAAACAAATAAGAACATTAGGGACTACAATTCCCATAATGCTCTTACTACTGAGACGAGGAAAATGGGATCACAATTACCAATCTGTAAGGTGTGGTCTACTTGTTGTAATGACAAACACCTGTGCAGGACCTTTAAACATTCAAAGGCCCTTTAGGTGTGGGCAAAGAGAGAGCAGCAGGAAGAAGCAGGAGCTGGAGTCGCGACTAGCTGACAGCTAGACGCTGTGCAAAAACCCTCTGTGAAGTTGTGATTCCTATGGTATGCAGAGGATGCACAGTAGGAAGTGGTAGTGAGGCAAGTTGTCCTGAAGGATAGAGACGCTCTTTGTGCCCTGCTTCACGTCCCTTTTTGAGGTTTTCGCCAGAGCACGTGGGGAGGGCTGAAAGTTCCATTGGCAGACCGGGCAAGCAGTGGAGAGCTGACTGGAGCTGTCAAATGCCAGGATAGTCCCAACAAATGAGGAAGCAGAAGCAGTGAGTCAGAAGGAGTTACCAGCACATAACGAAGAGTTGGCATGATACAGATGACCCTGGGGCACTCCGAAGTGGACCGCTGTATAGGGATGAACCATTTGAATACCGAACTTTTAAAATATTGCAAACTGGGCGCAACAATCCTATTAAAAGAGGTCAAATAGAATAACATTTTAACCCGCATTGCCAAGGCCAAAGGGAGCAATAAATAAGCAAAGTGAATGCAGCCTCCGAAAAGGGAGATGTTGAGAAGGAAAGCCAATTGGGCTCATCTCTCCTATTAAGAGAGGCTGAGTAGGAGAACATTTTAACCCGCATTTCCAAAGCAAAACGGAGGTAATCCTAAAACAAAGTCGATACAACTTTCATAAAGACAGAGCTCCAAGAGGGGAACATTGAAAACTGCATTGCCAAAGCCAAAGAAAGCTGAAAGTGACATCAAGGCAATGTGAAAGTAGCAGTCCCATACCAGGATATCATGTGGGAGAAAGGTAAAAGCTACATTGCCAGAAGCCAATAGGTTGTGCATAAAGAAACAGATATGGCAGGAGAACAGCCCTCCTTGTAGAAAGAATCAAGGGCGAGGGAACTGTAACCTGCATTCTGCTGGCAAACAGATTGTTGTGAGTATCATTGTCCTTTTGTGCAGTATACTTGTGGAACAAGTTGTAAGCCAATTGTGTTACAAGTCTAAGGACTTAATGAAGAAGTTGTTTTTGGTTCAACTTTTCCTCATTAAGGGGTTAAGTTTGGAACGTTTGGAACACGCCTCACCACAGAGTACAATCCTAGCAGGTGAGTGAACCAGGAAAGGGAAAAGTAGTAGTTAGTCCTAACAGATGAGTGGAACAGGAAGAAGATGATTTGAAGTACTGCAAATGTGGAATAAGGTTGTGGTGGAAAGGAAGTGGCAATTCCACTACTATGTTTTGATGACTAAAGTGTTGTTTATGAAGAAGAACTGCATTGTGATGAAAAGCGATTGGCTTTCAGAGCAATGAACATTTACAATGACTTTTGATTTGACGTATTATGAAATAGTCCTTTTGGTTTTCCAAGCAGAAGGTCGGGAAAACTTTAACAATTGTCTTAAAAGTGAGAAATCCTTTTGGAACTAAGTTAGTAACTTTACCAAGTGCAGGACATATTGGAAAAGTGTATTCTACCTTAGAGTGGAACTTGGCTAGTGAAAAGAACTTTCCTGAAATGTAACTTTGGTTTGAAACATCCTGAATTGATCCAAGGAAGGGGGTCTAATCCCTGGTCACAAGGATTCTTATTCATAACTTATGTGTTGTATGTATATGTTATTTCGGGAAGTTTAAACCGCCAGATAATTAATGTATGATATTGTTGTGTGTATTAGTGTGAGGGACAAATACCTTTGGACATTAGGTCATTTTCCTTTAGCCTTAATTTGTTAGGTAGGGAAATACTTGTTAGGCTAGGGAAAAATAGGTGTTCATCTCACCCTTTATCATTTAATAACATAGCGACTTGTGAGCCTTCTCTACCTATGTCTCCAACTCGCATTTGTGACCCCTCACACCCACTAGGGAGACTTATTGTCTCAGGAGGTGGCTCCAATTTAATACTACTTTGAATATTTGTTGCTATTTTTCTTAAACCACTCTGCCAATTGATGGCATCCTATGTACACTTTGCAGATATGGCCTTTGATGTTCATAACAGATTTCTTGTCACCATAGACATTTAGACATTTATTCGCTTCACATCACGATTCATCAACAGGAGGCGATTGAGTGCATTCACTTCTGCCACACCAGAAGTGAAAATCCTGCACTAACTTGTCCATAGTTCATAGTTGAGCTTATGACTATTGCCTTGGCAACAACTAGTTCCAATTTAACAGTCATTTTTCCTACAGACCTGTGGAATTGCCGTGGGTGCTGCCTTCACACTCAGCTTTGCTATTTTGTAGATGGCAGAGTTTGAGGATGATTTTATCTTCTCACAGACTAATACCGTTTTAATCCATTTTATATCATGAAAGATATATATTGGTAACATTTTGCTCATTTGAACTGGTGATAGTGACACCTTGGCTTCCTTTCACAACTGATTGTACCAATGTATTAATAATATTCTCTATAACATTCCCTGTGGAATTCAACAACCAAACCATTATTTTCTAGACCTGACAATTAAAAATATGGAAGTTAGTCTAGCATGCACACTTTTCAGGAAACCCACAGACAAAAACACTCTGGTAAACTACAAAATCTATCAGCCACAGAGCACTAGTGATTGCTGACCACTGGACCAATACTTGAGAATACTTGAGAATTCACAGGAATTGCAAGCTGGACACTGAATTCAAAAGCAATGCAGAAATAAACGACAATTGCCTCCTAGCTAGGAGTTACCTGAAGAAACTGGTGAACCACTTAGGTAGAAGGGCAAGATACAGTCCAAGGGAACACCTCTTCATCCCTAGGAATAAACCAGAGAATACCAACAGGATGGTATGTGTCACAAACTTCTGCCCCAAAATATTGGACATTAAGGAAATCATTTTCAAACGCTGAAATTTGGGAAAATGTTGTCTCCCTCATGCAGATGTGTCATTGTATGCTTTGATCAGACCAAAACATTTGAAGGATATTCTAGTCCATTCACAATAAACATATAAAGGTCAAACCCACAGTTACTTGGAACATGGGACCACTCACATCATTAACCATGTGGTAATTGCTCAGTTTGTAAACTAACCAAAAACACTGAACATTTGTGTATTACAGAAAAACAATGTTATCTCAAGGTAATAACAAACTTTCAGTAAAAATGTAATCTAATGCAACAATTGATACGTTGGGCAGACAATGAGTGCAGTTAATACGCGCATTCTGGAGCACAGATCACGGATCACGTGTAAACCACCTAATGCACAACTGGTACACCATTTCACTTAAATTAACCACTGTCCAGATGAGATTCTCTGTTGTCTGCTCAAAAGGGTATCATGCAGTGATTATTCAGAACACAGCCTCTTATTTAAATAATCAAGATGGATCGATCGGCTGAATACCATATTATGGATCTCAATGTAGATTTTCAGCCACCTCTCTGATTAAATTACCCAGGTGGCAATTGCTCCGTTCGTAAACCAACCAAAAACACTGAAAATGTCTGTATTACAGAAAAACAATGGTATCTCAAGGTAATAACACACTTTCAGAGTAAAAAAGTAATCTACTGCATGGAGTACCTCTGCAACAAGAGGTACATTGGTCAAACAAAGAGGACAGTAAATAAGCGCATTCTGGAACACAGTTCATGGATCACGTGAAAAACTCCTAATGCACCACTGGTACACCACTTCACAGAAATTAACCTCTCTCCAGATGACATTCTCTGGTTTGTGCTGCAAAGGGTATCATGCAGTGCTTATTTAGAATAAATCCTCTTATTTAAAAAATCAAGATGTATCCATCACCTTAAGACCACATTATATGTCTCAATGAAGATTTACAGCCACCTCTCTGACTTATTAAAACAAACCTACTTTGTCTTCCAACCTCAATGAATTTAGTCCTTGACAACTGCAGAGATTACCATTAGGTTTTTATCTTCTGTTTTTGTATTCACACACACCTTCATACCATGCCAGATGCATACCTCTCTTTCTTCTTGTTGTTAGAAATTCTCATTTGGCTTTCACATGCCTGGTAGCATTCCCAGTTATATCTACACACGTTGAAACAACTCTTAAATAGTTATTTAACATACATGGCAATGTGCCTGGATACATGGCTACACATGTGTGGGCCAATAAGCCTCACCACATGCTTAGTCAAACAGCCTTGGATGTTTTCTTTTTCACCATCTGATGCACTAAGCCAATGCTACACGTAGGAACTTGTGACATCATCCTGTGATGACGTTTACATGTGCTGACATCAAAGCCTGTACCCGATGCAATTTTTCTGAGCTGGCACATTAAATGCTTCCAACCCCACCTGGTACATGTCTATTATGAGTTCTTAACCTGACCAACGGCTACACCTTAGAGGTAAGAGACTAATATCTCCCCTATTTTGCACATTCACTGTAGGATTTAGGCCCGTAGAATGTACCATTCAGCACTGGTTTTAAGCGCATGGTGATGTTTCCACACCTCATTACTCCCTAGGTTGACCTTAGACATTCAGGGGTCGATTCATGGAACAAATGTGCACCGAAAATCGTGGCGCAAGTGTGAAAAAGCAAGCGCATGCACACGCTTGCGATTCATGGGAGGGCCTGCGTGTGTTTTCCCCGGGATGTGCGCCAAATCCATGCGTGGGGCACACGGGCGCACACGTCATTGCAACATCCCGAACGCTTTGCGCGATGGGCACAGCAAAAGCGCTACAATGTTAGCGCACACACCAAAAAGGGGGCGGAACACGCAGAATGGCGAACAACACATGAAAAAGAAGACGTAACTGGGGAAATAGTGCAGGGCTACACGGAACGCCCACACGCACGTGAACAACACGTATTCATGGAATCGGATACGGGAAACCCACGTACGGCAAAAGAAACGCATAGGCGTCAACACGTCTGCCACACGAAGGCATGCAGAAGCGTCCCCGCGCACAGTATACAAGTGCGCGCAAACAACAAACACGTATATACAGCTACAATGAATGCCCCATTTGTCGCAGCACTGATCGTGGGACACCGCAGGAGGAGGAGATTAGCCAGATCCCGCATTTTATTGCCCCGGACCAGCCTTTTTGGGATGCCTGATGACCAGATCTATGGCAGGTATAGGTTTCACCTCATATCATCCTAGACCTGGTCAGGGAGTGGGAAGATCACCTTACATCACCCACCCTGTGCTCCCAAGAATTGAGCCCCCTGGAGAAGGTGCTCAATGTCCTGCATTTTTTGGGCACTGGGTCATTTCAGCAGACTACTGCCATAGTCGGGGGTGTCTCACAGGCCACGCAGTCACGCTGCCTACACCAGGTGTTGGCAATCATGACAGCGCGCCCCTCAGTCCGCAGGCACATATACATGCCCAGAACACCCGCAGAAAGGCAGGCCGTGGTCCAGGACTTTTACAGGGTGGCACACTTCCCCAAAGTGCTCAGAGCCATAGATTGCACCCATGTGGCCCTACGTCCACCTAGGGCCACTGAGCACATCTGTCGAAACCGCAAGCACTGGCATTCCATCAACGTACAGGTTGTATGCGATGCCCATGCAATCATAACCTCTGTTTATGCAAACTACCCTGGGTCTACCCATGACAGTTTAATTTACAGGATGTCTGCCCTGAGCCGGAACCTGGAAGCTGGGAAGCATGGTGACACATGGCTCATTGGTGAGTACAAATGTCTGCGCACATGCATGCATGTCACACACAGAAAAATACACAAACCCAACTAATGACAACCATCCTAACCTCTGGGGACAGTGGCTACCCTCTGAGAAACCACATGATGACGCCAATATGGAACCCCACCACACCACCCCAGGTAAGATACAACATTGCCCATATTGCAACCAGGGGCATAGTGGAGCGCTCATTCAGAGTGCTCAAGTCACACTTCCGCTCCCTTGACCGCTCTGGCAGCCAGCTACTATATGCACCCCCAGTAGTGTACAGGATCATTGTGGCAGCATGTGCCCTGCACAATGCTGCAACACGGCGGGACGTACCGGTGGACATAGTGGTGCCCCCACATCCCCAACCACAGGCACAGGTGCTGCCCATGGGAGGGGAAAGGGCACGTGGCGAGGCAGCCCGGACCCAGCTTGTGGCCACATTTTTCACCTAAACTCCCACCCCTGCACAGTGCACACAGGCCTGGCACATACCAGGTGACAATCGATGATGACAAAGGGACAGTCAACTGTCACAACCTCACCACCCTGAGAATGTTGCCACGGAAGTGCTACATTGTGTGCATCCCTAGCTACTTAAACATAACCAATCATGTGTGACCAAAAGGAACACATGCAAGGTGTGTATTACACCACCCCCTGCAAAACAGGACATGACAATCACTGGTATGTCACCCAAACCCTCCCAACCCACATCACCCTTGTCTGCCACACCATGACATTGCATGCAACAGCAAAAGCCCAACACATGACTAATTAGATACAAAGTGACATGTGATAAATAGAAAGATGCCAGGGACAATCACGCCTAACATGGAATCAGATGAAATGACCGACCAACAACCTCCCACACATACAAAGTCATACACAAATGCCTGCCACCAGTGGTAGCCTCAACAAAAGACTGAATGCTTGTTCTCGTGCACATTTTCCAAGCCAAATCCGCTAATCCCTAACCCGTGTGCTGTGTGTGTCTCCTGCAACACACTGATCAGCACACAGCACAGTGAGCAGCCATTGTGTTGGGGATACACCTTGAGCATCACATAAAAATGTCAAGCAAGAAAAATAGCCTATTGTCGCATGTACACGATCCCCAAATGGTAATTGATCATGCGCTGCAGGGACACAGCGTGCCAGAGAAGGGTATCTGTGTGCACGTGTGGGCATGGAAGGGTGTTTGTACGTGTGGTGGAGCATTGTCTAAGTGTGTGTAAGTAGAGACATGCACTCAATATATGCATGTGAAATCAAGTGACCCTCAGTGTCTTGTACACATCACATCTGAACATTGCCCATGTGTACACCCCAGCATGTCAAACCACAACAATCCCCTGACACCTGAAAAGTAAACACAACACAGGAACTGCCATTGACCAGCAGAACACATCATGTGCATAGTACCCCACAATGACAATGTCAGAGAGTGGCCAAACACTGTAGGTCAAGCTTACTGTCCAACAACAAAAGGCCCTCCCTCATGTATACATCACCATGACCTTCTGAAGAACTGGGTCTAGGGTCTGTAGTCTTCTTCCTTCTAGTCTACCTGGCTTCAGGATAACCCTACCCCCTTGGTTTCCATGTTCTACCTTGCATGTAAATAGGGTCCAGCCCCCTCAGAGGCCACCTTGACTGGTAAAAATACCAAATCGCAGAGAACTCCAAGGAGCCAAACCCCCAAACCAGGGAAAAAGCCCGTAGCCAGAAAAAAACCTGGAAGAGTCTCCAGTAGATTACTTGAAGTTGCAGAAAATGTCCAAGCACATGTCCAAGCAGAATGATAAAACAACCAAGGAAGCACAGTTCACCAATGGTTCAACAGGATGGGTAGCATTTTCAGTACACAATATACAATGAGGATGCAACAACTCATGGGTAGTGTCACAGCTCTGGTGTACAGGTGCAGGAGTGGCACGATCCAACCACCCCCTCCGCGGTCTGGGCGCCTGCAAGGTAAAACTTACACAGGCCTCTGAATCCCCGGCGGGAAAAGAGGGTCAGGGATCCGTTGTTTGGATAGGCATTGGTATTCAGGATAACCGGAAAGAGGGGCAGGAGAGGGGAGTTGGATGGGCAAGGGAAATCAGACAAAATACTAAATACAACTATTGACAATAACACATACTCAATCAGAGAAACCATGTTCTTCATAAACATTGTACAAAATGGTTCAAATGCAAGCCAAAGAGAGACTTATCTCTGGGTTGAGTGTTGGCCTCCTGCCTTTTCGCACTCTCATGTCCGGTAACAGGAGCAGTAAAATGCTGCAAAGAGAGCGTGAGTTACTAATCTGTGTGTGTTTTCAGCACACACACAACACCATTCATGCCTGAAACTAAGTGACTTCTCCACAAACAAACACTCTTGTCTGCTGCTTTGTTCTTATACTTTTGCTTGCCCCTGTGATGGTTCATACACTGTCAATGCTTTAAGGCAGCCGCATTGGGCCCCGCGGTAAATGGAAGACCAATGTGTTAAGAATCACACATGATAGAATGGTCCTTGGGTGAGCTGCTAGACGCGTTTGGCGAGCTGCGACTTCAGTACAAGTTGTGTTCTGCCAACTGCGGATTTCAATAGGTAGTGCCTGTGGAAATTTGCATATGCAAATGATATGCACTGCACTCGAGTCTGTGCATCACTGGGTGCCCCCGTGCGCTGTATTAGTTTCTGCCTAGGAACGCTATTGCGCTAACAACTCAGCTTCTATGGAGCAGCGGGGACTCGAGGATATGGACGAAGCCCCCTGCCTGTGCCCCTGACAACTTGTAAAGCTACTTGGCATTTGTTCCTCAACGTGACTTAGCTGTACTGTGCACTACTTACCCACTGCCTGGCCAAAGCTCTGCAGCACTGGCACTACTTAGCATGCATGTGCAGGGGGCCTGGAGAAAGGTCGGCTGGAGTGTGGCCCCTCGTGCTGCTCACCTTGCCTGGAGCTCCTGGAAACACGTCTGCTTCTGTCGGATGTCTGAGCACAAGCCCTGTGCTTCTGCTTGCGCACGAATGGGCACGTGTGCACCTCCCAACGTGGCCAGATTTCTGTCGTTCTTGGCCCCGTGTCTGCTGGGAAAGGTAGTCTGGGGGCTCATTTTCCTGCAGAAAGTGCATAAAATCTATTAATAAGGCTGGAAATTTCCCTGTGTATGTGTCTTCATGCTGGTTGTCACTGGCCCATGTTTGAGACGTACATCCACCTCCTCCCACCATCAGTGTGACTTTGACAGCAAAAGGGTGCAGGCTACTGTCTACAGCATGAAGTGCATCAAACATATATAAGGCAAGAAAAGAACACACATCACAATCAACATCAATAAATGGGCATATCAATTATGGACTCACCAAAATTGATTGCAGGCATGTCGTGGAGAAAAACTACATTATCCCCACCAGGGGTGTCTACACAAGTAGTACAGCAGCAGACAGGCCACAGATATGACGAAAGTCCAATGCCCTTGTGTAAATTGTTGTAACACTGAACCATTCTTGCAAGCCCAAGGATAGGGGAAGCAGGAGTGGCATATGTGAGTCAGGACCCCAAGCTGCAAACACATACACAAGACTTGCTTGAAGGGCCCAGCTGGAACAGACAGTGGATGCTTTCAAAAGCCACAAAGCACCACACCATCACATGAATGCACAATAGAGTCTGCGGGACGGGTGAGCCTGGTTCTGTGCAGCGATAACACGTAGGTCAGCATAAAGAACCTCCCGTGATACATGTGCTTCCTCTTGCAAGGTAACACATGTAACACAGAGTTGTTCCTGCATGGCCTGGCTGGACAACTGATACACCACCCGGCAAGCACGTAGCTCAGCTGAGATGGCATTCTCAAGCTGCTCCAACCTCTCCTCTGATGGCTGCCTCTGGGACATCAAGAGCACACCCAGAGTAGATCTGAGGGATTCATAGTCAACCCTCATGTCATCCATGTGTGCCTCTGCGTGAGCAGCAATTGCTTGATGCAAAGACACCATTTCAGCCCGGCTTGCCATGTCTGAGGCCGCCATGCCCAGCCTGAGCGAGTGGGCCGTGGACTGTGCCGCCTGCTGCTGGAGATCCACCTGCCTAGCAGGGGGGAGCACAGATTGGGCCACACGCTCCATGCTCTGAGCGATATTATCAATTGCTGCCCCCTGTTGTTCGGAATTGGCAACCATGCCTTGCTCCCACTCAGTATACCCCAGTGGTACGCGGCCACTGCTTTGCTGGGCTTGACACCTGCGGGGCCCAAGGAGCCGCCGTCCTTGTTGGGTTGGCACAGCCCGCGGCTGCAGGACTACATTCCTCTGTTGACGTGATGCCCCAGGCACATCAGCAACTGGTGTGGAGTGTGACCCTGCACCCCGATCCACCACAGGCGGAGGTCCCATCACCATCTGGCCCCTCAGTACAGGTGTCACGGAAAGAGGAGTGTCCACATCAGAATCACTCACCTTTGACAAATGGATCCGATGCACATCCAACTCGACATTGTCGTCAGAGTGATCATCTGGGCAAGACTCATTGCCAGCCCTAGGCAGGATGGTCTGGAACACAAGTGGGTTATCGTGGTCTACCACCCCATGACCCCCACTTGTGCAGGGGTGCTGGTGTGATAGAAACCCTGTGTCTGGCATGACAACACCACCCTCTGGCTCCATTGCGTCATCATCTGAAAAGGGGAAAAAAAGAAACATGAGTAAACATGTCAGAAGCACATAATCCACACACACATAGACATCACATTGACAGCCAACACATGAAGCGGCTATGTCACACACAAATGAGAACCTGCCATGCATCCAGTGGCCTTGATATGCAAAGACATCCCAAAAGCAGAAATGGATGTGTATGAATAGCAGAGCCTACACAAGTACAAAAAGTAGAACATGAACTCCATCAGACACCACCTCGGTCAGGCACATGTCACAGGCAGAAAAGACAGATGGCAACAAAGAGATGGCACATACCAGCATGTCTGAACTGCAAATTGACCACTGCTGCAAGTGAATTCAAACACACAATGACACACATAATATGCATGTACACATGCATCACTAAAACATCATCACCAAAATAGCTCCAAATATCTGCAGCGAAGCCCGTGCCGGGTGGCATGAGCCATGTACATATAGTGAATGTCCCAAGCAAAGCAAGTGCCTGCAACCAGGCATGAGGGACCATAACGCCCTGTACGGTCCGAGCTTCAGGACATGAAGCCTCCACAACACCCCGCAGGGCCTGATTGATCACATTGTGCTATGAATGTGCCCTATTCCATCATTCCTTGTGTAAAAACTCCACGGCCAGGCACCACCATATTAGCTAAGTGGGCCTGGGCGTACACATACTGCACTACAGTGCACCTTCAGGATTATGCCAGCTGAACATAACGTGCGCAATGCAGAAATCTCACAAGCATGAACGTCAATCAACAACATATTAGTCAGTCAACAAAAAAGCTGCGGAAGACACATGTGTAAATGAACACTTTCACACACACATAAGTGAGCAGTCGCAATGTTTCACTACACAACGTTGAAGCTGCTTGCATATGTACATGTCAAAGCGTTTAAAAACCCCCATTTCCCCATACACCTGTATTGTGAACATGAACAGCATCCAATTCAGCAAAGCAAGCAGCTACAACGCTGCTTGCTTTGATGTATGTGGAAGTGTACACATACACATGTAAAGGCAGCTCCACAGTCATTACAACCCGATTGGCAGGCTACATTCGATCTGAACCCTATGCCAGTTGGAATAGGCTGCAGATTGACCACTCAGCTTTGCTAAACAACCACTAGGGAGTTCCATTACTGAGTACATGTGTCACAGGATGCACCTGTGCCAATCATGACAGAGAAGGGATGAAAATCTGACCATACATGCCAGGTCACTTTGACATTGTATCAGTGAGTAAGCATGTAGAACGGTGTAACACGGCCCAGAAGTGGGTTGATGCAGTGCAGAACATGTGTACGTTACACACTATCTACATGAACTAGTACATTATGATGTCTATCAATAAACGTAAAGGCAGTGTAAGGGCAAGTTCAGGCATCACATGCAATGTGCATGCAATGGGTTGCATGGCTACAAGCAACCCCCCCCCTAAGTGAAAATGCAGGGAGGCATTGCATGGCAGAGAAAGGGTGACCAGAGACCTGTGTATTGGCAGATAGTGTTGACTAGCGTCAATTGCTTCATCTGAGTCAACTGACAACACAGCAGATGATAATGGGACAGTAAGCAGGACACATGATGAACCCTCAGTAGTACACCCATGTGTGCAAAAGCCACTACACCAGTTGAACAGAGTCAGGGGGCCTGAAACAGGGGGAGGCCTGTGCCTCACACAGACTGTGACAGCAAAAACATGTGCGTGATGCAGGACTGAGCCAGAGAGTGCATGAAATGGATGATCATATGCCATGAAATGTGGGTCATCCTGGACACGTACTACAATGATCATCCAGTCAAGGACACATAGGGGCATGCATGGAATGCACATGGAGCATGAATGGGCACTCATGTCCCTGCGGAGCATCTGCCATCTGCACAGTCCGAGTGAGACAACCTGCATCAAGGACAAAGGATGTAAACCACTGTATGTGTCTGTCAGGTTGGCAGGGGGAAGTGTGCATGTACACAGGAGCCTTGAAAAGGCCATTGCAGTACTCCAACTCCAACATGATGCACACCAGTGCCATGGTGAAATTGGGCTGTGGGGGGGTGGAGGGGCAAGGGAGCATGCCTACGTGTCCAACATGATACACACCAGTGCCATGATGAAATTGGGGTTTGGGGGGGTGGAGGGGCAAGGGAGCGCGGAGTACCCGCATGCAGGCAGAACACACATGCACATCAGTCATGCTATGACATAGTCTCAGTGCTGAGAGGAAAGACACCCCAGGCTACATGCAGAAGGGCCAGTGAGCTGGAACATGGACCGGAGGGGCAGCAGGGTAAGTAGCATGTGATTAGGGTGCAAGTTTGGTGATGAGGACAGTCCCCATCTGCTCTACATGTCCAGCATGCTGCACAGCAGGCACGCATCAGTGAAGCATTGCATAACTCGCACATGAGAACCATGTACACATGACATGTAGTGGCAGTCAAGCACAACACATCACATAAGCAAAACACACATGGTCTGGACAAACACGGGACAACACTCACTGGATGGGGCATCTAAGTCCTGAATCTCTCCCACTCCTTCGACCAATCCTGCCGGTATGAAATCCGCAATGACTTACTCGTGCAAAGTGAGGTCTTCCTCCTGAGCTGGTGACCCACCGCCATTCTACTCAGTCACGGCATAATTGGAGGCACACTTCGCCTTAGCACTGCGTTGGAGGTCATCCCAACGCTTTTTGCACTCTTGAGCTGTGTGCACCTCATGTCCGAATGCACTCACACAATCCGCTACTTGCTTCCAGTGGGACATAGGATGGGCAGCCGTAGTGAGACAATTCGGCCCCACCCGCACATCAGGTTGTGGTCCTGCACATAGTCCACAAGGAAGTCCAGTTCCTGCTTGCAGAAAGGCTTCTTCCTCGATGTGCCGGAGGCCGGATTTGTGTCTGGGGTCCCAGCCTCTACTGCAGGTGCAACCTTCCTCCTCTTGGACTGTGGTCCGGACCCTGAATGGCAAATGCTGCCCTGATCAGTATGGGCAGTGGCGCTAGTGGATTGAACTGCGGGAGTGGCAGGTGGAACAAGGATGGTAGCCCTGACTTGCGTCGGTGGCTGCTGAGTGCCCCTGAGTTGACCCTGCGCAGCAACATCTGCTGTGCTAAGGTCACTGACCGGGACTGTCCTGGATGGTAGACTCACAGGCAGGGTGGTGTCGGCTGCATCTGGCCATGCAGTTGCCTACACACCACTGCTCGGGCAGCGGATGACAATACTGCCCCGGGGACATGAGCCTCGGTCAGGGCAGCCCTGCGTGCACTTACCCTGTGCCTCCTGAACTCCTGGAAATCATCCAGGGACTCTCCCGGTGCCAACGCAGCATGCGCTGGCCCACCCTGAGCATGGGTCGTGGTGTCCACAGCTGCACCTGCAGCTACCACCACCCTTGGGCCCGTGACAGTCGATGAAACAGACTGCCGGGTCACATGGGCGCCAGTGCCAGATGCAAGAGCTGCATCTCCTGTAACCACAGGGGGTGGTGGCATGACTGCACCAACATGTGGCACAACATCATGCCTAACTGGCGCACCCCAGCCTCTTCGCCCTCTGCAGCCACCCGGGTCACCCTGGTGTCCCCCTACTCCCTGGTCATCCCAGCCATGTCACTGACCATGCCAGCCATGTATAGTACGCCCAGCTGAGGCGCCGCTCACCTTTCGTGACCTACCCAGCCAAGGCACAGATGGAGTAGTGCCAGCACAGATGGAGTAGTGCCGGCACAGATGGAGTTGTGCCAAAGGGAGGTGTACACGACAATTATCCTGGGCAATTGGGGTGAAGGGGGTGGGATACAAGATGTTAACAGCACCCCTGTGCACCTGCAAGGCTGCATATGACCCTGGTGATAAAGTGATGGGTCACGCAATGCTCAGGCACCCCAAAACCGCAGTAAAACCATGCACGCAACCTCTGCTAGCCCACGTGTGTAGAATTAACCTCCCGCAGTACGCGGTGGCACCCAGGGACATGAAAAACACGTACGTGTGGGACACGCAGGCTACTATGACCTCCAAAACGGGTACGCGATACACAGGGGCACCTGCAGTGGGAAAAATAGGGTGCGCGACTCACCGTCAGACTGGCGTGATAATGAAAAACACGTGCAGACAATACCCCCGCAAAAAGAAGAGATACGTCCTTGATCTGCTGTGAAGTTGTGATGGCACGTGAAACAACACGAAGTAGCAACACACACGTCGGTCTCCACGAAAGGCACGTACAGCAAACTGCTGCCTGCTCACCTTTAACCCGTGCTGAGGGAAACGCCCGCACGTGTCACTTCACTTACGCTTAGGCCCTTTCCTCGAATTACACGCATTGACACGCGGACGTGTTGTTTTTTCACGTGATGATTCACTATGCACCCGTCACGAGGGAAACGCCCGCGCACTGTACGTCACAGATGCGCTTATGCGCTAAGGGCCTTTCCACGAATTAGACGCTGACATGCTATTTTTTCACGTGCCAATTCACTCCGTATCAAGCTGGCCATGTGACAACACACGGAAGACCACACTCCGGCCCAGAAGGCCATTTTTCTGCCCCCCAGGGCCCCAAGCCTTCTCCCATCTGACATCTGCTGCTGCCTGCCTACCTGCTGGCCACATGTCCTGCTATTTGGTGCCTGCACGTCAGCCATCTGCAGGGGTCCAGTTGCTGTGACCACCCCTGCTGGAACAGAAGACTCCCGACTGAAGTTCCATCGCTCAACAGCCCAGCACCAGGACCCAGTTGCCCACCCACACCTGCTTCAGGGGTTGTCATGTCGGGGGGAACACCATCAGAGACCACTGGCAACCCCCAGCCAGAGAGGCAGAGGGCTACTCGCTTCAGTGCCGCAGAAGTTGGTATCCTGGTGGAGCAAGTTCTGGTGCATTATGATGCACTCTTTGGAAGTTCACGCGCTGACAATGAAGGATGGAAGAGGATCTGGAAGGACATCGTGGCTGCCATCAACGTGGAAGGGGTGGCATCCCATGACATGGCACAGCGCTGGGAGGACTTCAGGTCCAGGACCCTCAGTAAGGCCCGGCGCCTCTTGAAGGCAAAGCATGCATAGGGGTGCTGGGTCCGCCTTACCAACATCCAGATGAGGGTCCTGGAACTCATACTCCCAGTGCTGCACCTCCAGGTCCTTCAGATTCCGACCCATCCGGAGTCGACCGGTAAGTGTCCATGCGTACTGATTGGCCGCAGTGCATGTTGAAGTGTGCCAGGAGTGTGCACGTTGGACATATGTCTTGAAAGGCCCATGTATGGATGTGTATATACAGGGACATGAGCCTGCCGCATGTGAGTCCAGTCATGTGTGAGTCACATCAATGGTCTATGTGTTCAAATGCATGATGGCCAAATGCATGTGTGGGTGCACACATGTTTACATTTCTGTGTATGTACTATGGCATGGTTGTGGTGTGACACATGGATGCTGGTTCCACCTTCATGTACGTGCATGGTGTACATATGCGTGTGTGTGTATTTGACATGTGTGCCACTGTGATACACCATGGATGCATGTGACACCGACATGTAGGAGGCTGATTGGCAGATGTGACATAGTTGCCGATGATTTCACTGTGACAGGTAGTGGAGATGTACAGATGCATGTATGTCTGGTGCCGTGTGTGCATGTGTTCGGCACTCCCTGTGTTGCATGTGACGGCAGGCTGACCTTTGGATGCTCGTGCTGTTGTATGTGTATGGACGGTGCTGCCTGCTGCATCATTCCTGTTAATTTGCACATGTGTGTGGGTTCAAATGATATGTGTGCTGCGGAGTGTGATGCCATCTGTGAAGTTTGAGGCTGCCACTCATGTGCAACTGTCATGTGTGTATCAGACCATTGTACAGTGCCCTGATGCCTGTGTTCTCTCTCTCCCTGTCTGCAGCGTCAACTGATGAAGAGGGCAGAGACGGTCCTGTGGAGCACAGGGGCATGGATCCCACCGCCAGCCGGAGACGCAAGGCCCAGCTCCCCTCCCAGGTTGTCATCTCTTCGGGGAGTGAGGAGTCTGGTGCCGCGCCCGCGGCCGCAGCTGCCGAGGGTAGGTCCAAGAGGTGGAGGTTGGAGGTGAACTCCTCAGCAGCAGAAGGGCCAGCTGAGACCCCACAGGGGCCTATGGAGGAAGATGGCACGGAGTCATCCAGGTTGTTGGTGGGTTTGGTTGAGGAGGAGGCCGTGGAAGGCCCACGCACGGGGCCTGGAGGGGGGGATTCCACTGGTGCTAGTGGTGCAGTCCAGGGGCAAGGACAGGAGGCAGCACAGGCAGCTGTGTAGATGCCTGTGTGTAATCCTGTCTCTGATCCTCTGACTGCATCATCTGGCACCAGCAGGGATGCCTTCGTCCAGACCCATTTTCAGGGAGAGGATGCGTGAACAACAACTGGCCTTCCTCTCCCTGCAGACGTGGCAATCCGGGACGGTGTTGAGCCTGTCCTGGCTGGGGTGGCGTTGCATCAACGTGGCATTCGGGAAGACTGTTAGGCAGAATCCTGTGCAGTTCCTTAGGGAGCACTACACAAGATTAGGACTACAGGTGAGAGCAATAAATCCCCTTTGGTATCAGTCCTTACCACAAAGATTTAGTTGGTAGCTGTGGCTGAGCAGTCAGACTTATCTCAAGAGGGAGATGAGCAGTATTCAGGGTTTACACAATAGGCCGACAGTACTATGGCACAAGGAAACACTGACCAAAGCTTTGTATTAAAAAGTATTTATATATATATATATATAAATATATATATATTTATTTTATCTAATAAAACACATGTATCACAGTCATCAAGCAAGTTAAATTAAGTCAAAAGAAAAATGTACACACTCCCAAGTTGAGTTGTAGACCAAGTGAACCAGAGTGAAAACTGAGCAAAACGGCACAGTGACAACTACACACAAGGGATCCTCTAATAATTCCTCACAAGGGTGGGAAACCACAAGTTATATAGAAACAGCTTCTTACACACCCTGGCAACACTTCCCATCAGTTTGTAAACCAGTTTAAGCAAGGCAGTGCATCAGTATAAGCAATACTTAAATGAAAACTGAGCAAAATGGCATTTCACAAGGTTTAGAAAGGGGAAGAAAAGGGTTGTTATAAGAAGTAGGTGCACCAAAACAGTTCTCAATGAGAATCAATCTAAAGAAAGCAGATCTAACAAATGTGACCAGAGTCAGTAGGCCTGTGCCAAAGTCAGTGGTACAGGGCAAGGGCCCAGGAGCAAAATGTTCTTGTAGCTGCAGTCAAGTCATTGGTTAACGAATTTGAAAAGGTGGTTGCAGAAGTTGAAAAGACAATGTTAAGAGAGAAGGGCCGGCTGACCCAACAGGTAGGTAAAGGATTTAAAACACCTTTAGTGCTACCGCGAAGAAAGGGCGGCCTGGCGGAACAATATACCTTTAAACGAAGAAGTGGCTCCTGCGGTGGCGGTTGTTCCTGGTAGTTCCTGCAGTTCGGGTGATCCAGCAGAGGAAGAGAGGCTCTCGTCGTGGAGGAAGGTCCGAGTTACTGCACTACCCAGGGATGAAACCAGCCGCGGTGGTGCCCGATGAAAAAAAGGTATGCATCAGCCATCTCAAGGGTTGATGGTCAGTCTGAATAATGAAGGTAGATCCATACAAGTATGGTCTAAACCTCTTCACTGCCCACACAATAGCAAAGTGTTCTCTTTCTATTGTTGCCCACCTTTTCTCAGGATCCTTTAACTTCCTGCTGATGAAACAAATGGGGTGTTCCCTACCTTTCTCATCCAGTTGACTGAGGACTGCACCTATACCTACATTAGGAGCATCAGTTTGTACAATGAATGGTTGGTGATAGTCAGGAGCTCTTAGGACTGGAGCTTGACAAAAGGCTTTTGTTCAGACCTTCAAATGTTTGATGGCACTCCTCATTCCATCTGACCTTCTTAGGAAATGTGGGAGAGGAGATGACATTCAAGGGAGAAGCTATGATCCCATAGTTCTCTATGAAGTTCCTATAGTACCCAGTGAGGCCTAAGAAGGCTCTCACTTGGGTTTCAGTAGTAGGGGTGGCCCAGTTTTGTACAGCTTGTACTTTGCTAGACAGTGGCCTTATTTCACCTCCTCCTACCTTATGTCCAGGGTAGACCACTGAATTCTGACCAATTTGACATTTGCTTGCCTTTATGGTTAGATCGGCCTCTTCCAGAGCCTGCAATACATAGCCTAGGTGTTCAATATGTTCTTTCCATGTAGGGCTGAAGACTGCAATGTCATCCAAGTATGCTATGCTGAAGTCCTCCATTCCATTCAGAACTTGATTGACCATCTTCTGAAATATAGCAGGTGCATTCTTTAATCCAAAAGGCATTACCTTGAATTGGTAGAGGCCAGCTGGTGTAGAAAACGAAGTTTTCTCCTTGGCATGGTCTGTCAGGGCTATTTGCCAATAGCCTGACATTAGGTCAAATCTGCTGAGGTACTTGGCTGCACCAAGTTTGTCCACCAGCTCATCTGTCCTAGGTAAAGGATGGGCATCAGTTGTTGTGACTGCATTTAGGGCTCTATAGTCCACCCAGAATCTCAACTCCTTGGATCCTGCCTTTGGTACAAGCACAACTGGGCTAGACCATGGGCTAGTAGAGGGCTCTATAACCTTGAGATCAAGCATCTTGTTGACCTCATTCCTTATATGGGTTCGTACATTGTCAGACATTCTGTAACCCCTGCTTTTGACAGGCAGACAGTCACCAGTGAGTATAACATGCTGGCCCCAAGGGGTTAAGCCTGGTGAAAGTGAGAACAGGGAGGCAAACTGATTTCACAGTAACTTGCACTCATCCTGTTGGTCAGATGTGAGACTGGAAGAGAGATTAACTCCTTCCACTTGGGTAAGCCTCAGAGGAGGTCAGGCAGAGGTTCACTCTCCTCCTCCTCTTGAGCTGAAGCTAAAAGCAAAGCTCCTATGTCAGGTCGAGACACATATGCCTTCAAACGGTTGGTGTGAAAGACTCTTGGAGCCTCCTTAGGTTTGTCTAAGTCCACCAGATAGTTCACCTCTCCAAGTCTACCCAAAACCTTGAAGGGTCCTATCCATTTGGCCTACAAGGCCCTCTGCCTTGTGGGGACCATAACAAGAACAAGCTGGTCTTGAGTAAACTTAACCATGTTAGCCTTCTGGTCATGCCAATGTTTGACCAGAGCTTGACCAGCCTTCAAGTTATCAGTTGCCTCTGCCATCATGTGTGACATTCTCCTCCGGAGACCTATCACATAGTCAGTCACTCTGACTGGCTTGAAGGAAGGAGCACTCTCCAACCCTTCCTTAATCAGGGCCAATGGACCTCTGACTGGATGGCCATAAAGAAGTTTGAAGGGACTAAATCCTACTCCCTCTTGAGGGACTTCTCTATATGCAAAGAGAAGGCATGGCAGTAGAAGGTCCCAATTTCTCCTAAGGGGTTCTTCTAAAGCACCTATCATGCTCTCCATAGTTCTGTTAAACCTCTCTACCAATCCATTGGTTTGGGGTTGGTAGACAGTTGAGAACTTGTAGGTGACTCCACAGGTTTTCCACATTGCTTGCATGTAGTTGGACATAAAATGTGATCCCCTGTCGGATATCACCTCCTTAGGAAAACCTACTCTGGTAAAAATACCATGTAGGGTCTTAGCCACAGCTGGAGCCGTAACAGTCCTCACAGGTATAGCTTCAGGAAACCTAGTGGCATGATCCACTACAACCAGGAAAAACCTGTTGCCTGAAGATGAAGGAGGATCAAGAGGACCAACAATGTCAATCCCGACCCTCTCAAAAGGAACTCCCATTACTGAGAGAGGCACTAAGGGTGCCACATTCTTGGATCCACTCTTGCCAGAAGTTTGGCGAGTGTGACAGCTTATGCAGAATTTGTCTACTTCTGAACCCATCTAGGCCATTAGAAGTAAAGAGAGAGCCTTTCCTTGGTCTTCTTAAAGCTTAAGTGACCAGCCAAAGGTATCTCGTGGGCTAACTGCAGAAACTGGAGTCAGTTCACTAGAGGTACTACAAGTATTTTGCAGTCTCCAGGGGTTGACTCAGTTGGTTCACTGTAGAAGAGGCCATTTTACCAGTGCAACCTGTACTTCCCAGGCTCAGTCCCATTGAGCTGAGAAGTTTCCTGGTGGCGAAGACCTTCCAAGGTAGGACATTCTCTTTGTCCCTTACTGAAATCTTCCCTGTTGGGTCCACCTTCTGCCAGTAAAGACTGCAGCTCATGATGGTCAACAGGGTCCAGATCTCCTACCAAGGTAAGATCCTCTTCTAGATCTGATTCCTCAGTATCTAGTTTGACCATACAGGGTTAAACCTCACACTCAGCCTCAGCTGGTGTGGGAGTCACAGATGTGACTTTGGACAGTCTTGGAGATGTCCTTCTTGGCACAGGAGTGCTTGCCGGTTTCTTGCTGGCAAACTTAGGATTCCCCTTTGTCTTTTCCTGTCCTGCAATGGCAGTAAGTAAGTCATGTGGACTTGGGGTGATAGTTTCCTCTATCATGTCCCCAGGGGAGCCTCTCAAGGTTCTCTCCCTTGCAGACCTTGTGAGCTCCTGCTTCCTTCTGCTGGGGCACTGGGGGTACTAGACACAACTCCAAGAGTTGTAAGGTCATTACGCAGCAGGACCCTCCCAGGTACGTTATTTTGCACACTTACAGGTATCCTGACAGTCATGTCATTACACTGGATGAGAGCTGGTAACTGGGGAACCATTTGCACAGGGCCTCCAGCTAACTTGGTTAAGTGTTTGGGGACCTTAGCAACATCCTCCACCTTGAAAAAACATTCATCAACCACAGTTATGCTGGCTCCAGTGTCTCGGATGGCAGGGGTCTCCTGACCATTCACAGGAACACTATCTTTGCAATACTCTTCAGTATTATCTGGGATTGAGTTATAGACATCTAAGTTCTGTTGTTCTCAAAGACCCAATGACACTAAAGAAACACTAACTGAGACTCTCATGGGCTCATCAGCTAGTAACTGAAAGTGTCCACTGGTCATAGGTACTTCATCCACATGGGTGAAGGCTAAGGAGACAGTGTTGAACCCTGAAGGTTTACCCTTACATCTGGGATCTCCTTTAACATGGTCAGGTAGCCCACAAACAAAGCATTTCCCAAATGCTCTTTGGAATGGGGGTTTACTCTGACCTCCATCTGGTTTGGAACCAGATGGTACACTAGCCTGATTCGGTTTCCCTTGTGGCTTACCCTGGTTATGTTTGGGGCCCTCTTTTGGATTTGAATTATTGGAATTATCTTTGTTGTCTTTCTTTGGCTGCTTTCCCTCATCCATCTTCTGAGTTGCCCCAATATCCTTGTGAGTAGTCCTGTTGGCAACCCACAAGTCAGCAGCCTTAGCTAGTTTCTTAGGATCTATCTCCTTTGAATCAGCCAAGTGCTGTTTAAACTCAGGGGAACACACATCAAAAATACACTCCAACATTACAAGATTCCTGAAACCTTCATAAGTGTTCACTTTGTAACCCTTAACCCAGCCATCTAAGGTTTTCAAACATTCACACACCCATGTAGACCAAGGGGTACCATCAAGCTTTTTGAGGGTTCTAAACCGCTTAAGGTACTGGGAAGGGGTCTTCCCAAATGTAGCTATTAATGCTAGCTTCACACACTCATAAACCTGTTTATCCTCCTCCCCCAACTCCATTACAGCATCACTTGCAACAGGGGGAAGCCTAGAGAAAAGCCAGGGAATCAGTTGATTCCCTGAGATACCTTGAATCCCATGATTGTACTCAAACATTGCTAACCAATCCAAAAAATTAAGTTTATTCTCATACACACCAATCATTTCCTTTGGCATACGGGGTCTCTTAGGGCTGTCAGACCTAGAAGGCTCTGGGAGAGAAGCATTTTTTACAGACAACTTTTTCATCTCTAGTTCATGATTCAGCTCCATTTCTCTGAGCCTTAAATATTGATGTTTCATGGCAGTTTGTGCATCAATACGTTTCACTTCTAATTCAAGTCTCATTTTCTATAGTGCAATAAATTCAGGAGTAAGTGTAGGACCTGTGGGCGTCCCAGTGGACAGAGGTTGTGCTTTCTGAGCAGGCAAAATAGTTGTAGGGTTACCTAACAAGGACTCATCTACTCTTCCAAATCAATCCTCTCAGAATCAGAAACATCAGTATCCACATTTGCTGGAGGGGTAGGCCCTTCTGACCCACTCTCCAGACTTTGCTTTCCTATTAACTTTGCAATCAATTCAGATTTCTTTCCTTTACCAGAGAGACTCCTCTCTCTACACATGCTTCTCACAACCTCAGCAGTGTAGTTTAAGAGACTCTCTTCAGTGTAGCTTTTCATATTTTACATGATTTCTCAGTACAATAGAATTAGTGGTGTTAGCCTTGTGGTTAGTTGAACCCAAGCAATAGCAGCACTCTAAGGGCAATCACTCCACTTCCAAATCCGACCGCTGCCACCAGTGTTAGGCAGAGTCATGTGCAGTGCCCTTAGGGACCACTACACACAATTAAGACCACAGGTGGCAATACAAGTTTTACCTTTGGTACAAGCCTTTACTATGTTAAAGTGGTAGCAGTAGCGGAGCAGCCAGGCTTATCTCAAGAGTATATGAGCAGTAGCAGAGATTACATAAAGGGACCACAATTACTGTGACTCAAGCAAACACTGACTCAAGGTTTCAGGTAAAAAATATAAGTACATTTATTTTTAAACCATTTGTTATTAACACAACACTTCTAACAAATTTTAAAACCACACGTTAAATACACTACAACTGACCAATTCACTTTGTATGGTATAAATCAAGGTAAGTACCCTGTGTTTGAGAGAACCAGTGTTACGAAACAATACAGGGTCCGTAAATACAATTGCGAGCACTTTTTGACAGTTCGGTCTGCTAAATAAATGCGTATCCGTGGCAAGAAATGCTACCGGGGCAAAAACACACTTAGCACCTGAGATACCCAGAGAGAGTTGGGGGCAAAAATCATAGGCAGTATATTAGGTAGGCAAACAGAATCGAAGAACACTCATTGACAGAAATACAAGAGTCAAGAGGCCGGAGCCAGTGTCAATTGGGTACGGGTTCCTGTGTCGAGGATCACACATCGGATAGTTTGCGAATCAAAGTTGCCAAAAGTTTTTTAGATATTGTCAAATGTCCGGAAGCAAAAGTTATAAGAAGGAGGGAAAAATAAGGGCAAGCCTTATAAGCGAGAAATAGGGATTTCACCCAAAATTCCTCAAGCAGGACACAGTACCTTTTCAAAGAAGAAGCTGGTGCCACGGCAGTTGTTCCTGTTAGTTTCCCGTAGACCCACGATTCCTGGCTTCGGCACGAAGAAGGACGATGAAGGGGGTCTACACCACACAGGGATGACGCCGGCAGCAGCAACGATGAATAAAAGGTGAGCTCCTTAAAAACAGGAGAGGCTCTTCAGGTGGCTATCCGGACCAGTACAGCAGTGTGCAGTGATTTCGACCACAAAGGTGACCTCTGGCTGAAGAAGATGAGCTGGTTATCCACACCAGGCTCACGGGAAGAAGACTCCGGACTGGATCTCCTATTAGTCGTTGAAGGGTAGATAGCTCAGGACTGCAGCACGGCTTCACCGGTACGGGATAGTTGCAGCAGTCGACCTCTCCTCCACTTCTGTTCGGTTCCTTGTAGTTTCAGTGGCGACTCTCTGACTTCCAGCCCAAGAGACCTGCCTTTTATGCGAAAATCCCGCATTCAAACAGCCTGGCTGTCAATCACACAGCAGGGGGGGTTGTCCAGCCCGGACAACCACCTCAGCCAATCATGAAAAAGTGTGACTTGGGTTTCCTAGGATACCGTGTGCAGGGGGTGACCACACCCCTCCCTCTCATTCAGCCCACCTAGACACCCAGGCGCCTTGAGGAGGGCTTCTGGGAAGAAGCCCGCCAAAAGACAGTGAACAAAGAAGGCAAACCTGGTTTGCCGCGCAAAGTAAAACTCAAGAAGGATTTTAACAAAAAGGAATGGTGAATAAACCGAACCGGAGCCAAAAGAAAAAGTATTTGGTCAAGCGGGTTTAAGTTCAAGGCTAACACAATGGCCAACAATATTACGACGGTTATATAAGATAACTGCGGAAGAAAATTAGGGTAGATACCACTGCCATCAGCCATGTCTAAATGTTAAAAGAACAAAACAATGCTCTACGAGGTACAGATAAAAAGGGCTAAGAGTTAACCCTCCCAGTACTCCATGTTAGATGGGGTGTACTGTATCTGTGGTTAATTTGACTAAGTAAAGTTAATGGTAACTTTACCCTTTTCTGCGGGACAGTAGTCAGCCTCAGAAATTGAGTCGGTGGGAAGTCTGAATGACAACCCTGTGTCACTGCACAGAAGGTGCTGTGTGACACACAAAAGAGGGGGGCTACTGAAGTGGTGTACTCCAGAGTCCACAATCATAAAAACAGGTAAAAACACATAGCAGAACACAAGTCAGAGTGGTGAAAAGCTCACACTCTGACCAAGTGGAAAGAAATAACTCCAGAGATCCAGGAAAGCTGCTGAGGGACTCACTAGGTAAGGGAAATTAGCCATAAAAATGAGAATTCTCCCTAACACTTGGCATGCCCCACAGGCAGCCCACACGACAGGGGGGGGCTTTTTCCACACAATTTACCTGGCGCGAGTGGGGTACGTGTATTCCAAGGGGTTGCAGGGGGTTTAGACGCGATAGGCCTGGCCCGAGCGGGGTACCTGTATTCCAGGGGGTGCCCAGGGAGTTTTACATGCGATTTCGCTGGCGCAAGCGTGGTAGTTGTATTCCGAGGGGTGCGCAGGGAGTTTTACATGTGATTTTGCTGGCGCGAGCGGAGTATGTATATATGTATATTCCGAGGGGTGCGTCGGGAGTTTTACAGCATTTTTCGCTGACGCGAGCAGGGTACATGTATTCCGAGGGGTACGCAGGGAGTTGTACACGCGATGGGCCTGGCGCGAGCGGGGTACGTGTATTCTGGGGCGGGCGCTGGGAGTTTTACATGCGTTTTCGTGGTTGGGGGGCTGTATGCTGGTCCACTGGCCTTTGCGCCATGTACTGGATTTGTGTGATGTTTTTGGCGCACAGGGTGGGGTTGGGGCATAACTGGCGCTACTGCAGGGTCGCTGCGCCACTCTGTGCCACGGCTGCTTATGGATGTATTAATCCATGAATACACTGTGCGCCTAAATGGGTTTTGGCACACGCGGCTGGCGCAGACTGCCGCACGTGCACCCTGTGCGCCAGCCACGTGTGCCACTTGTGCGCTGAATTCTATGAATTACCCCCTCAGTGTCTTCTTTAGGAGATATCCTAAATAATTACGGTATGTGTACTCGGACCATCTAATGCTCCCACCATTTACTCTCCCTTATTCATTTCATATTTTTCTTAGCTCCCGCACCATCTCTTGCATCAAACCTTCCTGCTACTGCTTTCTGGAATGGATTAAAAACTTATGGTGAGCCCTATGTACAATTACAATGCATCACATTACTCCAAACAATACTGAGTTCTGGCACAGCTCCAATGTGTTGACTTATGTCCCCTCGCTGTCCCCACAGGGTCAACACCAACCAACACACAGTCCTGAGGAAGGCTCTAGAAGGCTTCCATGACTTAGGTTCGCGTTGCTTTAATTTATGGTCAGCAAGTGACATTAGATCTGTGGACTTTAAAATTGCTTAGAAACTATATTGAACAAGAATACCTCTGATGTTATTCTAAGTACTATTGCCCCAGTTTCTGTTCTGTTGGGGCATCCTGCACTTCAGTAGATCCCAAGGAGCATATTCCAGCAGATAGGTGGAGCATAGCTGGCAAATACGCAGGTGTGTTACTTGTGACTGCTTAATCTGCCAGAGTAATCAGGTCATCATTGCTAAATAATGTAACATTGACTAAGCAGACAACAACCCCTGTTTCTAAAGCATTAGGAACGATTGCTTGGCGTACAGTTACATGACCTACAATGGATGATTATAATAAGACATGTCTGAGACTTGTCAATGCCATACTCTCACAAGATACATAGATTGGTTTATGTATTTTGCGGCAAGTGCCCAAGCACAATCCATACTACAGGGGCACATGTCTGAGATTCCAAATGCACAACAATGACTTCTTACTCTTTTGATGGCCATGTCCAGCTATTCAGATGTTCTGGGAAGTGGTGTGGCAAAACCTATCTGAGCATATACCTTCAACACCGAAATAACATCTCCAATATGTTGACATGCTTGTTTTGCTGGATTAAACAAAGGCGTGTGTTTTGTTGGACCTGCATGTCAATTCCCCAAGTATATATATTTTGCAAAATAGTGTATGAGTGCCATCAGTTAATGAACGGATGATAAATATCCTGTGGTGCAATGAACAGGAATGTAGAACCAGGTCCATGGCAAGCCAGACTTCACACCTTAGTGACTACTGGGATAAAATCCAAGCTCATCTTGTTAATATAGCACAGAATGAAGAGACTGATCAGCAATTCTCTGATGTTTAATGCCATGACTAACATGAAAATATAATTAACAAGGAAATATGTATAATGTATAATTTTATCTACGTGAGTAATGCTTCCTTGTTGTTAGATATGCAAATTACTGTACATTTTAGGTTTTGAGAGCGTAAGGCAACAAAGCAATTGAAACTCAACTATAGTGTGAGGCAGCTGGTTGTTTTTTGAGAGATGGCTGAGGTGAAGAATGGAAAGAAGATGCGATCTGAATGCCATCAGCAAAGACATGGAAGGGAATGCCAAAGGAGGAGATGAGCTTACCAAGGGAAGTGTTGTAGGTGTTTGAGTTCCAGGGAATTAAGTGCCCACATATCTGAATGTCCTGCCCTTGAAGCAAAGGGGGGTGAGGTTTAGAGGAGAGAGGTATGGCACGCAGTTTCAAAGTCTGAAAAGAGATCGAGAAGGATTATAATGTGACAGAGTTCAGAGTGGTGGGATGTGTCTAGAAAATGGGACACCGGGTTGAGTGCTGTTTCGGTGGAGCATTTCCTCTTCATTCCATATTGTAAATGGTTGCAGGATTGATCCTTGAGGGAGATAGCAATGTGGTTGAAGATGAATCAGTCTCTGGTAGCACTGCCCACAGTCTACACACACACACGCTATATCATATGAGCCACGCCGATTCACCCAATGAAATGGATATGTTCTCAATTTACATCTGCAGGTGTCAGGATTTTTAGTACATACAATGATGTGGTTGATTCCTTCTCCAAACAGATAATCTTCTTACCAGAACCCCCTTTGTCGCAACACCATTCCGAAAGCATAGTGCACTTGTGCCCTGCTGCATCACTAGCCTGAAATGCAGTACCCACTGTGCTCATCACACAGAGCAAGTTCAGAGGCCAAATGATGCCCACTTTAATGCTGCAGCGACAGCAAAGTCCATGCATTACAGGGGTGGCATTTAAGATTTGGCCCAAGTTCTCAAACTATGGTTATCATGTGTAGCCCATGCAGGTGGCAGGGTAATCTCTAAACATAAGCTATGCATGAGGTTAGGCATAGTCCATGGCGATACTTATGATCCTGGCACCACATCTCAATTGATATTGCACATGTGTCAGCCCATGTTAGGCAGCTCTGCCATCGACGGAATGTGTATTCGGGTCAGATGGGTCGATACTGCCACACGGTAGGACAGAAACCCAGAGGACCCATCTGGTAACTCCATTCCCCAGAGATAGACGCACAGCAGGGGAAGCTATTAAATAATGACTTCATAGATGCTTTCAAGCTTTTATACCATAACTTGAACATCCCGCTACTCCTAACTCCTCTCATCAAGCCTAAAACTAAATGCATAGTACTCGGTGACTTCAACCTAGGATACAATGACCCCCTGGACTCTGATGTCTCAACCTTCTATACAGCTATGTCACAAATGAACTTTGCACAACTGATAGACAAACCCACCCACTCCAAAGGAAGAACCCTAGACTGGCTTCTCACTCTTAACTCTCAAGTCGCCATCGACTCCATCCTCCCAGTTAAATGGTCAGATCACCTTGTAATCAACTTCACAATAAACAATGTTAGTACAGATCACATCACTCCCAAAAAACCAGACACCTTTGAAACCAGAAATATTAAAAAGCTCTCACCCGCCAAACTCACTCCAGCCTTGAGTGCTGCTCTTGTCCATACGGTTCCAGGTACCAACAACCCTTCCTATGTAGCAGAACAATACCAACAATGCCTCACCCAAACTATTGATTTACTTGCTCCCATCACCACTAAAACCTGCAGACCTGACAAACGATCCTGCTTTTAGTTTAATGAGGAACTTGTAGCCTTAAGACGCACAAAAAGATCACTTGAACACCTCCACAAGAAAAACAATACCCCAGAATCAGCATTAGCCTTTGCTGAAGGCAACAAAACATACAAATCAGCAATAATCACCCAAAAAGCCAATGCCTTTAACCTCCGTATCATTAATGCGTCCTCAGACAGTAAAGAACTGTTTACCATCCTTAGAGAACTTGAAAACCCTTACCAAACTTCAGCACCCACCAACTCTAGTAAAGACTGGTGCACCACTATACAAAATGCCCTCTCATCCAAAATCCTCCTACTGCAAAACAAGATCGATAGTAAAAAAAACACTCCTAGCTGACAAAACACCACCCACCATATCAATGACCACATCTAATACCACTACTGGCCCACCATTTCAATTCACACCAGTTTCTAACAAAGAAGTATTTGACACCATAACGAAACTCAAAGCCTCCAACTGCAAAGAAGACCAATTCCCTTCCCACCTAGTGAAACTCTGCGCCCCCACCCTTACACCCATCATCACCGAATTCGTCAATGCCTCTTTCCTCACTAACACAGGCCCCACCAGCATCAAAAAAGCATGGGTGACACCACTTCTAAAAAAACCATCCCTGGACCCATCAATACCTACCAACTACTGACCTATTACAACGGTCCCATTTCTCCTAAAAATAATTGATAAAATAGCCTACTGCCAAATTCAGAACCACCTGGAACACCATCAACTGTTAGGAGACCGACAGTCAGGATTCCGCCCCAACCATAGCACAGAGACAGCCCTCCTTGATCTGAAGATCCAAATGGATGCCACTAGAGAAGCAGGTAAACTATGTTTAGTAATGCTCCTGGACCTCTCAGCGGCCTTTGATCTGGTTGACCACGATATACTCTGTAACAGTCTAGCGAACAATTTCAACCTAGCTCAGAATGCCACCAACTGGATCAAATCATTCTTGGCAGACAGGACCTCCAGAGTATCCATCAGCAAAGAATCAGCAGACCCGGTGCCAGTCCCTGCAGGTGTGCCGCAAGGTTCTTGCCTATCCTCCACTCTGTATAATGCCTATACTAAGCTACTATTTGCAGCTTTGGATGCCATGGGTGTCATCTATACTAACTTCGCCGATGACACTCAAATCCTCATTGCACTCTCAGGTAATCATGCACAAGACTCACTCCTGGTTAACCAAATTTACTCACTCATTCAAAACTGAATGGCCAATAATAGCCTTTGTATCAACAACGACAAAACCGAGCTCCTCATACTAGGCTCCTCCAGCAAAATCGATTCACCATCGATGGCACCATAATCCCCGTTCTTAAACAAGTCAAGACCCTTGGCGTTTACTTAGATGCAACACTATCCATGTCTAAACAAGTGAACACATTAGCCTCGTCCACCTCTTACACTGCCAAACTCATCTCCCTTAGCCGCAATTTCCTCTCAGCCAACAACTGCGTTACTCTAGCCAGAGCACTCATACTGTCTAATCTAGACTATTGTAACATCCTTTTCCTTGGCACCTACAAAGCCAACATAGACAAACTTCAGCTCATGCAGTACAAGGCCCTCAAAAAAGCCCTAGGCATCAACAAATCTGAACATATCTCTAACACCAGAAGAGACCACCACTGGCTCCCTATCCAAGCCACAATCTTATTTAAAGCCTTGAGCATCACTCACAAATGCATGGCCAACAAAGCACCTAAATACCTCAACAACACAGTCATGAAGAAGCCCCAGACCAGACTCCTCAGATCCAATAAAAACGCATACCTTGAAACCCCCAGATACAAAAGAGAGAAAGCAGGGGGCAGCAGGGCAGTAGCTTCAAAATACTGGCTCCCAGACATTGGAACGCTCTACCCTCCCACATCATGAACGAAACATCCCTCCCAAAATTCAAAAGCTCTTTGAAGACCTGGCTATTCAACAAGTACTAACTGAACCAGAGCACCAATCCGCTCCAATTAACTGTACATAGCTGACTATTTTGTATATTGTTGTATATTATTGACGGCTTATTCCTGTGTACTTCTGTGTTCGCATTTAAGATTGCATTCTCCCATTGTCCGTAACTACGCCGTGATACCCCCGGGTCTGGGCATATAACAAATGTAATAAAATAAAATAAATAAAAGTACACATGCTGGTTGTGCCCCACTGCTTTTTCAGGTGATCTTATGTTAGAAAGACGCCAGCTGGAAAGCATGCTCCGACCAAATCAAACCAAGGGATGCAAATTCTTTCACACATGTTGAGTCAAATGAAACAGGTAAGTCATTGATGTTGTGCAAAGACTATCGGAGGAATTACATTTACCCATGTCCAGGTATTGATGTAATATCCAACAGACCCAGGCAGCAGCATCCAATGTGTCGATTCCTGTTGTATTACTTGTAGGTGGTCTAGTAACACATTTGCTAGGGAACTAGGATGTCACAAGGCTCTTTCCAACTTAACATGAGGAAAGATGGGATATGAGTTTACCAGTTACGGGCATATGTGGTTTGCATATCAAATAATACCTTTCTAAATACATATGCCCAATTCTCCTTTGATGAGTGACTGAATCAAATTAATTCTATTTATTGCTAGGCTGTCCGGTACCACAGATATTTTTTTTAAGTAACTGACAGAGTTTCTAAAAGAATGCTACGGGTAAAGTAACAGGTATGCACATAAACAAATAATGCTATTTAGGCAATACCACCATATCGATTATGGATATCTTTTGCAGACTCGATATTGAAATAGTGAACCATCTGTCTAATTTTTTATCAAGCTGATTTAATAAGATCATGTGGTTGAGCGCTCTTCAATGGTTCGGTGGCTGTGCAATTTGTATATCCAAATAGCGCACAGATTCTGGACACCAAAACAGGTGACCAGTATTGAACGTCCACTCAATCATTGGGAAAACTATCAAATTTACATGGAATTAAGTTTAGCCCAGAAATCTCTCTATAAAAGATAAGGTTCATAAAATAAATCCTAAGGCCATCAGCATATACAGACACAAGTACAAAAATCCCATGTATGTGCAGCGCCATATTGATGTGTTTCTCCCTGAATGTGCAAACAAGGTGGTTCCATCACCACTGCAAATAAAGGGGTGATAGTGGACATCACTGTCACGTGTATCTCAGTAGTGGGAGAAGAGCTGATAATATGCCATAAGTGAAGGTCCTCATGACAGGATCTCTGTAAAATGATTCTGCCATATTAATAACAAATTTTCCGCACTCACAGTTTCTCTAACACTAAAAGGACATAGTTCCTTTCTTAGCGTGTGAAAAGCTTTTTGTATACCTAATGTTGTGCACAACTACTACAGTGATATATGTTGAAGAACTATAAACAATCTTCGAAGATTGTGTTGTGAAGCTGTACCTGCTTTAAAACGAGAATAATCATGATGAACTATTACACACATGAGGACATAGTTATGCAAAGATGTTGTAGTCGACATTAAGCAAGGAATGGAACCACAGACTGGTATTCTTCCCAGGCTCCATTAACACAAATATATCAGCTTCTTGAGTAGTAGTTGAGTCAGCCTTGATTTAATGAAATCTGAAATCGACATGCACTGTGGGTTCTACAATATTTGAGATGCCTATAAAGTTAAATACTCGAACCATGAGGTAGAGGCATCTTACGCAAGTCCAGCTCATGTATAGCTTCTTTAATTTCTTCTGTAGTGATTGGAAGCCCCAGCCATTCCCTGTGTCCATTTTCAAACCACAGTTTAGTTACATCTTTTAAGAATGTTTTTCATTTTTAAAGGTGATGACGCTGTTGTGGAGGCATAACATTCAGAATAATACCTATTAAAGCAGTAATTTAACAATCCAGGGTGTTTTCATAGGCTCTCCTCTGTGTGACTTAGGGCCTCATTACGACTCAGGCGGTAAGGGGTTTACGGCGGCGTAAACAGCGCCGACCCTTACCGCCTGATTCCGAGGTCCCTTAGCGCCATGGAGGTTTTAACACCGCAGGTGTTAAAATCCATGGCGCTAAGGGACCTTGATGTTAATTACTCCACCGTAATTTACGGTGGCGTAATTAACGCCTTCCCCACTCCCATTATGCCCTATGGGGCAAAAATGGGAATGGGGAAGGGTAAATGGGGATTGGGGACTTACCGCCCCGCCAACCTCGGAATGGGGCGGTAAGTCCGCCAACCACCATGGCGTAAACATAGTTTACGCCATGGTGGTAAAGGTACGACCCAGGCGGTAACTTACCGCCTGGGTCGTAATGAGGCCCTTAGTGTGAACCTTACTTCGCGGCACACCACTTCATCAAATCTCTCTGAAGAAATTGCGATATTTCAAGTAACAGTGTGTTTGGGACTGTTCATATACATTTTCCAACTGTTTTAACTCTGCTCCCAAGTTATATGTTTCAGCCGATTGGTCTGTAAGCCCGATCGGTCTGTAAAATGGCAGGATCCGTTGAAATACAGAGCACCCTAATATGTAGCTTGAATGTTCACGGAACATGCAATAGTTTATAACTGAGCCTTCATTTCGGTGAAAAAATATGCGAAATGCATGTTTCAGTAGTGTTGAGAATTGTGTCTACCTTATTGATACATTCTTAAATCTCCATGACACCTGGGTGTGGTGATTGGCTGTCAAATATGGGTGACTAGAACCCTGAACGCCATATCATGAGCCTTCAAGAAGGAAGAGCTAAATGGTTTGTTCATCACTCTGAGGCATCTAAATTCAGTCATTGGTGTTGAAACTAAATCACAAGGAATGCAGCGGTATACTGAGTTGATATGCCCCAAGGTGGCGGGCCCACCCTTTGGGTAACAGCCCGCCACCCAAGTTAAGGGCCAGAGCGAAGTGAGGATGGTGAGTCCTTTCCCACAGGTTGGGCCCAGCCACCGAGGGACATATTGCCGTTAGCACCCATGTAGCATGTTACGCGTGTGCTAATGTGTTTTTTTTTAATGGAAAGTATTTTATTTCCGTGCACCATGGAAAGGGAAGGTGGGGTTCCATAATAGAGCCCTTCTTCCATTTTCATGGCAACCAGGGCGGGTGGGTGAGAGCAGCAGCAGCTGCTGTGTGGGACTCGCCGCTGTAGCCTACAGGTAAGTGAAATTGGGGGGGGAGGGGTTTAAAAAAAAGCGTGGTCGAGTGTGGGGAAGACAGCGGGCGGGGGAGCCGCCCATCAGGTGGCATAGAACACAGGTTTTCACTGGCTGTGTCACCCTGCGTTCTGAGCCACCTGATTGGCTGGCTTCCCCGCCCGGGGTGCTTATGACCATGATAGTGCAGTGACTGAGGAACAGAGTGGCATCAGTGGCAGGAAGTAACTGCAGGGGAGCTAAATCTGCGAGTGAAGTTCTCAAGAGTGAAGACTGGTAAGTGCAGTGCCCTTCAGAAGAACAGAAGTGAAGAGAAGAACCCCCCAAATCGGTACCGAGGTGGTGTCAATCACCTCAAATATCCATGAAAAAGCCCAGTAGCCTATGACCCCAAAAAGACATCTATGCACTGGTAAAAACAAGCAATAACGAAGAAAAAATGTTGGGAGTTATTTGCTGATGTTGAAATGTATTTGATTCTAGAGAAGAGCTTGGACCATGTGTAATCGTCTAAAACATAACCAAAGTCATCTTCCCATTTGTGGCGTATCGAGCACAACTTCAGAGATGATATTAGGATGTTGTAGAATTTTGAAGCCTTTGTGTCAGTGGGCATAGTAAGATGTAGCAATCTTGAGGCATCAGGAGTCAGAATATCATTGGAGGAGCTGTGGAGAGCGTCAAAGCAAGAGTTGACTAATTCATTATAGAAGTTGTAATCTGTGTTGGGGATTGAGAATCGATTTTTAAGCTGCTGAAAGGAAAGGATAGATGATTTATTTATGATTTGTTGTATAAATCTAATACCCTTTTTCTTCCAGGATTTTCTATTTAGGGTTTTATTCTTAATCAGTATCTTATTGTTATGCCATAGGTAAGGAGAAAGGTATTTTTTTGGGGAGTCTGTCTGTGTGAATAAAAAGAGTTGGAGGGCTGATATTGTGGCTCTGATGGGTTCTGATATAGCCAGCGAGGAGTGCTTAAATATATAAATGAGATCGGTGATTTCTACAGGATACATTAACTGCTTCTCTATGGTACACCATGTGGCAATGTCTGACGTTATGGGGCAGGCAAACCAATATCTAGCTTGCTTCAAAAGAAAGGCAGTGTGGTATGCTTTGAAATCAGGAAACCTGACACCTCCTTTGTCATATGGTGCCTTCAATTTGATTAAGGCTATTCTTTTGCTTTTGCCCTCCCCCCATAGGAAATTTAGTAGGATAGAGTAAATTGATTTATAAAAGGAAGGAGATATCGGAACACATAAGAGTTGTAGATAATATAAAATTATTGGTGATAACATCATCTTGATCGTATCTAGTCGGCCCCACCAAGATAAATATAGGGGGGACCATCTGGATGTTAATTCCTTAAGTCTATCTAGTAATGATTGTGTGTTCTGTTTAATGGTGTCTTGGATGGTAGGAGCAAATCTAAGGCCTAGGTATTTAATAGAGGAACTGCACCATTTAAAACCAAAGGGGTCTATGTCATATTTAAAGCAGTAGGGATTGAGGGGCATAATTTCTGACTTATCTTTGTTAAGTTTGTACCCTGAAACTGAGCTAAATTGGGATAATACTTCAAGTAAATATGGGAGGTGTGTTTTGGGGTTTTTGATGAGAATAAGGATGTCATCAGCGTAAGCAGCTATTTTAATATGGGATGTGCCACTTGCTATACCTGGAATATTGTTATTGGATCTGATTAGTTCTATTAATGGTTCTACATAGAGCTTTCATTACACCAGCCAAATTATTTCTATCCAATATTAATGACAATGACAATTGTTGGACTTGTGGAGCTGCCCCTGCATCGTATGAGCACATGTTCTTCTCATGCCCCTATACCCTTAAGTTTTGGCAACAAGTATGGAAATACCTTAACTCTATTTTCTTAACCGATATACCACTTTCATTTATGAATATTGTTTTAGGTAGTCTGGCAGTTACCACCCACTTGCCATATGATGCTTCCAGGCTCTATGATCTCTTTATTTGTTTGGCTATGAAGAGTATAACTGCCAATTGGAAAGACTCTCATTCCTTATGTATAAGAAGCTGGTGGAATAACATATGTCTCACGCAAAAGATGGAAATGTGCATGGCAAACAATCTTAACTCTATACCTAAGTTTAATGCTAAGTGGTCATTTTTTACTCGATTTCTGAACCATTTTAATGTAACCACGCATGGAATGTGACTTCTCCAAATCTCTCACACTCCTTTGATGTTCCCAAGATTATTATATGCGAATACCAATCTGGACACTTGACTGAATATTTACTGCATTATATACCAATGTGCCTCTCTGCATCAATACCTACCACCTCACTTTCTCCCCCCTCCCTCCATATGTCGTGTTCGTCATATGTCAGTCTTATGTTTGTCTTCCCCCCCACTTAGACATCATAATGCAGAATTTGTTCCATACTAAGTTGTGCACAACACTGTGCTATAGTTCTTATGTGTAAGTTTTCAATTATATTGACAATTTGTTCCTTATATGCAATTGCACACAGTGTATTTAATTAATTGCTCTACTGGAACACTTCCACTTTACCATTGTTTCATCTATTCTCATGTAAAAGTTTCACCGCATTATGCTTATGAAGTTATGACTATATGATTGTATATTACATACCTTAATAAAAAAAAAATTATTAAAATAAAAAAAAAACAAGCAATAACATAGACAGAGAGCTCGAACATTCACACCAGTGGCCATATTGTAAAAGGTAAGTTTGATCCAGCAGGATCAAAAATGCAGCAAGTGACACGCGTGAACTTCTAGCTAGCTATTATTACAGCACACTGATCCTTCTTATAGTAATTAGATAAAGACACTTTCCTATCAACATATGTTTGAAAAACACAAATAAAAAGAATAATAACAAGATAAATATTTTAAGAATCAATTTTAGTGAGTGCAGTATGCATTCAGCAAACAATTGGAAAATTCAACTAACAGGCGTGCAAACGAAGTGAAATTAAGAACAATGTGTATACCTTGCAAAGAACATCAGTACTGTCAGTTCTACAATGGCAATTAGACCCTGGTGGAGGGAGCCAGGCAATCAGGTGGCTAGGAACACGGGCTTGAACCACCAGTGAAAGCCTGCATTCCATCCCCCCTGACGGCCTGCTCCCCTGCCGCCATCTTCCCCTCACTCTCCATCCCACTTTATTTTGTGTGTTCCCCCTCCCCACACCCCACTTACTGTATTACTGCGGCTGCACCTTCCTCTCCACTCCTGCATGCTGCAATCGAAAGAGAAGAGGGGCTCCACGTGGAGACCCTCTTCCATTTCCATGGTGGCCATCTTGGAAAATTATTTTCCTGCATTCAACGGAACACACGCGGCATCGCGTTGAACGAAGGAACATTTTTTTTTTTGTTTAGCACCCCGAGTTACCACTTTGGCAACCCGGGATGCTAATAACCTTAATCCCTCGTTCTAAAATCTGGAAGGGGGGGGCCAAATGGCCCGGTGCCGTTGTTATCCGCCCTCGCTTCGCTCGGCCCAATAACTTGCCCTGCTGGTCCATTACTCCCTGTTCCAGCCTTTAGAACAGGGAATTAATGCCATATTACAACAAATGAAACGCCTTATGATCAACAATGGAATCCAAAGAGAGTCATTCAACAACAAACGTGAAATAACAGAAATGGAAAGTAGAATACTAACAGATGAAGAAACAATAGCAGGCCAGAACACTTACAATACAAATCCAAGAACAAGGTTCTACAATCACAAATTTGGAAGACTGCAGCAGACGGGGCCTTTGTCTTTTTGCAATCCCAGTGAAACTGGAAGGCACACATCCAGTATTTTTTATAGAAACATGGTTTCCAATATTTCTTCAGATAACATTCTCATGTCCACTAGAAATACGAAGATCACACAGGATTAGATCCCAAAATCCATTGGAAGCTGAATGATCGCAACCTTGCATAATCTGCCTACCGTGCCACAATCAAGCATGACAAATACTGCAGCACACAAAGAAGAAGAATCCCTTTAATTTGGAGGTAAAAAAAATGTTTTTAACTGCAGGTTTCTCCAAAACTAATCTGGATAAAAGGAAACATGTCATGGATTTGGGACCTACTCTCAAAGAAATACATATAAAATATGACCTCTGGTACCCGGAGAATGTGGTCATTACAAGAGATGGGAAAACAATGCAATACCTAGACCTTAAACTTCCTGGAAACATTAGAAGTGGAACCAATAGATGTTCTGGTGTCTTGTACAGAAAAAGGTTTGCCAAAATAAATAACCTCATCACAAGGAGCTAAGTATTGCTCGGAACAATCGCAGAGCAGACCACGGAATTCAAAAAGTAACACAGAGACTACTTTGCATTTATCATTTAAAACTGTCATGAGCACAACAATGTAATTATTATTCAAATAATATGACAAATTATGCACAATCGATTATGCCCAATGTAATACTATACACTTTTAGACAACATTTTATAAAAAAAGGTTGATGGGTGCTGAATTATTTTTATATCCTAAACAGCCACCAAAAAGCCTGGCACAGAGTTGTTAACGGAGTAACAGGAGCTGCCAGACACGTTTAAAGAAACACAAAATATATGAGCCCATCGGTATAGGGCATTTTTCTTTAACACCGAGATATTTGTAACGATGGAGATGTTCAAAATATTATTGTTACAAATAGCACAATTTGATGAGGACTTTGTGATGTGTCATATCAATAATCCTAATGATGATTGGAGTGGATTACCTTCATTCATTTGTCACTTTTAATAGTGGATTCATATTCATAGACCTTACAGACAGTATAAACAATCACAATAAGAAAAAGAAAGAGAAAAAGAAGAAGCAAAAGCTGAATGAATGCATTTGTTCAAATTGCCAATTGCAGAATCTAGCCTGATTTGATTTAGAAAGCTTTAGATATTCATCCTCATATCTTGATTTTCTTGGCGAAAGTATCCCAGTAAGCACAGTCTACTAGACGAGTATACTAGACGAGACCTCTAATTTGTAGGTCTGCAAAAAGAATGGGGAAGGATTTCCTTAGGACTGAACAGAATATATTTGGCAAAGAAAAAATCTTCTTGTCCACACAGCAGCTGCCAAAAGGTCTATTGCCAGGTTGTTTCACGAAGAAATCACGCCAGTTGCTGAACCGAAAAAGGACCATACAGCAATCATCGCGGATACCCTAGACGGAAATGGGTCACCTTTTCAGACATGTTAAGCAGCGACTCTGCCCCCAAAGAGTGTACGAACATTTGAGGAGCCCTTCAACAGAGACATATTAAGGCAGAGGGAACTAGAGAGTACATTTCAGACACTCCCAATATATAGAATTCCCCAAACAAGTCTCACTGGGCATCTCAAAACATGCCAGAGCACATACCATTGACAATGGGACAAAAATACATAATTTTAACCTCTGTAAACATACCCTTACTGCGACTGAACTTGCAGTTCTTCAGAAAGGCCTATCATTTGTACCCACAAACCCCATAGATTGGTTTACAATAGAAACCAAAGTGAGACAATTCTTGCAAAACGTAAGACTCAAAGCTTTCTTTCAAGATGAACATGAGACCACAGATAGGGAGAGCAACGTCCTTCATACAAAATCCATGTTCACACCACAAAAGAATGTGCCTATCAGTGAAATAATCATATTTGAAAAATGTGTTTTCAAATATCTCAATGGCCTTTCTAACAAGCAAGCACATGTGTGACATAATATGCCCAATGCAGATAGAATAGCCCTGAAGGACCTTTGTAGCAATAGAGACTTAGTTATTAAGGTAACTGACAAGGGAGGGGGAATTGCTGTCATGAATAAAAATCAATATGTGAAAATGGTTGCCAATGTATTGAAACCAAATGAACCCAACTACAGGAAGCTCAACCTCGATCCAACATCAGAAATAAGGCAATCTATTGCTGATGCCATATTGTATGCTCTTCAGAGAGACTGAATTTCACGTAATGAGTATGACTTCCTCAATAGGAACTCATTGAAAGTACCCAACTTCTATGACTTACAGAGACCCATAAAAACAGCACCTCCTGCAGAGTCATCACAGAATCCCAGCCTAAAGTCTTCTCCCATGTGGCCAGGGTAAGGCAGCAGATAACTGATCCTAACCCTGGGGGTGGTATTACGAGAGAGGATCACATGGGAGGAGAAGGCTGTAAGGTAATGTGGTGACTCTGTCAGTAGAGACGCAATATTCCTCCTCTTCTGAGGAATGAGATTCCATAGAACCTGAATATTTATTGAACATTTTTCACAGTGAGATGTCACCTCCCAGACTTACCCATTGTGTCAAGTATGAGTACCTGTTGTGTAAACAGGAAAATGATGCTTGTACGAATCAGGGAAATAATACTACCGCTTTTCGTAGTGATGATTCTACATTGTGTTCAGGTTATAGACCTAGAAGACAATCCGTACCTCCTTTACAATCTTCCCCTAAACATTAATCATGTAAATTCCCTAAACAGAGTGGCTTAAATAATGGAAAAACAAATAAGAACATTATGGACTTCCATTCCCATAATGCTCTTAGTACTGAGACGAGTAAGAGGGGCCCAGAGTTACCAAACTGTAAGGTGTGGTCTAATTTCTTGTAATGACTCACACCTGAGCAGGACCTTTAAACATTTAAAGGCCCTTCAGGTGCGTGCAAGATGGAGCAGCAGAAAGAGGGATAAGCTGGAGTCGCCACTGTGTTGACAGTGAGACGCTGTGCAGAAAGCATGTTTGATGTTGGTATTCCAATGTTATGCAGAGGAAGCGCGGAGGGAAGCGGTACTGAGGCCAGCTGTCCTGAAGGATAGAGAAGCTCTCTGTGTCTTGCTTCACGTCAATGTGTGAGGTTTTCACCGGATCGCGTGCGGAGCGCTGAAAGCTCCATCAACAAACCGGGCAAGCCACATAGGGCTGACTGGAGCTATCAAATACCTCCTACTCTTGCATGTAAGGAGGTCGTTTGTGTTTCTTTTTCTTTTCCTAGCTTGTAAACCCTTATATACCACAAACCCCTCGATAAATAAAAACAAAGGGTACAACCTGTTGTATAAACTGGAGCTGTCAAATGCAGGAAAGCCAGACAAACGAAGAAGCAGAAGCAGTGAGTCAGAAGGTGTCACCAGCACTTAACATTGAGTTGGCCTGATACAGGTGCTCCTGGGGCGCTCCAAAGTAGACAGCTGTATAGGGATGAGCCTTTTGAATACCAAACTTTTAAATTAATGCAAAGTATGCACAACTCTGCTATTAAGAGAGGTTGAATGGGATAACATTGTCAAAGCCAAAAGGGAGCAATAATTAAGCAAAGTCAATGCAGCCTCCGAGAAAGGAGATGTTGAGAAGGAAAGCAAATTGGGCACAACTCTCCTGCTAGGAGAGACTGAGTAGGAGAACATTGTAACCCACATTGCCAAAGACAAAAGGAGACAATACTTAAACAAAGTGGATACAACTTTCCTAAAGACAGAGCTCCAACAGGGGAACTTTGTAACCTGCATTGCCAAAGCCAAAAAAAGTGCCATCAAAGCAATGTGAATCTAGCAGTCCCAGACCAGGATATCCTGTGAGAGAAAGTTGTAAATTACACTGCCAGCAGCCAATAGGTTGTGTAGGAAGAAACAGAGATGGCAGAACAGCCCTCCTTTTACAAAGGATCAAGAGGGAGAGAACTGTAGCTTGCATTGCCGCTGGCAAACAGATTGATGTGATTATCATTGTCCTTTTGTGCAGTATACTTGTGGAAGAAGTTGTAAGCCAATTGTATTACAAGTCAAAGGACTTACTAAAGAAGTTGTTGTTGGTTCAACTGTTCCCCGTTAGGGAGTTAAGTGTGGATGTTTGGAACATGCCTCACCACAGAGTACAAGTTGTAGTAGTAGGAGTTTTATCCTGGCAGGCGAGTACACCAGGAAAGGGACAAGTAGTGGTTAGTCCTAGCAGGCAAGTGGACCAGGAAGATAGATGATTTGAAGTACTGGAAATGTGGTAGAAGTTTGTTTATGGAAAGGAAGTGGCAAAAAATACGGTGTTTTGATGAACTGCTGTACAATCATCCTGACAAAAGTATAACTTTCTGAATGAATCATCCTGACTAAAGTGTTGCTTATGAAGAAGAACTGCATTTTGATAAAAACTGATTGGCTTTCAGAGCAAAAAGAACATTTACATTGACTTTTGATTTGACATATTAAGAAATAGTCTTTTTGGTTTTCCAAGCAAAAGGTTGTGAAAACTTTAACAATTGCCTTAAAAGTGAGCATTACTTTTGGAACTAAGTTAGTCACTTTACCAAGTGAATGACATATTGGAATTGTGCATTCTGCCCTAGAGTGGTACTTGGCTAGAAAAAAGAACTTTCCTGAAATTGAACTTTGGTTTGAAACATCCTGAATTGATCCAGGGGAAAGGGGTCCAATCCCTAGTCAAAAGGATTCTTATTCATAACTTTGGTGTTTACAAGTATGTTATTTTGTGAAGTTTAAACTGACAAATAATTAATATATGATATTGTTGTGTATATTAGTGTGAGGGATACCTTTGGACATTAGGTCATTTTCCTTTATCCTTTGTTTGTAAGATAGAGAAATCTTTGTTAGTCTAGGGAAAGATTGTCCTTCATCTCACCCGTTATCATTTAATAACATTGTGACTTGCGAGAATTCTCTACCTATGTGTCCATCTCGCATTTGTGACCCCTCACACGTATCAGGGAGACTTATTGTGTGGACATTTTTTCTTAAACCACTCAGCCAATTGATGTCATCCTATGTACACTTTGAAGATATGGCCTTGGGTGTTCACAACAGATTTCTTGTCACCATAGACATTAAGACATTCAGTCGATTTACACAGTGATTCCTCAACAAGAGGTGATTGAGTTTATTCCCCTCTGCCACATGAGAAGTGATAATCCTGTAAAAACGAGTCCATAGTTCATAGTTGAGCTTATGACTATTGCCTTGGGAACAACTATTTTAATAATCATTTTTCACACTCAGCTTTGCCATTTTATAGATGGCACAGTTTGAGGATGATTTTATCTTCTCATAGACTAATCCCTTTCTAAACCATTTTAAATCATGAAAGAGATATATTGATGGCATTGTGCTCATTTGGACTGGTGATAGCGACACCTTGGTGTCCTTTCACAATTGATTGTACAAATGTAATGATAATATTAAATTATGTGTGGAATTCAACAACCAATCCATTATTTTCTAGACCTGACAATCAAAAATATGGTAGGCAGTCTGGCATGCTCACTTTTCAGGAAACCCACAGACAAAAACACCCTGGTAATCTAAAAATAACTACCATCCACAGAGCACTAGGGATTGCTTACCACTAGACCAATACTTGAAAATTCACTGGAATTGCATATCGGACACTGACTTCAAACACAATGCAGAAATACTGGAGAACTGCCTCCTAGCTAGGAGTTACCAGAAGAAATGTGTTAACCAATCTCATGTTAGGGCAAGATACAGCCCAAGGGAACAGCTCTTCATCCCTAGGAATAAACCAGAGAATACCAACAGGATGGCATGTGTGACTAACCTCTGCCCCAACCCATTGTACATTAAGAAAATCATTTCCAAACACTGACATTTGGTAAAACATAGTCCCTCTCATGCAGAAGTGCCATTGTGTGCGCTGAAGAGACCAACACATTTGAAGGATAGTCTAGTTAGCGAAGGGGCATTTGGTATGGCGCAGTCACCTAAAAAGGGGGCGGAACACATGGAATGGGGAACAACAAGAGAAAATGTTGGCGTAATGAGGAAAGTACCACAGTAAAATCCTCGCAACGCCCATACACACGCTAAAAACCCGTATTCATTGAATTGAACAGGGCTCACTGGTGTGCGGAAAAAGACATGCAAATCCGGAAACGCGTACGCCACACGAAAGCTGGCCTAAGCGTCACTGCGCACCAAAACAAATGCATAAAAAGTCACGGTGAACACCAAACACGCGTATACAGCTACGATGAATGTACCATTTCTCGCAGCAGTGATTGTGGGACACCGCAGGAGGAGGATAGCCATGGCCCAGATTTTTCAACCCAGGACCAGCCTTTTTGGTATGCCTGATGACCAGGTCTATGGTAGGTATAGGTTTCCACCTCATATCGTAGTAGACCTGGTCACGGAGTGGGATGTTGACCCTGTGCTCCCAAGCACTGAGCCCCTTGGTAAAGGTGCTCAATGTACTGAATTCTTGGCCAGTGGGTCATTTCAGCGGACAACTGCCATTGTTGTGGCTATTTCAAAGCCCACGCAATCACACTGCCTAGACCACTTCCCTAAAGTGCTTGGTGCCATTGATTGCACACATGTGGCTCTATGTCCACCTCGGCTCACAGAGCCCATATAACGCAATCGCAAGCACTGGCATTCCATCAACATGCAGGTTGTGTGTGATGCCAAGGGTATCATTACTTCGGTATATGCAAACTATCCAGGGTCCACCCATGATAGTTTCATATTCAGAATGTCACCCCTACTCAGGACATGGAAGCTGGTCGGCATGGCAACACATGGCTCATTGGTGAGTATAAATGCCTGTGCACATGCATGCATGTCACACACAGACAAATACACACCAATGACAAACATTTTCACCTCTACAGGGGACAATGCCTACGTGATGATGCCAATACGGAACTCTGCCACACCACCCCAGGTAACATACAACGCAGCCCATATTGCAACTCGAGACATAGTGGAGTGCGCATTTGGAGTTCTCAAGTCACGCTTCTGCTCCCTTGACTACTCTGGTGGTGAGTTACTATATTCACCACCACGAGTGTGCAGATTCATTGTGGCAGCATGTGTCCTGCACAATGTTGCAACACAGCGTGGCATACCCTGGGCATGGTGGTGCCCCCACATACCCAACCACATGCACGTGACTTACGCATGCTAGGGGAAAGGGCAAGTGGTGAGGCTGCCCGTACCCAGCTTGTGGCTACATTTTTCACCTAATCATCTGTGCCCACCAAACCACCCTGAGAATGTGTCCTTGGAAGTGCTACATTGTGTGCATTCCTTAGAACTAAAAAAAAATCAATTGGGTGTTTACAATAGAAAAGAGGGAGAATGCCTCTACCACCATGCCAAAGTAGACATCAAATTGCCTGTGTGTCACATAAATCCTCCCGTACATCATGTAAAATTATCAGCACACCATGCATGGAATGTAATGTCAAACAAGATAGATAAATGGCCAATACATAACACTAGTGTCTCAAAGCGCTCAATGATGTATGAAACAAGTACAAAAATAACACCTGCTCATAAATATCCATAATAATGTTGACAGGAACAGTAATTGGCTACTATACCATACTATAAACAGTGGACCTAACAGTGAATCTGTCGGACAATGAGTCATCTGATTTCCACAAGTGCCTCAATATGCCATCATGCAGGGAGCTAGGACAGGGTGGAACAGACAGACACTGAACCTGCATGGTGCAATCAGAATGAGCAAGTGCACAGATGTTTAGAGGGGTGTGGTATTCTGAAGGTGGTAACAATTTCAGGGGTGGGTCAAGTGCAACCAGTTCAGTGTATGCCCGGGTAAGTGCAGAGAGATGCAACTCTCTCGGGTCATTCCCCAAGTGCACTGATGATGACACTATTCAAGGTCACGGTGTAAAGAGCTGTACTAATATTTGAGGTTGACAGGGGTGTGTAAGACCTTCAGGTATAACAAGCAGACAGTCATCAAGTACAAAAGGAATGGCGAAGACAGAGAGAGCAAAGGGAATGCTTCACAGGTAAAAGGGAGAGAGAAGGAAGATTAGAAGATGAAACACATGGGTAGTAAATGGAAAACAAGGAAATGATTCTCCAAACAGAGGGCAGCCGGATGGGTATCCCAGAGTTTGGCCCTACTGACGATAAAGATCCCCTTAAAAAAATATCCATCAATAACTGCCTCACCTGAAGAATATTGGAGTAACATGATGAAATGGCTTGGAAGGGACAGCAATGAGGAAGGAACATTAAGATATAGGGAGTAAGCAGGCCTCAAAAATCACAGTGCACAATGCACACTTCCTATGACTTGACACTGTCTGACATGGTTAGCCAGTGGAGGAAAATCAGTGGCAGACAGATGTGGTGTCTGGCCTTGTCGTCAAGCAAAATACTTGCGGTCGAGACCTGAATCAGAGTGTTTATTATAAGCATGGAGTTTGTGCAATAGGCAGTCGCAATACTGTACCCTGGAGAGTAACACTGCATGTGAAAGATAGCACCCCTTGGTGATGAATGCCACCCTCCAACACTGGGGATTGAGGCAAAGGCAAGTACATTCAGAGTGAACACACACAGTGCCCTGCACTCATGCAAACACCACCAAAATGTCAGCAAATGCCATGCACTAACCTATACGTTGAACTCACTTGCATTGCATATGATGAACACCATCAGGAGATGTCTTACCTAAATGGGATCCAGTGCAGAGTAACAGCACAAAGTACATGCACATACATGCTCACAATCGCCAACAGTAAAAAAATATGCACACAACACAGAGTGCAGGAGCAACACAGGCTGACACAGGGTGAATGACCATTGATTATGCTTTACACAGAAGTACAGTGTACCACATCATGGAGAGGGAGAGAGAGAGTGACACAGAGAGTGAATAACAAGGAAAATACAGATGAAGGAGTCCATGGCCTTGTTTACCGATGTACAATGACATGCTGTACAGCACAGTTGATGCGCCCATTGATGAAACAACATAGGTTGTTTACACAGTGACATGAGCTCTAATTGAATTACCACAACGCCATGTGAGCATGCGAAGGACATATAAGACAACTGACACATGCAGAAAAGATGCCCAACAATGAAGTATGCATCATATGCAAGACAGTGCAAATGCTTACCAAATAACTCTCGCAAATCCCACACGACCTTCACCAGTAATTGTGTTTCCTAATTCGTCAAAGGAAAAACAGTGCCTGGTGAAAGGCATGAGGAGTGTGGACTTCAATTGGTGCAGGATGTGTCATCCAGGACAGCAGTCACTGCCACATCACGGATAACTGGATCAACATGGGAGAAAACATTAAACACCCATTGTGCAGTATCATTGACACAGCACACACGTTCCATGGAACAACAAACCTATAATTACCTGCACATGCCATCCTGGGCCGCCCAATGAAAACATAATAGTCAACTTAACTAGGCATGCCTGCACGTACACCCCTCCCTGCACACGTAAAGTCCATCAGGGGTTATTGGCACACCTCAAGGGCAATCAATAGAAAAATCAACAAAGACCACCACCAGGAAATGTCAAAACAAAATATTACATGCCAACATCTGGCCGGGGGGTGGGAAATAAAAAAGAAGAAAAATGTGCATCTTGGACCAGGGATGGGGTCCACCCAGGAGAGGGGAGTCTCAGGGTGCACATCAACACTCACATGGGTGGATGTTGAAAAAAACAAATCCCGCCATGGGTTCATGGACCACACAGCTATCAAGGATTGGGAGGTCTGTCGCTGCTGTTGTCACCTTCCTAGGTAGCATCTGAAGGTGGTATTGGTAAGAGAGGTTGACCACAAAGAGCCCTGGCCTGGACATCCATGGCAGCGGCCAGGCAGGACTCAGATGAATGCGTCTGCAACATGATGCCTCGGAGGTCCACATTCTACACCTCACGGAATGCACAAAGTTCCTCTGAAATGGTATGAGTCAACAGTTGCATCTGCTGTTCGTACTGTGTAATGCAGGCTGCTTCTAGCACTTCCAGTGTAGCTCTGAGGGCCAGAAACTCTTGCCTCACGGCTTTCCTCTCGGCCTGACCCTCTGACAGAAGGGATGCCTGCAGAGACCTCAGTTTGGCCCGTCAGCTCCTGTTGCTGGCCTCCATGTGCAGCCTGTGTGAGTGGCATGTGCACCGCAATGCCTGCAGCTGGTGCTCTAACTGTGTTGCTGGGGGGATCATGGAATTGGCCACCCTATCCATGCACTGTGCCAACATCTCATAGGAAGCACCCCGTTATTGTGCAACAGTATACATGGACTGCTCCCACATTGTATCCCCAGCTGCCACATGTCCACCACATGTGCAGGCCCCACACCTGCCTGACTCAAGGGAGCATGGCCCTTGATGTGATGCTGCTGTCTGTGGCTGCAGGACTTCATCCCTCCCTTGTTCAGCTGTCCCAGGACCAGGAACTAATCCATAACGACCACAGATGGACGTGACAACATTGACTGGCCCTGTGAGGGGACGTGACCCCTGCAGGTGCACAGGCTACAACAGCTACAACACTTGATGCACTCACCAGCGACAGCATAGAGGAATTGACATCCGGTTTTCCACCAGAACTACTGGTTTCATCGGATTATGACTCATACTGAGTCATTCCCCGGATGGCCTGCGGCACCAGTGGAATTTCATGGGCTGCCACAACATGTCCTCCACTGATGCTCTGTGGTGGCTCAGGATCCTATTCCTCCTCAACCTCCTCCTCTGGATCCAGTGTTTCATCATCTGCACATGGACACAACAAGAGATGAAGAGTCATCTAAATAGCATCGCCCACATACATAGGTATCACAATGGTGTTCTGCAACAGATATACACGCATGCTACCATGACATCATTGCTATACACATACTATGTAGCAAAGCACATACATCATAGTGTATGCATACTTGCCACAACATCCCCTGTCCTGGACTATGTAATCACTGCACACATTGACAACACACATGTATATGTTCATTGCAATCCTGTCTCATGGCAAACAAACCAGTAGAGTCAAATATGTTAATTTTGACTCAAAAAGTGGATGTGCAACATGCCATTAGGGTACATGAGAACATGTCCACACATAATCACAGCCAAGTCCACTACAATGACATCCAACACCAGTGTAACACTGGCACAGGGAGTGCACACAATGTGGAAATTCCCCGAGTGTAGTGTCCCAGGTGTGTGATGACATTGCTGGGAGATAGGAAGAGGGGACATTGACACACAAGAGGGACAGGGCCATGCACCCATGGCCGGTTGTTGAGTGTTGTAGAGTGTGGCAGGCCAACATGGATGACTCCACAAACATTTTCAACAATGGGGGCAGTGCTATGGCTGCGGCTGGGATTAGCACAGTGTAGTAAAATGCTATGTCACTCATGGCACAATGTCCCGCTCGACCATGCCGGAACTGTCTTTTAGGATGAGACTGTTCTTGATGAATACTGTCCCAAAGCCATGTACAACGGATGGGACCTGATATGATATGGTATTTAAAAAGTACACATACACAAGTGTTTCAAGGCACGAAGAGGCAAGGAAGGGGGAATAGAGGGACGCCAGACACAACGATCTTACTAGGCCAGGTGACATTGAGATTGCACAAGTGCAGGGGAAGGGGGAGGAGGAGAGTTGGGGGGAAGTGGGAGGGTGCAGTGCAGTACATGGGAACAACATTAAAATAAATATAACAACATAAGCAAAGTGTGGTCAGCTGGTGACCGTCCCCAAGTGTGGGGGATGCCAGGGAAGCAGTGCATGGGTGCAACTGGCTTGGCAGAGGACCTGGGCCTGAGATCATAGGGTGGCCAGGTGACCAGTGCAGTTTCAGATTCAGCCAGGAGAACAACAGGGGGGAGGAGGAGAGAAAGCACAACCCAAGAGGAAGTATGTGATGTGCTTCCAAAACCGGAAAAGGTTCACTTCAAGTTTCAGGGAGGCAGGGAGGCTGTTCCAGAGGGAGGCCCCAGCCAAAGAAAGAGATCAACCATCAACTCATTGCTAGGAGAAGCGACTGACCCTGAAGGAGTAGGAGGCGGATGATCGAAGAGCTCGAGAAGGAAGATATTTATGAAGGGAGAGTTGAAGGTATTGCGGCCCCAGGCCCCAGAAGGCCTTGTGGACATTGCAAGAGGGTTTTGAACTTAATCATTTTAGCCACTGGGAGACACAGCAGAGATTTCAGTCCTGGAGAGATACGATGACTGGGCTTGATGCCAAGGACATGTCTTTCAGTCCTGTTCTGGATGAGTTGCAGAGGGCAGAGAGTAGAAGCAGGCAAATTTAGAAAGAGGCTGTTGTAGTAGTCCAGCCTAGAGAGAACCAGTGCTCTGGAGACAGTGAGCTGCTGTGGGAAGTAGAGGAAAGAAAGAATACCTCTGAGGAGGTGCAGCTGGTAGTGTGACTTCTTAGAGATGTCCGAGATGTGAGGAGAGAAGGACAGTGTGGAGTCAAAGACGACCCTGAGGTTTTCAGCATCACAGGTGGGAGCAGGAAGAGGGCCAAGAGAGGGTCCACCAGAGAGTGACAGGAAAGGAGGGAGTAGGTGTGCCGATGAGGAGAATCTCTGTGTGCAGTACATCGGTTGTATGCAGTCTGCAGGACACCAAGCACGGGTCATTACACCATGACATGGTTCACCCATGGCAGCCATAGAAATGCAGGCAGAAGTGCGACACAATCATAACAATTCATTCAATCTACATACACATATTCAAGATGTACACGCTTCATCACTCACCCGACATGTCTTCATAATGTGGCAGGCCTCCCACGCTTTGCACCTGCTCCACATGAATCAACTCACTAATGGCCTCATCATGTGATGTGAGATCCTCCTCCTCTTGTGGTGACCCACCTCCAGTCAGCAGAGTAGTGGCAAAAATTGGCACCCAGGTTGTGTTTGGTTCGATGGTGGAGGTCATTCATCCACTTCACGACCTCACGAGCGGCGTGCCTCTCATTGCCCAAGGCGTTGATGCGCTCCGTGACTCGCTGCCAGTGGACCATACGCTGAGCAGGCGTATGTGTGCACCCTGCCTCAGTGAGCATGTCACGGTGGTGTACGCGCATGTAGTCCACAAGGATCTGGATTTAATCATCATTGAAGCTCCTCTTCCTCGCTGAGGTGGTCACCGGTGCCATGCATTGGGATTGAGCCTGTTCCGCTACAGCACACTTTGCCTTCTTGGAAGGTCGTGCAGACCCTTTGTGGCTGGGACTACTAAGGGCAGTAGGGACTGGACCACTAGTTGCCTGGGCCATGGCATCACCCACTGATGCTGGGACAGTAGTTGCCCCTGCAGTGGGGGCATTACCCTGGCTAGTGGGGAGAGCAGATGACCCTGAAGGTCCCAGACCCTGGGTGTTGGGGACATGGGTTTTGCTTGACAGTCCCTTCCCCTTGGAGGCACAGATAGCATCTGCCCCTGTGTATCTGTGCACCTGGGCTGTGACCACTACACCCATGGCTGCAGATCCCTGAGCCTGGGTGTTGGGGATAGTGGTGTTGCATGGACATCCCTTCCCATTGGACGCATGGACATCATCTGCCCCTGCATGTTCGTGTACCTGGGTTGGGACAACTACAGCCATGGCTGCAGTTCCCCGACCAAGGCTGGTGGGGAGAGCAGATGACCCTGAAGGTCCCGGACCCTGGGAGTTGGGGACTTGGGTTTTGCTTGAACTTAGTGTTAGGGAGAATTCTCATAAAAGTGCTAATTTCCCTTACCTTTTGAGACCCCGGGCAACTTTGCTAGATTTCTATGATTTTAATTTTTACCTGGAAAGAGTGTGAGCCTTTTTTCCAACTGTTTCATGTATTTTGGTGTGTGTTTTACTTTTGTGTTCTTTGGATATGGAGTTTTAGACAACTCCTTAGGCTACATCTTTTTCTTGTGTGTCACACAGAACCCTCAGTGCAGTGGCACAGGGATGTCTTTCAGACTTCCCAAGGTTTAAATACCTTCTCTGGTACTGACTACTGTGTCCCAGTGAATGTAAAGTTAAATTGACTTTACTAGTCTCTTTAAATTCATAGACCCAGCACACACTATCTTCCTATAGAGTGCTGGAGGGGTTGGCTAGCATCCCCTGGGTCTAATCACTCATGTAGCAGTCAAATGCTACCCTTTCCTCTTGAAATGGCTGGTGGCAGTGGTTTTAGAGAAAAATACCAGGATTTTTCCCGACCGCGAACACCGGTAGCTAAAAATCGGGTCAGCCATGTTTTTCAATATGGCGCCCAAAACCCCTCTGTAAAAACAGACTGCGGCCATCTTTTTTCACTGTTTCTGTTTGGAAAAGTCTTTCTGGTGTTTGTCTCTGAACGCCAAACCAGTTTTGCTCCCTTTGTTCGATGGCCTTAGGCGGGCTTCAGTGCTGAAGCCCTCCTCTGGCACTTGAGTGTCTGGGGTGGACAGGATGTGAGGGAGGTGCCCGAAACTCCCTGTGCTTAGTCTCCTAGGAGACGTGAATGCACTCTGGCGTGATTGGCTTTCTGACTGTCTGACAAGGACAGACACCCTGTTGGGTGAGTGACAGGCTGGAATGAATAAGGAGAAAACTGTTTAAAAGCAGGTGACTGGGACTTGGAAGGAGAGTCGACCACTGGAGCGAAAGAACCAAAGACGAGCTGAAGGAAGACGACTGCTGCAACTCCTGGACCATTGGTTTTCCCGGTGAAGCCCTGCTGCAGGTCCGAATTGCCTGAAACTCCCTCGACAGAGAAGACCTTGAAGGACGACTTCTTCCCTTGAGCTGGTGGGAACAACCAACTTGCAAGCCACCTGGAAACCATCTCCAAACTGGTCGAATTTTCATCAGCGTGCTGTTAAAAACCACATAGCCAGTGAGAAGGATACCAGATTGTGGACTTTAAGGCACTTACATATTAAAATGATGTTTTGCCAAGCTGTTGGCTTCTTCCTTGGGTGGTGCGGGAACCTCCTGCTGTCCTCCCTCTTGTCCCCACGACTGAGGCTCAGGAACAGCAGGATCTGCAGGAACTGCCAGCAACAAATGCCTCACCTACAGCTTTTTTTCCTCCATAAGGTACTGTGCAAATGCGGTAGAGAAATCCTCTTTGCCGCAGTGAAAGTTTGTGAAACTTTCCAAACTTTGGAGTCTTGTTCCCTCCTAATCCAACATTTAACTCTTTTCCTTGCAAACTGCCAAGAACATTGGCAAAGACTTAATTGTTTACTACCAGAACTGTGCTATCCTATCCGAGACACTGAACAATTGACTTTGGCCCAGGCCTATTGAATTGATTTGCCTCTTGTAGTGAACTGAAACTATTTGCCCTGCCTATGAAAGTAACTGTGTTTTGATTCTTATAACCTATGTCTTTCTAGCCCTTTTGAAAGTTACTGAAGTGCCATTTTGCTCCCACTTCAGGGGAGCCTAACTTATTCAGAAACTTATTGGTTGAGTACTGTAGTGTATGATAGTGTGATATTGAGCTGCTTATTACTAGTGGAATGTTTTCTAACTAAACGTGTAAATAAATGTATATTGTTTTACCAAGAAACCTTGAGTAAGTGTTTGTTTGAACTACTGTGATTGCAAGTCCTTTGTGTAACATCTTGTACTGCTCACATCCCTCTTGAGATAAGCATGGCTGCTCAGCCACTGCTATCACATAACTGTGTAGAACAGGTTTGTACCAAAGGTGAGATTGTGCCTACACCTGTAGTCTTAATTGTGTGTGTGTTCCCAAAGGGTACTGCATGTAATTCTGCCTAATACTGGTGGCAAGTGGTGAGGATTAAGTATAGTTGTTACATTTAGAGTACTGCTTTTACTTTTGTTCAAATAATCTTCACAAGGCTAAGCACCACTAGAGAAGCAATTGTTTTGTCATGCCTAATATGGATAGCTACAGGCAGGAGACCGTAGTCATTTTAACAGTTGATCAACTGAGAGAAGTGTGTAAAGCAAGAACCTCACTGTTAAAGGCAAAAAGAATGAACTGATAAAAAAATTGTTTGAATGTCAAAGTCAAGGAAATAGGTCTGATGTACATACTTCTGATGAAAATGTGGAAAATGATGAGGAGGATGATAATGTTTCAGAGTCTAACTCAAATGTTATCAAGCAGATGGATGAGGCAGAGGAGTCTCAAGATGTAGGCCTCACTTTACCTCTACCTGCTATTAGGTCTCAACCTTTAGCGATAGGGACCATACCAGATCCAGTACTGAGTCCAGAGTTTGTCTCTCTTGAGAGGAAGAGACTTGAGTTAGAATTCAAAAGGCTTCAACACAAACTGAATGTAAACATCTATAACTTAAACTAAGGGAAATAGAATTACAACATGCTCTTGAAATAAAGAAATTGGGCCTCATTACGAGTTTGTAGGTAGCAATGCTGTTTTCAGCGGCATGGCTACCTCCAAACTCGGGTCCGGGTCCAGCAAAAGGGGACTTACCGGGCCATTCTGACCTTGGAGGTAATTCCCTTTCGCGGGACCCGGACCCAGTACATCCCCATTCCCATTTGATCCCCCATAGGGCTGAATGGGAATGGGGAGGATGCTAACAATGGGCCCGTTAATGACGGGCCCGTTGTTAGCATCCTGGTCTGCTAGTGGGTCCTGCTCTGCACGTCTGGTCTGACTAGGTGTGCAGAGCAGGGCCCGCTGCAGACCTTGTATTGTGGCAGCCCGGAATGAACGGTGTCGGTCCTTTACCGGCAGCGTTCATTCCGTGGCCGCCTTCCTCGTAATGAGGCCCATTGTCTCTTGAGAATGCTTCTCTTCCAGAGTCTTGGAGGTTTTCCAGTCCTAAGAGGCCTCAAAATGCCCAAAGATGCAGTAAGTATGTATGAGGTTAAGCTTAATATTTTGGATTGGTTGTGCTGACGAGGAGAGGAAATTACTGACAGGCCCATTGGTCAGTACTCACCCTCGAAAACTAGTAATGCATGATAGCTGCACCATGTGAGGACAGAGTGCAGGATTCACATACTCCAGCAAGATTCAATAATCAGGACTCAGTAAATTGGAAAAGGGAAGTCCGTTTAATGATACATACATCAGCAGATGGAAATCAGCAGCATCACGAACACCTGCCTCACCCCGACTTCCTCGAACTTCAGTCAAACAGTCATTGTTATAGGCAAAATTCCATCATCATTGACGTCTAATTCTACAAAAAATCATCATGCAATATAATTGATTGGGAAAGGTAACTTAAGTATAGGTGCTATCTCTGTATATGGAAATAACGCAAGTGGATTGGATAACTCTTATCGGGTGGGCGTCTATGCCCTTCCATCTACAACACACGTGATTGACGTCACTACACGTACAACATCTCATTTGTTACAGTTTCTATAGGACCCTAGATGGCATGGTCCCTTGTGATTGGGCAAGTTACACCCCTAAACATAAATCTCCATTTTAATTAGCAGCATGAAGGGTAGACACCCAGGTGCCTAGTGTCCCAAGATTTACCCTTCCATCAATCAGTGTTTTAGGGCTATGTGTCAATTAGCTGGCTGGGTAAGGCCTCGGATCTGTAGTCTCTTATCAGGAAAAGTTATGGCACCCTCGGGTTCTGGATGACATTAGGCGGTGGTACATCTTCGCACCTGTCTGGTCACGTGCAGGTCCACCGTGAATCTGCTTCAGTTTCCAACCTTTTGTGTATTTTAATTCTGTGTGCGCTTGGCCACCTGCATGGGCCTCCCTTATCTTGACCTTCAAGGGTGGGCTGGTATGCTCTGAAGATGGAGACTCGTGGGCTCATGCTCACCTCCCCTTCTCTGGTTGACCTCGATTTCCCCGGTGTGAGCCTCTCTTTGTTAAGTTTCGATCCTGCTCCTTTCCTCAGCTTGGACCTGGATATGGAGCTTGGCCAGTCAGGCCTTGGCTGACTGAGTGTACTTCTGCTTTTACAAAATCGAGTCGCATGTGTACATTGTGCTGTGTTGTGTTAGATATATGGTTGGCGCTTGACGCTCTATTCTTCTACTAAGCATTGCAGACAGTATCGATTTTTTAGCATCTTGCATTTCAAGCTTATTTACATACGTTCAACATGGTGGTTGCTTCCATCTCGTCTCGTGGCACCATTCCCTTATATTTTAACAGTGTCTTTCCCCTCTATCCATTATAATTATCCTTGTAGTTACTAGTACTGACATACGTGCTATCAGTAGCCAATTCTGTTTGTTCTCGGGGCTGTTCGGGCTCTTGGTTTATTTCCATTGGCCTTCCATTAAGGCTTTAGGGGTCTCCTCGTGAACTGTATGCAGGCATTCCTCATTTCGTATCAGTGGCTGGTATGGCTGTCTGATAGGGTACCGTGCTGGCCAGGGTTGCTGCCTTATGGCTGCTTCAACGGGTACTGATCTCCTTACGTACAACGGGCAGAGTCCCAGTGCGGCTCTCTGTTGGTTCATTTGCTCCACACTCACCACGTAACACGGCGAGTACCTTACTGGCAACTCGCAATGTGGGGCAGGGGTGCAGGTCATATCTGGGACCTCCTCTACACTCCCCCCTCTGGTCGGTTCATTGACCACTCCTACTTCCTCCTTTATATTCAGTTTCTTTGATTCCTCAGCTTCTTGCTCATCGTCTCCTGGGTTTACACAAGAAGTCATGAAAGTGTGCAATCTTGGTGTCCATATCTTTATCACTCCTTTCAAGCTTCCTGCTGTTCTCACATGCTCATCTTTGTTCCAGGTCATCAACTGGAATTGTCCATTTGGACTGCAGTAAATCCATTTGCCTTCGTACCTTCTTCGTTTCTTGGGGTAAGTGAATTTTGTTCATTCTGGTGCAAATTCACTGGCCTTCACAAAGTCCTTTATCTCCTCATTTGTCAGGTCTCTGGGCTTCCAGCCTGGTTCGACATCAACCATGATTTTCATCCCAATGGCCTTCTCTGCCGTTTTCTGGCACTGTGTGATGATTATCTTGATATCACAGACTCCTAGCAGCACCATTGCTAGAAAAAGCTCCCAGAAACTTGAATATATCTACCATCCATTGCCGGACCCATGAGAATAGGTTCCCAAACCAGCTGTTGTCGTCCACTTCATCTGTCTGATCGGTCATCTGGTTTTTCAGGGTTGTTAACATGTCTATGGCCTCTGTGAGGGTTCCATTGTCTTCATCGTGTGATGGTATAAATATGCAACATGATTCTCCAATTTTTGCACAAACACCTCCATCCATTGCGGTGATCATGTCAAGCACATATCTGTTCTGGAGGGTCATCAGTCTGACTGCTCTCAGTTCTTCCTTGATTGCGTTGAACCCTTTTATGGTGGTATTGATGATCTGCAGTAACTCCCATCTCGTTATCTGCAACCACTTAGAATTTGCACCAACCTGGATGTGCGGCAAAAGTATTGTTGTAAATACGGATGATGTTAGGCTAAACAGCCTGTGTTCGTAGGGAATGGCATAAAATGCGTCCTCTGATTTGGCGGATAAGTAATTCTCTCTCTTCATCCTTGACATTAGTTCCACAGACCTCCTTTTCCTCAGGTGAGCGTCTGCTTTCAGGAAACTGTCCAAATTCAGTTCATATTTTGGGATCACTAGTGCAGGAACATGGACGTTCAAAAGTGTGCATATGCCTCCCCAGTTCCTTGGTAGTCTTATATAGGCTTTGGATACACATGCCCAATAGTGGTCCATCAAGACTGCAGCCCCTTGCGACATCCCTGGGGCTTCGTATATTCACCCGCAGTTTTGATTTTCCCCCATTTTCCTCGTGCCATTACTTTTAAATCACAGTTTTGGGTTTTCCAGCTGTACTATTTGCAGGGGGCCTCCTCTGTCTTCGACCCACGTTAACCGCTTTACCAATTCTGGCCAGAGTGGTTTACATTGTCTTTGAGAGTTTTCTATGGCTTCTTGGCAGGCTCCAAGGACCATCCAAGCTCGGCAGATTACAACTCCTTCTTCCCGTCAGGGGAAACTACTGATCCCCAGATCTGCATTTGGCCTCGGTTCTTCCATATTTGAGCTTCTTCTGCCGTTTTCCCTTGGACGTTCAGTCTTGAGTTTATTTCCCACCTTATTTCTGATCCTTTGACGTCAGGGTTCTCATATCTAATCACATGATTCTTGGTGTGCGCCCTGTTTCTTGTTTTGATGTCCTGGACATATCCGTCTTCATCAGGGTAGTCCTTTTCGTCTCTCCCCATGAATTGTCCTCTGGTGTTGCACATTGCCACATGTGACATGCAGTGTGCTGTGGGGACATCTATTTCTACAGCCACAAAGATTTTGGACATGCCCATGCTGTACGGCAGGAGCGCACAGACAAAACATTCTCCTTCTGATTGCCTTTGTCCAACTTCCTTCATGTGCTGATACCATATGTTATTTCCAAGATGGGCCGTGCTGTCCAAGTAATCGTTTAACTCATTATCGGTTTCATATGGACTTCTCTTGATCCTTAACGTTTTTCCGTTGTTGGCTATCACTATGTCTCTGAATGCGTCTGTACTGCTCTTCAGTTCAGGCAGACTCTCGGGTGTTATCCTTGGAGGGGCAGGTTTCATTTCCTGTCCTGCAGTAATAGGGGGAGGTGTTACGCTTCTTTTCCTTCCCCCCTGCATTCTTTTGTAGACCTCCTCCCACCACATTTGACTTACCGTCCTTCCAACATGTGGCTGTGTCATAGGCTCAGTAGTTACTCGTGGCGTTGGAGCTGGCATACTCGTTATCCCAGTTGTGGTGGTTGTCTTGCTCAGCTCCTCATGTAGCTTCTTTGCTCTAAGTATGAGTGGAAACACATACTCAACTACTGCATGTGTTTTCTCAGTGAGTTCTTTTGTTGCTTCCTCCGTTCGATTGAGTGATTTTGCTCTTTCACTTTGGTTCGGTTTCTCACGTTTCTCCCTGCTTTCTGAAGCTGCTTGTTCCACATGTGATTTCTCTCTTTCAGTTGGTTTGGCCTGCGGTTTCGTAGCCTTTGACACTTGCCCTTGTTCGTGTGCACTCAGTGTATGGGTGCGTGCCATGGACAGTGCTATGTTATCATTCATTCCGTGCTGACCCTGTCTCCAGCCTTTCTCACCATTCATTACTTCAAGTATATACTTATTATTGCTAATTACATTTAACTGTAAATTGTTTGCTTTACCGTAAATTTTTCTTGGAACAGGGATGACAATATAAGGTCTTGGTGCTTTTGTGGGCCCCAGACGTTCATTACCTGGTGGATGTACAGACATTGGGACGCTTCGTGCACCAATAAAAAATGCAGTTCTAATAGTTAATGATAAAAATACTACAATAATCACAATGCATACACATATGATGGCCTTGAAAGACAGCTTGCAGCATCTCCTTCCAGGGAACCGTGGGCGCCCTTCCACTGGTGGTACGACTAGGTTACTGTTTTAGGCCCCCATTTCAACCAAGTCCATAGTCAATAGTTTATTTTTCTCCTTATTCTGATCTTGTCGCTCAAAAGTTCAGTAAACACTAAAGTGACAAGTGCAGTTCAGTGTCCCCCCTCTTGCAGTGATGATGATGATAGTCTCTGAGTATAGAGTACAGTTCCTTTGCTATGCTATGGAAAAAGGTTAGACTATCAATTTCAGCACATCATAATTATCCTGTATTTGTATGGCCAACGTATTCCCAGGGCACTCTTCCAACTCGCCTTGGCCTTGGGGACATACAGGAATTTGTTCTCAGTAACACCATGAAAGGATGGATTTGTTACACATCACGCAAAAATAAAATATGGAAAAAATAAAAATAAAAGTGAACATTTGAGAAGGTAGGAAAAAATAAGAAAAAGGTTGAAAAAGGTAAACACGGCAGTGAAGTTCATGTCTCTGTTCCTTTCACTTGGTCTTTCGAGGTCGAGTTGGTGAACAGTCTCTCTCTCCCCCATTTACTCCACTACGGAATGATGATGCAAAAATAGGAAAAATAAGAAAAATAGGAAAAGAAGTTCAAGATGTCGTTGTCCTTGTTTCCGCCTTTTCGGTCCGTACTACGTTGGAAGCATGAAGAACTGTGTTTTTGTTTCCTTGCTCTGTCCCCAGCTGGGGGATGATGGAAAGTTTTATCTTAGATCTCCCCCTTCTAAGACTCTTCTTAGCAGTGGATGTCCATAATTGCTTCTTAGTTGTGATGCAATAGCCCTCAGAAGCCGATTCAATTGGGCATTTTTTGCTGGATCATTAAGAAAAGCGGGCACATCAATGTTGTGGGGTCTGGCCACTAGTTCTGGAAAGTTTTCAATGAGATGAAAGAAAACACGAAACGCATACCGAATGTCTTCGGGTGTTAATGACATTTCCTCTGACTCTTTGGCTCTTAGGTCACAGGCCTTTCATGCAGTGTGATCAGTCTTCGCCTCCTCGATCTGTCCCTCGCCGAATAGTCTCACAGGAATCTCTTTAGGAATTCTCGCTGGAAGTTGGACAGTTCCACTTGGAGCATAATGCCATGGAGAACAGTCTTCATGTGTGGGAAATTGATTGGATCTCTAAGGAAGGTCGTAACATCGACATCAGCAGGCCTTCCCACCATTTCTGGATAGTCTGTGACTAGCCTGATCAGGACGTTGTGGGCTAGCTGCGTGTCTGCAGGGGACAGGGACATTTGCTTTGTTTTGCTGGGTCCCGATCACAAGTTTTTGTTGTCAGAAACAGGTCTTGCACTTTCCTGCTGCGTGGTCTGCTACCACATTGTTCAGTTTACTCCATATTTGATTCAGGATGTGATTATTTCGGGGATCTCTGATTAAAGTCAGGGTATCTGTGGTCCTCCTGACAAGTTCTGGGCACTCCTTAATGATTTTAAAGAATAAAATGTAGGTAACTTCGTCAATAACTGCTTGAGGCGGGAGCATTAGTCTTTGTTTACTGTGCTCGGGCAACTCGGCGAAGACCTCTGCGATGACAGTCAGTATTTGCCTAATTACCTTCGTATTTTCTGGATCTTGAATATATTCTGTGACACTTGTTTCTCTCCCTATGAGTGATGGATAGGACAGTACTGCTAGCTGAAAATAGGCGAGCACATCCCACTTGAGACTTCTGCTGGGGTGAACTATATGTCCGTGAACAGAGTCTTGAGACTGGATGCTTCAGGATACCAGTTTTAGTTTACAAGAGTGTCCTTTTTTTACAGTTTATCAGAGTCTGAGAGTTTGTGTGCAATGCTTTGTGGCTCAATGTGATCAAGCTATCAGTGTCACTGCAGGTTCAGAGTATGCAACCTTTTCCTTTACCCCGCGAGTTCAGCTGCACTTTGCGTTCGTTTGAAGGACTTGTATCTCATACAGTGTCTGGAGGAGAATTTCAGTGTACAGCCACAGTTTTCACAGTGAGTTCCTTAGTTTATGTTTTCTGCTCGTGCGTCCTTCTTCCTCGCCATAGACCTTGTCTTCATGTGCTGCGGTCCTTCCCCGTTGTCTGTGGATTCCCCGGCAGTAGATGCAGTAGGAGTGCTCTCTCCTATAAAAGGTTTTATGTTGTTCAGGAAGATCCAGGCTCTTCTGCCCACAAGCTTGACAGTTGACGGTTTGCAGTCCTCTCCGATGAAGGGGCCGTTAAATCTCGGCTCGTCCCATTTCTTTCTAGCAAAGTTTTTTACCAGAACTCTGTCTCCAGGTAAGACAAGGGGTGCGCCAAGGCTGAGAGCTGCACCTGCATCAGCACTATCTGCAGTGGTTTGTGCTGTGCTGTCCCCTTTCCGCCGTCGCTGTAGCTTGCCTGTAATGACAGTGGCACTAGATATGAGACAGTCAGATAAGCTTTCATTTCTTCTCCTAGAACCTCCCTAGTTGTCAGGGCATCATATCTAGCTCTGTCTCGGGGGATATGGGGAGTCCTCATCCTTCTCCTAGTAACTATTTCATGCGGCGTGACATGATGGTCGGAGCCTGATTGGTTCATAAGCGCATACAATGCCAGTGGTAGGCAGTGCATCCATCCCTTTCTTAATGTGAGCTTCAACTTGGCTATCCTCTCCTTAAGTAAGCCATTGATTCACTCACATATGCCATTTCCCTCTGGATGATACGCCGATGAGAACTTGTGCTTTATACCAAGCAACAAGCTAATCTGTTCGAACATTGCGTTCACGAAATGAGGCCCATTGTCTGATCTCATAACCTCACACACACCCACCATCTAGGGAAGGCCTCCCTCACCAGGAATTTAGCAGCACAGGCAGCATCGGGGTGTGTACAGGGACCTGCTTCCACCCATCTGGAAAAGGGACACACCACCACAATTAAATAACTGTACCCATTACACACTTGAATCATATCGACATAATCAATATGCAGGTGTTGGAAAGGTCCACTTGGTCTGGGGATGACTCCTCTCACTACTTTTAATGTGTGCCCAGAGGTGAATTGTTGGCAGACAATGCAATTGACCATAAAGAATGCAACATGCTCTGCTAAATTCGGTGTAAACCAGTCTTAGGCAAGCGTTGCAGTAAGATTTTCTCTTATCATGTGAATGGGGTAATGAAGCTGTTCTAGCACTACTTTTAGAAGGGCTACAGGCATTACTGGTTTACCAGTGCTGTCTTTCCTCCATAATCCATCTGAGGGGTTTAAAGAACTCCCTTGATGCTTCCACAGATTTTTCTCCTCCTGAGGTGCCTCCCCCTGGAGCTCCATTAACTGAGACTGTCCCATATCACTATAGGCTTCTGGTGTGGCTCGCGCCACCATCATACATTCATGGGTACGTGCCTCATCCACGTCCATGATTGTTTCAGCTTTGGATTCCATGCGCTTGGCTTCCATGTCCGCTTCATGGTTTCCACGTGTCACAAAATCTGTCCCTTTGGTATGAGCGGCACATTTTATGACCGATATGCCCACTAGGAGCTGTAATGCTTTTATCAGCCTGTCCAGTAAGTCCACGTGCTGCACTGGCGTGCCGTCCGCTCGGAGGTAGCCCCTCCTTTTACAGCGTGCCAGTCCTGCGTGCATTGTAGACGTCACATAGGCAGAGTCACTGTACACTGTTACTTCCTGGTCCGCGTGATTCTCAATGGCGAGTATCAATGCCACTAGTTCTGCGGCCTGTGCCGAATAATGAGACGGTATTCGTGCACTGACAAGTACTCGGAACTCTCTATTCGCCATGTGTTTGATCACAGCCACGCCTGTATACCTTTGCCCGTCCTCTTGGTCAATCCTCAAAGACCCGTCAATAAAGACGATCTCTCCACTTGGCAGGGCATTTTCCTTGTCCCTGGGGATCTCATCATAGTATTCTTCACAGTTTGCACAGTCATGCAGAGGTTCTCCCTCTGTGACTTGTTTAGCAATAAAGATAGCAGGGTTCACCGTTTTGCATCGCACTATTTTGATGGATGGATTGGAGATAATCGCCTCGTAGGCTGATGCTCTCTGAGAAGTCAGCATGCCCTTTGGCTTCTCTAGAATGGCGAATAATGAGTGCTCAACATATAATGTCATGGAGCACCCCATCACAATGGATGACGCCTTTTCAATGGCGAACGCGGCGGCAGCTAAATTTTGTTTGCACGGGAATTGGCCTTTCATAACCGGGTCCAAACTTCCACTGTAATATGCTAGGGGTTTATATCCCAGTGAGGTTCGCTGCGCGAGTACTGCCGTCATAAAATCGGCATCAGTATGAGAAAACAGATAGAATTCCTCAGTATAATTAGGAATCCAGAGGACTGGGGCCTTACAAATTGCCCCCTTGAGTTCTGTAAACCCTTTCTCCATCGCTTCATTCCATTCAATTTCTTCTCTCGTTGCCTGGGCCTTTTTAAGGGCCTGCATGCAACAAGGGCTTGGTATATGAGCTGTAGTCAAAGATCCATGCTCTGACATAGTTGCACAGGCCTAGGAAGCTTTGCATTTGCTTTACTGTGCGCGGCTTGGCCGTGTTCATGATAGCCACAGCCCTTTCTGGGGTTACCTTTTTCCCCTCATGTGAGATCAGTTGCCCTATGTACAGCACCTCCTGTTGGCAGTATTGCAATTTGTTGTACCCCTTCTCAGCCAATATAGTCAATAGCTGGACAGAGTCGTGTCGGCATTGCTCTTCAGTGATGCTGCAGATTAGAATGTCATCTGCATACTGCAAAACAACACTGTCCACTGCAATATTGCTTAGGTCCATTTGCAGGACTCTGTTGAAAATAGATGAAGACTCGCAATACCCCTGTGGCAGGCTCGTACTTTTCAGGCGCATTTGTCTGAAAGTAAATGACGTCTGGTCTTGAGAGTCACGGTGTAATGGAATAGAGAAGAATGCATTCTTCATATCGATCACCGTGAAGTATCTTGCTTCAGTGGGTATATTGCACAAAATAGTGGATGGATTCTTATGGACTAGAAGGAACTCGGCTTTGACAATGTCGTTCAATGCTCGGAAGTCCTGGATTAAACGCCAGGACCCTCCCTTAGATTTCTTGACTGGGTAAATCACTGTGTTGCATGGTGATTCTGACATCACCAGGATACCCTGTTCCATCATGGCAGAGATTGTCTTTGCGATACCTTCATCTGCTTCCCTGGACATGGGATAGTGTCGTGCCCATGGCAGAATTGCTCCTGGTTTCAATTTAATTTTTACTTTGCCAGCCCCCCTCAGGAGACGCACATCATGGGGCCCTGTAGTCCATACCTTGGCTGACACTAGGGCCATATCGTCCTTGAAATATTCCGGGTGTACCAGCGCTAACATCATCCTCTGCGGCACCGCCCGCTTGATCATTTTGACCCAAAATATGAGACTCACTTCCACCCCTGTCTCTTCTAGGTCTGGGTGTTCTTCGAACAGATCGTCATCAGTGACGTCAGTCACTCGATACCCTTCTTCGATGGTGAGAATCGCACACCAAGGTCTGCCCTTGTTGTCACATCTTTCAACTAACACACCGCGGCAGATTGTATCATTAAGGGAAATACTTGTCCCTCCTCTTCGTGCATGGGTATTTTTGGCCTGAATAGAAACTCATCCGGGGTTCTCAAAGTTTTGTCTGCGTGGCCTGGCAGTCCCGCCATAAGCACTCGCATGCCATATGTGAACACTTCTAGTTCCAAAGGTATAGTTTTCATGGCTGCACGTCCAAAGCATGCTCTGATCATTTCGCACACGTTTGAATAATGCATTCCTGGAGTGGAGCATGCAATGCCATCCTCAGTGAACGAGATGGTCATATTCAACTTAGTCATCAAGTCCCAACCCATGATATTCACCAGGGACTGACGAGAATACAATAAGGGTACATTCATGTCGCACTCTCCCACTTTGACTGGGAGTGCATCAGTAAAGGGAACTCTGCTATGAGCTCCAGTAGAACTCTGGGTATCTATGGTCTCGCCGGACAAGGAGAACTTGCCTTCTCGTATGCATGAGCATGTTGCACCCGTCATGAGAGGTGTTAGTTATGGTTACCCTGGGGTGTCCTGCCCTTTTCCACACGTCGTCTGCTCATTCACCAAGTATAGCACTTAGAAGACCATTGATGTCCCCTATGGCTAGAGTGATGCCCCCCGTCATTTTCTCTAGCTCATCTATCCACGTTCCGGCTCCCGAGGTCAGCATTGGAAGCTTATTTTTTAAGATTCTCTCGGTCCATGTGTGGCCATGGAATATATTGCGGTCTTGCGCCCCCCTTTTCTAGCAGTGGAAATTGTAATGCGCAATCCTCTTGTTCCTTCTCTATACCTCCTCGGTCTCTTGCCGGGGCGGCGTTCCTGCCTTGCCTTCTACCTGGCAATGCCCTTAACCTATCTGTATAGGCAGTTACCGACACCCCCTCTGACCGTGGGGTGTCTCTTCATGTCGGCTAGACTGTCCAGCGGACTTCGGTGTCCTATCTATGGACCCGCTAGCATCTGACCATCGTATCTCTCGGTTCCCTGGTAGTCGCTTTTCGCACCACCTCCCTTCGACATACGCCACTTCCACTGCTTCCCCATCAGAGTCTGATTCCGAGTACTCCAAATTTACACAACTTCTTGCATCATCTTCGTTCTGCCCAACTTCTAGTCTATCTAGGGAACGTCCCCTACTCCCACTTCATTGGGTGACATCCTCAGTGTCATATAGCTGAGTGCTCTGAAAGTGCTCATCTTCCCTTCCCTCTTGGGAGATTCGTTCCAGTCCCATCTCATCGTATATTTTATCAATTGGTTCCCCGATGCTTCTGGTGTCGAAGTCATCATCAATAACTGTCCCGCGTGTACCTGGTACCGCACCGAGTGCAGAGAAGAACTCTTCTAAGTCTTCCCAGTCTACAACAGGATTGGGTTTTTTTACTTCCCGTTGCAAGAATTCTAAATCTTGCGCCCTTTGCTTGCATTTACGTTCTGCTTCCTCATCCATTTCTTTTCGCTTCTTCGCTTCCTCTCTAGCCTTATCTACTTCCCTCATCCGTTCATTCCTACGCTAACTTGCCTTTCTACTTTCCTCCAACATTAGCATGTTCTGCCTGTACTTTTCATAGTCTGTATATTGCATGCGACTGAGCGGTATACCCTGCTCTTCGTGATATAGTTGTTCTCGCCTCAACCTATCCTTCTTTCTTTCCCTCTCGTTTCTTATGTCCACTTCTTTTTCCCTTTCCTTTCTTTGCGCCTCATCAGACCGTTCACTCGGCCTTGCACCATCACTTCCTTTTCCATCTAACTTCAACAGTATCTGCCCTCCCATCCATTTGTCCTTTGTAAATGTTAACTCATCGGTTCCTTTCCGCTTCTTTCCCTCTCTCTCTCTATAGAGAGGTGCACTTGTTTGTGCCTGGTGCTTCCTTTCTTCACCTCACCTCTCTTTTCCACATGGGACTGTGGAGGCCGAGTCAATTTCCTGTTCCTTCTCATTTGTCTTGTCACTGCTACACGTAGGTGACTCATATGCAGGGTTGCTAAAACCTGTGGCTGCCTTAAGTTCTCTTAGTGGGTAAAGGCCCTCCGACTTACTTCCCTCAACAACTGGTTCCGGCGGGGCAGGTGGCACGGTAGGCGTCTCACCCCCCTCCGTACATACATTTAATATCCAGTCTGCGGGGGGTTCTTCTCCTTTTACTTGTTCAAACATTTTCCAAAGCACAAGAACAGGAAGGCATTTTTCAGGCTTCTTCTCGCTATATGTGGCATGTAACAAGGTGGTCATGTGCTGTAAAACAGCCTTAGACAATGACCCATTTTGGGGCCATGGCATAAACATTTTATTTGCGGTGCCCTTAACACACTCCTGGCTATATTTCTTCAATTTTGTTGCATGCTTTGGCAACTGCTTGCACAAATGTGCAAGCGGGGTAACTTCTTCCATTCTTAATTTTGTCACCAACAATGTTCATACAGTTTTTCAACTTTACGCTATTATGAGCAAGCACCACATACACGAGCTCCAATCCAATTTACCGCAAAATTTTATACCAACAGTTTTACTCAAAACACATCAATTCAGTGGCGATTCCCTCTCATTTACATAATCGCGTAAAGCAAAAATACATTGCCATCAATTAATAACACAATAATTCCACATTCAGCATACAGAGGACATATAGGACAGACGCTTGACAGACTAAACAGACACCAGCTGGTCATACGTATACCTTCCTTCTAATTATTACCCCGTCATGGGATTTGAACGAACCCCATTCTTACGTCTTTAAACGTAAGCGTAGCTTAATGTCCCCTCTCTGTGGGCTCTGGGTTCACGTTCCTTCTGACCACTCTTTAAAGCGCAGGAACAAGGCGAATTTTACAGTTTTTCTCGGGTGCCCCCCCCCCGGTATTCCTTACAGTTTTTTTCTCGTGTGACCCCCCCGGTATTCCTTATAGTTTTTTCTCGGGTGCCCCCCGGTATTCCTTACAGTTTTTTCTCGGGTGCCCCCCCGGTATTCCGTACAGTTTTTTCTCGGGTGCCCCCGGTATTCCTTACAGTTTTTTCTCGGGTGCACCCCCGGTATTCCTTACAGTTTTTCCTTGGGTGCCCCCCGGTATTCCTTACAGTTTTTTCTCGGGTGCCCCCCCAGTATTTTTCCCCCGATTACTTCAGGTGCCCGGGTTTTTACCCTCTATCTCTAAAGTCTTTCCTACTTTTAACTGTATTACTCTTTTCCACCACCCTCCGTTACCTTTCCCCTTCTTACTCTAAGGCCTATAAGACATTTGCCAAGGTAACGAGTTTCGTTGATTTCACTCACCGATCGCCTCTTTTCCTCTCTGGAACTTCAGGATCACCGCCCCTTCCTCTTCCTGCTTTTATGGTTTTCGTCCGATCCGCTGCCCGTGGGAATGAGAAGGTTATGCTTGGAAAGGCGGGTTCCTTCAGACCCACTGCAGATTTTTTGGGAATAATTACACTATCATTGTCCACGGGGAGCTTCTCAGCCTACTCAGCTGGAATAGCGAAAGGACTCGTCATGTATCGAAGGCCCAGAGTTACTTCGTGTCGTCAGTCTAAAGGTGTCTTACACTATAACAATCGATAATCTATAACCGATGGCCGAAACCATCCTCACGCTACCAAGTGTTGACGAGGAGAGGAAATTACTGACGGGCCCATTGGTCAGTACTCACCCTCGAAAACTAGTAATGCATGAGCATGATAGCTGCACCATGTGAGGACAGAGTGCAGGATTCACATACACCAGCAAGATTCAATAATCAGGACTCAGTAAATTGGCAAAGGGAAGTCCGTTTAATGATACATACATCAGCAGATGGAAATCAGCAGCATCACGAACACCTGCCTCACTTCCTCGAACTTCAGTCAAACAGTCATTGTTTAAGGCAAAATTTTGTCATCATTGACGTCTAATTCTACAAAAAATCATCATGCAATATAATTGGTTGGGAAAGGTAACTTAAGTATAGGTGCTATATCTATATATGGAAATAATGCAAGTGGATTGGATAACTCTTATCGGGTGGGCGTCTACGCCCTTCCCTCTACAACACATGTGATTGAAGTCACTACACATACAACGTCTCATTGGTTACAGTGTCTATAGGACCCTAGATTACATGTCGCATGTGATTGGGCAAGTTACACCCCTAAACATAAATCTCCATTTTAATTAGCAGCATGCAGGGTAGACTCCCAGATGCCCAGTGTCCCAAGATTCACCCTTCCTCCCCTCCATCAATCAGTGCTTTAGGGCTATGTGTCAATTAGTTGGCTGGGTATGGCCTCGGATCTGTGGTCTCTTATCAGGAAAAGTTATGGCACCCTCGGGTTCTGGAAGACATCAGGCGGTGGTACATCTTCGCGCCTGTCTGGTCACGTGCAGGTCCACCGTGAATCTGCTTCAGTTTCCAACCTTTTGTGCATTTTAATTCTGTGTGTGGTTGGCCACCTGCATGGGCCTCCCTTATCTTGACCTTCACGGGCGGGCTGGTATGCTCTGAAGCTGGAGCCTCGTGGACTCATGCTCACCTCCCCTTCTCTGGTTGAACTCGATTTCCCCGGTGCGAGCCTCTCTTTGTTAAGTTTCGATCCTGCTCCTTTCCTCAGCTTGGACCTGGATATGGACCTTGGCCAGTCAGGCCTCGGCCGTCTGAGTGTACTTCTGCTTTTCCAAAATGGAGTCGCACGTGTACATTGTGCTGTGTTGAGGTAGATATATGGTTGGCGCTTGCCACTCTATTCTTCTAGTAAGCATTGCAGGCAGTATCGATTTCTTAGCATCTTGCATTTCAAGCTTATTTACATACGTTCAACAGGGTGGTTGCTTCCATCTCGTCTCGTGGCACCCTTCCCTTATATTTTAAAAGTGTCTTTCCCCTGTATCCGTTATAATTATCATTGTAGTTACTAATACTGACATACGTGCTATCAGTAGCCAATTCTGTTTGTTCTCGGGGCTGTTCGGGCCCTTGGTTTATTTCCATTGGCCTTCCATTAAGGTTTTAGGGGTCTCCTCGTGGACCGTATGCAGGCATTCCTCATTTCGTATCAGTGGCTGGTATGGCTGTCTGATAGGGTAGCGTGCTGCCCAGGGTTGCCGAGTTATGGCTGCTTCAACCGGTACTGATCTCCTTATGTACAAGGGGCAGAGTCCCAGTGTGGCTCTCTGTTGGTTCATTTGCTCCTCATACGTCACGTACCACTGCGAGTACCTTACTGGCAACTCGCAATGGGGGGCAAGGGTGCAGGTCATATCTGGGACCTCCTCTACACTTAGCTGCTTTTGAATATAACTATGGGATTCAGGAAATTACAGGAAATCAGCTGATTCCTTGGCTTTTGTCTAGGCTACCCCAGGTTGCAACTGATGCTGTAATGGAGGTGGGGGAAATAGACAAGATGGAGTATGGAAATGTGAAACTAGCTTTGATAGCAAGGTTTGGGAAAACTCCTTCCCAGTATCTTAAGAGATTTAGAACCCTCAAAAAGCATTATGGTACCCCTGCGGCTACCTGGGTGTGTGAATGTTTGAAAAATGTAGCTTCTTGGGTTAAGGGTTACAGAGTTAACATTTATGAAGGTATGAGAAATATGTTCATATTAGAATCTATCTATGATGTCGGCTCTCCTGAGCTGAGACAGCACTTGGCTGACTGTAAGGAAATTGATCCAAAGAAGTTAGGAAAGGCTGCTGACTTGTGGGTTGACAACAGGGCTACTCACAAGGATTCTGGGACAACTCAGAAGAAGGATGAGGGAAAGCAGCACAAGAAAGATAACAAAGAGAAGTCCAATACCTCCACTCCAAAAGAGGGCCTCAAACATAACAAGGGTAAGCCACATGGCAAACCAAATCAGGCTAGTGTACCCTCTGGTGCTAAACCGGAAGTAGGTAGACCAAACCCCCATTCATAAAGACATTTGGAAAATGTAATGCTTGTGGGTCAATTGACCATGTGAAAGGGGATCCCAGATGTAAGGGTAAACCTTTAGGGATCCACACTCTTAGCCTTCTCCCCAGAGGCAGAAGCACAAATGGCAAGTGGAAACTTTCACTTACTGGCTGAGGAACCCATGAGAGTCTCAACCAGTGTTTCTTTAGTGTCCCTGGGTCTGTGGGAACAACAGAACTTAGATGTCTACAATTCCATCCCATACAATACTAAAGAGTATTACAAAGACAGTGGGCCTCATTACGAGGTCGGAGGTAGCCATGGCGCTATTAGCGCCTTGGCTGCCTCCAAAATGGTTCCGACTCTGGTCTGGTGGATGGAGCAATTACCTGTCCATTCCGAGGTCGGCGGGACCGGTAATTCCCCATTCACCAGAGCCATTCCCCATTCCCATTTGAGCCCCCATAGGCCTCAATGCGAAGGGGGAAGGCGTCAATAACAGTACCGCAAATTGCGTTACCGTTATTGACACCGGTATCTCTTTGCGGGTCCCGTCCTTAATGCCTGGTAAAACAGGCATTAAGGAAGGACCCGCAAAGGAAACTCGTAGTAGGGCGGTAAGGGATTACCGGCACCGGTGCCCTTACCGGTGATGGTAATCCCTTACCGCCCACTTCGTAATGAGGCCCAGTGTTCTTGTGAATGGTCAGGAGACCCCTGCCATCAGAGACACTGGGGCCAGCATTACTGTAGTGGATGAATCTTTTTTCAAGGTAGAGGATGTTGCTAAGGCACCCACATACCTCATTAAGCTTGCTGGAGGCCCTGTCCAAATTCTTCCACAGTTACCAGCTCTCATCCAGTGCAATGACATGACAGTCAGATATCTGTGAGTGTGCAGGGTGAAGTACCTAGGAGAGTCCTGTTGGGTAATGACTTAACAACTCTTGGATTTGTGTCAAGCACCCCCGGGCCTCCCAGCAAAATGAAAGAGGAGAAGACAAGGAAGGCCAGATATAGCACCTTAAGAGGCTCTCAAGGGGATATTATAGAGGAAACTGTAACCCCCAGTCCACAGGACCTACTGACTGCAATTTCTAACAAAAGGGAGGAAAAGGGGAAACCTAAAACCTCAAAGAAGAAGCCAGACAGCACTCATGTGCTACCTACAAGGACATCCCCGAGAGGACTGTCCAAAGTCACACCGGTGACTCCCCCACCAGCTGAGGCTGAGTGTGAGGAACAACCTGGTGTGATTGAATCAGCTGCTGAGGAATCATAGCTGGAAGAAGTCCTTGCTCCTTTTGGAGATCTGGATCCGACAGACCATCTTGAGCTGCAGTCTTTACTGGCAGAAGGTGGACCCTGTAGGGCAGACTTCGGCAGAGGTCAAAGGGAGTGTCCTACTCTTGAAGGTCTTCGCCAAAAGGAAGCTTCCCAGCTGGAAGGGCAAGAGCCAGGGAAGCATAGGTTATACTGGGAAGATGGCCTCTTATACAGTGAACCTACTGAGTCTATTCCCAGGGACTACAGAAGACTTGTAGTGCCTCTGGAAAGCAGACACCAGTTCCTACAGTTAGCCCATGAGATTCCTTTGCCTGGCCACTTGAGTTTCAAGAAGACTACGGAAAGGCTTTCTCTGCATTTCTACTGGCCTTAGATGGGGTCTGATGTAGATAAATTCAGTAGGAGCTGTCACACTTGTCAGACATCTGGCAAGAGTGGAGCCAAGTATGTGGCACCCTTGGTGCCTCTCCCTTTGGTGGGAGTCCCTTTTGAGAGGGTAGGAATCGACATTGTTGGTCCCTTAGACCCTCTAACCTCTTCAGGCAACAGGTTTATCCTGGTTGTAGTAGACCATGCGACTAGGTATCCTGAAGCAATACCTATGAAGACTTTTACAACTCAGGCTGTTGCTAAGGCCCTACTTGGTATTATTACCAGGGTAGGTTTTCCTAAAGAAGTCATCTCTGACAGGGGATCCAATTTTATGTCCCACTACATGCAGGCCATGTGGAAAAACTGTGGAGTGACTTACAAGTTCACAACTGCCTACCATCCACAGACAAATGGGTTGGTAGAGAGGCATAATTGAACAATGAAGAGCATCATAGGTGCTTTAGAGGAACCCCTTAGAAGAAAGTAGGACATTCTACTGCCATGCATTCTGTTTGCTTATAGAGAAGTCCCTCAGGAATGAGTTGTATTTAGTCCCTTTGAACCTCTCTATGGCCATCCAGTTAGAGGTCCCTTGGCCCTAATTAAGGAGGGGTTGGAGAGTTCTCCTACCCTCAAGCCAGTGAGAATCACTCACTGTGCGATAGGTCTCAGGAGGAGAATGTCACACATGAGGGCCGAAGCATCAGATAACTTAAAAGAAGGTCAGGCTCTGGTGAAGCATTGGCATGACCAGCAGGCCAACATGGTTGAGTTTACTCAAGACCAACAAGTTTTAGTTATGGTACCTACAAGGCAGAGGGCCTTACAGGACAAATGGATAGGACCCTTCAAGATTGGAGAAAACCTGGAGAGGTCAACTATCTGGTGGACTTAGACAATCCTAAAGAGGCTCCCAGAGTCTTTCACACCAACCATCTAAAAGCTTATGTCTCAAGATCGGAAGTGGGAGTTTTGCTTTTAGCTTCAGCTCAAGAGGAGGAGGAGAGTGAACCTCTACTTGACCTACTCAGAGGACAGCCTTTAGATGAGAAGATAGAAGGAGTCAATCTCTCTTCTAATCTGATACTGGAACAACAGGAGGAGTGCAAGTTTCTGTTAAATCGGTTTGCCTCCCTGTTTTCACTATCACCAGGCTTGACCCCTTGGGGCCAGCATGATATTCTCACTGGTGACTGTTTATCTGTAAAAAGCAGAGTTTACAGGATGTCAGATCATGTAAGAACCCACATAAAGGAAGAGGTCAACAAGATGCTTGATCTCGGGGTAATAGAGCCATCTACCAGTCCATGGTCTAGTCCAGTTGTACTAGTGCCAAAGGCAGGATCTAAGGAGTTGAGATTCTGCGTGGACTCTTGAGCTCTTAATGCAGTCACAAAGACTGATGCCCATCATTTACCAAGCACAGATGAACTGGTGGACAAACTTGGTTCAGTCAAGTACCTCGGTACATTTGATCTCACTTCAGGCTATTGGCAAATAGCACTGACAGACCATGCCAAGGAGAAAACTGCATTCTCAACCCCAGCAGGCCTCAACCACTTTAAGGTAATGCCTTTTGGACTAAAGAATGCACCTGCAACATTCCAAAGGATGGATATGCAAGTTCTGAATGGGATGGAGAACTTCTACATGGCATACATGGATGACATTGCAGTGTTCAGCCGTACTTGGAAAGAACATGTTGACCACTAAGGGTATGTTTTGCAGGCTCTTTAGCAGGCCCATGTGACCATGAAGGTAAGTAAATGTCAAATTGGTCAGAGTAAAGTGGTCTACCTCGGACATGAGGTAGGAGGAGGCGAAATCAGGCCTCAAGCTGTACAAAACTGGGCCTCCCCTACTACTCAAACCCAAGTAGAGCCTTCTGAGGCATCACTGGTTACTATATGAACTTCATAGAGAACTATGGGACCATAGCTTCTCTCTTGAATGTGATCTCCTCACCCAAATTTCCTAAAGAGTTCAGAAGGAATGAGAAGTGCACTCAATCCTTTGAAGGACTTAAGAAAGCCTTTTGTCAAGCTCTAGTTTTAAGAGCTCCTGACTACAACCAAACCTTCATTGTGCAAATAGATGCTTCCAATACAGGTATAGGTGCAGTTCTGAGTCAACTGGATGTGAGAGGTAGGGAGCACCCCATGTACTTCATCAGCAGGAAGCTAAAGGAACCTGAAACAAGGTGGGCAACCATTGAAAGAGAATGTGTTGTTATTGTGTGGTCAATGAAGAGGTTTAGACCATACTTGTATGTATGTATATACTTTTGTGATTCAGACTGATCACCAACCCTTGAGATGGTTGATGCAAATGAAAGGGGAAAACGCTAAACTACTGTGATGGTCAATCAGCCTGCAAGGGTTTGATTTTACCATTGAACACGGGTCTGGGTGTCACCACCAAAATTGTGATGTCTCTCCAGGATGTTTGACAAACTGGAGTAAGTAGATTCATCCAGGAGTGGATTAAATCCTCTTGTCCTTTACTCTGGGGGGGGGGGCAAGTGTTAAGGATAATTCTCATAAATGTGCTAATTGCCCTTCTCTTTTGAGAACCCAAGCAACTTTGCTGGATTTCTAGGATTTTAATTTTCACATGGAAAGAGTGTGAGCCTTTTTCCCCACTCTTTCATGTATTTTGGTGTGTATTTTACTTTTGTGTTCTTTGGATATGGAGTTTTAAACAACTCCAAAGGCATCATCTTTTTCTTGTGTGTCACACAGCACCCTCAGTGCAGTGGCACATGGATGCCTTTCAGACTTCCCATGGTTTAAATACCCTCTCTGGGACTGACTACGGTCTCCCAGTGAATGTAAAGTTAAATTGACTTTACTAGTCTCTTTAAATGCATAGACCCAGCACATACTATCTACCTATAGAGTGCTGGAGGGGTTGCCTAGCATCTTATGTAGCAGTCAAATGCTATCCTTTCCTCTAGAAATGGCTGGTGGCAGTGGTTTTAGAACAAACTGCCATGATTTTTCCCGACCGGGAACACAGGTAGCTAAAAATTTGGTCAGCCATGTTTTTGAATATGGTGCCCAAGACCCCTCTGTAAAAACAGACTCTGCTCATCTTTCTTCACCATTTCGTTTTGGAAAGGTCCTCCCAGTGTTTGTCTCTGCATGCCAAACCAGGTTTGGTCACTTTGTTCGATGGCCTTTGGCAGGCTTCATTGCTGAAGCCTTCCTCTGGCGCCTGAGTGTCTGGGGTGGACAGAATGTGAGGGAGATGCCAGAAACTCCCTGTGCTTAGTATCCTAGGAGACCTGAATGCACTCTGGCGTAATTGGCTGGCTGACTGTCCGGCAAGGACAGCAACCCTGCTGGGTGAGTGACAGCTAGGCTGGAATGAATGGGAGAAAACTGTTTAAAAGCAGGTGTCTGGGACTTGGAAGGAGAGTCGACCACTGGAACGAAAGAACAGAAGACGAGCTGAAGGAAGATTACTGCTGCAACTCCTGGACTGTTGGTTTGCCCGGTGAAGCCCTGCTGCAGGTCCGAATTGCCTGAAACTTCCTCGACAGAGAAGCCCTTCAAGGACGACTTCTTCCCTTGAGCTTGTGGGAACAACCAACTTGCAAGCCACCCGGAAACCATCTCCATACTGGTCGAATTTTTATCATAGTGCTATTGAAAACCGGATAGCCAGTGAGAAGGATACCAGATTGTGGACTTTAAAGGCACTCAAACCTTAAACCGACGTTTTGCCAAGCTGTTGGCTTTTTCACTGTGCGGTGCAGGAACCTCCTGATGTCCTCCCTCTTGTCCCCACGACTGAGGTTCAGGAACAGCGAGATCTGCAGGACCTGCCCGGAACAATTGCCTCAGTTACAGCTTTTCTTACTCCATAAGGCACTGTGCAAATGCGGTAGAGAAATCCTCTTTGCTGCAGTGAAAGTTTGTGAAACTTTCCCAACTTTGGAGTCTTGTTCGCTCCGAATCCGACATATAACTCTTTTCCTTGCAAACTACTTCCAAGAACATTGTCAAAGACTTAACCGTTTACTACCAGAACTGTGCTATCCTATCCAAGACACTGAACCATTGACTTTGGCCCAGGCATGTTGAATTGAATTGCCTTTTTGTAGTGAACTGCAACTATTTGCCCTGCCTATGAAAGTAACTGTTTTTTTTATTCTTATAACCTTTGTCTTTCTACCCCTTTTGAAAGTTACTGCAGTGCCATTTTGCTCCCACTTCAGGGGAGCCTAACTTGTACAGAAACGTATGGGTTGAGCATTGTAGCCTATGATAGTGTGATATTGAACTGCTTATTACTAGTGGAATGTTTTCTAATTAAATATGTAAATAAATGTATATTGTTTTACCAAGAAACCTTGAGTAAGTGTTTGTTTGAACTACTGTGATTGCAAGTCCTTTGTGTAACATCTTGTACTGCTCACATCCCTCTTGAGATAAGCATGGCTGCTCAGCCACTGCTATCACATAACTGTGTAGAACAGGCTTGTACCAAAGGTGAGATTGTGCTTACACCTCTAGTCTTAATTGTGTGTGTGTTCCCAAAGGGTACTGCATGTAATTCTGCCTAACACGTACCTTCCCCTTGGAGGCACAGAAAGCATCTGCCCCTGCGTCTCTGTGCACCTGGGCTGTGACCACGACACTCATGGCCGCAGATCCCTGAGCCTGGGTGTTGGGGACTGCAGCTGCCCCTGCAGCTCCATGGCCCTGGGTGCTGAGGACATCAGCGTCACCTGCAGCTGCATGACCCTGTTGGGGGAGACACAACTCTCCCTCCATGTCCCCGATCCTGGGCACCTCGGCCTTCTTGGCCACCTCTGCACCTTTCCCTCTTGCGGCCTTCCCACTCATGGTACAGATGGATTTGTACAATGGGAGGCATAGCAAGCAATTTTCGTGGGCAATTGGAGTGAGGGGACATGGTACTTTGTTAGGCATAATCATATGCAGTACCCTTCGGGAAACCACACGCAATTAAGACTACAAGTGACAGTACAAATTCACCTTTGGTACAAGCCTGTACTACAACGTAAAGTGGTAGCGATGGCTGAGCAGCCAGACTTATCTCAAGAGTAAAGTGAGCAGTATCAGAAGTTACACAAAGGACAGCAATTTACTATGGTTCAAGCAAACACTGACTCAAGGTGTCTGAGTAAAAGAATATACATTTATTTACACATCATTTGTAAAACAATTCACTAAAGTAAAGCAGCAGAAAATCACTCTCTTAATACACTACACCACACTCAATAGATTCTGGACAAGTTAAGCACAAAATGAAGTGTCAACAAAATGGCACTCCAGCAATTTAAAAGAGATGGAAAGACAAGGTTATTCACAATTAAGCAGCACCAACAAGTAAGTAAGCAGGGCAATCTAGAAAAGCCTAATACGGTGAGGAAATCAAATCAAGAGGCCTGGGCCAAAGTGAATGGACCAGAGTCTTTGCAGAGTATAACACAGTTCAGAGTAGTTGGTGGTTAAGTCTTTGCCAAGAGTTTGAAACAAAGTTGGTCAGAAGAAAAGTTACTTTAAAGAATAGAGAAGGACAAGCCCTCTGATTGGCAAAAGATTTCAAAAGCTTTCACCATGGTCGGATGAAATGAACAACCGGGTTAGCACAGTACCTTTAGAGCAGAAGAATGTTGTAGCTGAGGCAGACGTTCCTGGCAGGTCGTGCAGGCTCATGGTTCCTGAAGCGACTGTCGGACTGACAAGAAGGAGGAAGACTGGAGGGTCCTGCACTGCCCAGGAAAGAAACCAGCAGCGGAGCAAAGCAACAAATAAAAGGTGTGCTCCTTAAAACCCAAGCAGGTCCAATCCTCCTGATTATCCGGTTCACAGCAAATTCAAACAGAGGAGGGATGCCTGGCTTGCAGTTTGGCAAACTGGTTGGTCCCACCAGCTCAAGGAAAGAAGATTCCTTGCAGATCTTCCCTGTCATCGAAGTTTGGAGATTCGGACCCGCAGCAGGCTTCACCATGAGGTTCAGTCGTGGTAGAGGTCCTCTTCTGTCAGCTTCTCTTCGGTTCTCTTGATCCAGTGGCGACTCTGCCTTCCAAGTCCCAGAAACCTGTTTTTTATGCAGTTTTACCCATTCACACAGCATGGCTGTCAATCACACAGCAGGGTGGCAGTCCTTGCAGGACAGTCTCCACAGCCAATCATACAGTTTGTGACATGGGTCTCAAAAGGAGACCCTGTGCAGGGAGTCTAAAACCCCTCCCTCACATCCTGTCCCCCTCAGATATTCAGGTGCCTAAGGAGGGCTTCTGAGCAGTAGCCCTCCAAAGGATGGCAAACAAAGGAACCAAACCCGATTTGGTGCACAGAGTAAAACACGAGAAAGACCTTTACAAAAAGAAATGGTGAATAAAACCAGGCGGAACCGAAATAAAATGAAAGGGGTCCAGCAGGTGCAAAGTTCGAGGCTACCAACTTAGCCTAAAACAGTACCAGGGCTATTTTCATAGTCCGCGGTAGGGAAAAAATGATAGATACCACTGCCACCAGCCAAATCTTAAAGAAAGGGGAACAAAATAATGTTCCATGAGAGACAAACAAAAAGGGATAACTATTAACCCTTTCCAGTAATCTATGGAAGATAGTTTGCACTGGGTCTGTGAATTTAAAAAGACTAATAAAGTCAATGGCAACGTTACATGTTCTGGGAGATAGTAGTCAGTCCCAGAAAATGGAGATCAGAGTGGGAAGTCTGAAAAAGACAACCTTGTGTCACTGCACTAAAGGTGCTGTGTGACACACAGTAAAAAGATGATGCCTATGGAGTAGGTGAGGCTCCACAGTCCATGAACACATAAACATGTACAACCGACAGCCAAAAACACATGTAAGAGAAGAGTGGGAAAAAAGGTTCACACTCTTACCAGTTGAAAAAATAAATCCTAGAAATCCAGCAGAGGTGCTGCGGGACTCAGTAGATAAGGGAAATTAGCCATTCTGGAGAATTCTCCCTAACACATGATGTAAATCATACTAGTATGGTCCAGCAAGGCTCAATGTTACCCCACTCGTGAAAAAAAGAATGGTACGCGTAATGCACATGCGCCCCAAATATCACAAATGCATGCATGCGACCGCTCTGTAGCTCCTGTGAAAAGTAAAAGTGTTACGCGGTATGCTGTGGCCCCCCACAACACATAACATACATTTGTGAGGTCCAGGAAATCTACGGTGATGTTTAGAATGGGGGTACACAATACACAGGGGCACCCAGTGTATGAATAAAGCATAGCCAAATCACTGTTAGCCTCAGAAAAAAGGAAAATACACGTGTGTGTGCGCAGAAGCAAATCCCCCCCCCCCCCTCATGATTGACACCATCCCTGTACCAATTTGCGGGGTTCTTCCCTTCACTTCTGCTCTTCTGAAGGGCACTGCACACTTACTGGTCTTCAGTCTTGAGCACTTGACTCACAGATCTGGCTCCCCCGCAGTCCCTTCCTGCCACTGATGCCACTCAGTTCCACAGACACTGCACTATCACTGTGCACGGTTATTGGCACACTGGGCGGGGGAGCCAGCCAATCAGATGGCTTTTCTTCATTCAATGGGACACACACGGTGTTCTGTTGAAAGAAGGAACATATTTTTTTTGTTTAGCACCCCAGATTACTGCTTTTGCAACCCGAGATGCCAAAAGCCTTAATCCCCCGTCACAAGTACTGGAATAGGGGTAATGGCTCAGTGTCCTCATTATCTGCCCTTGCATTGCATGGGCTGATAACTTGGACTGCCGGTCCATTAACGCCATATAAAAAGCAAATGGAACGCATAATGATCAACAATGGAATCCAAAGACAGTCATTCAACAACAACAAATGCGAAATACCAGAAATGGAAAGTAGACTACTAATAGCCAAAGAAACATTAGCAGGCCTACAGCACTTACAATACCAATCCAAGAAGAAGGTTCTGCCATCACAAAATTGGAAGACTGCAGCAGACGGGGAATTTGTCTTTTTGCGATCCCATTGAACCTGGAAGGCACAAATCCAGTATCTTTTATAGAAACATGGTTTCCAATATTGCTTCAGATAACATTCTCATGTCCACTAGAATTACAAAGAGCACACAGGATTAGATTACAAAATCCATTGAAACCTGAATGATAGCAACCTTGCATAATCTGCCTTCCGCACCACAATCTAACATGACAAATACTGCAACACACACAGAAGAAGAATCCCTTTAATTTGGAGGTAAAACAAATTCCTAATGGCAGCTTTCTATAAAAAAAAACTAGTCTGGCTAAAAGGAAACATTCCCTGAATTTGTGACCTACTCTGAAAGAAATAGGCCTCTGCATGCACCTAAGAGCCTAGGCCTTGGCCACACACGACCGTAACGCAATGCAGCCATGCATGGGAACAGTGTGATACTGGTATATGGATTGCACACATATGTATAAGGAGTGCATTTTCTTTTTCTTCGCTCAATTGGGTAAGTTGTTATAACCATACGTTGCTCCATTGTACAAACATTTAAATATGCATCTCTCCTAGGGTAGTCACCTTTACAGAATGGTTGTGGAGGACATTTTAGACTTAGTAGAGCACCAGAGGTGAACTGAAATGCATGCACTCCCATATTCTGTACTTCATTGCACTTGTTGCCCATTACGGAGTGACATGCACCATTTGCGTTTGGAATGGTTTGCCCCTGCAACATGAAAGGATTTTCTTAGAATCACACATTCACAATATGGACAATGTACACAGCTACCCACATATAATTGATTCTCGGGTAGCTGCACAGGTGAATAGCTTATGTGGTGAGTGCAGGCAGACTCCATTGGGGATGGGGAGTGGATAGCAGGTGATCTGAGGATATTTGAATTGGTTGTACCCTGCTGTGTGTGTGTTCTAAGGCCCTAGTGTCTTGGGTGCATGGCTGGAGCATTTCTGTGCATTTCCGAATGTCAGTATTGTAATTACTTAGAAGTTAGTATGACGTACATGGAGAGATGATGGTACCTTATACATGCTGCACTGAATGCACAGATAACACAATACATAAATGCACATTTACAGCACCTATGTACTAATTGCATGTGCAGTGTCTTACAAAGCAACAATGTACATTGGCAGAGTGTGTGTGATGGCTCCGCATACGTGGGTGACAGGGCCATTTTACGCAGTTTGGTGTCTTTCAGCATAGAGAAATTTGGGGCTCCCATTCATCAATCAAAATAAATCACCTTCTTCAAACATTGTAAGGGGGGTATGTTTTTCAAATTGTGTCTCCATTACACATTAAATAAGAGAAGCAGAAGGTTCACATTTTAAGGAGTATAGCAGACTTTAAAATATGGTTGCCGAGTTGTGCACCATGTGGCCCACTGTATTGTGTGTTCTATACCTTACAATCAAATGGTGTACATAACAACAATGGTGAACTAATGCATTAAACGGTGATAGTGGCATGCAAGGAGTGAAATCTTACAGAACATAGGACAGTGACATAAGACATATGGATGCATATTTGTGTTTGGGTTGTTATGATTGTGCACATTATTGGCTAGGTTACCGTACTATAGTGCATTGAATGTGTCCACTCATTACAGGCTTGGGTGAAGAGGGAATTCAGCAAAGAGGTTGTCCATTGTGTGGAAGCAATGTAATACAATGTGAACTGAAGTGGCTAAGGGGTAGGTTATGTGTTGGGTTTGTGGTAAATCGATAGATGTTTCTATGCATGGTTGCACTGTGCTGTGGTAGTTGTGGCCAGGGTCTACAATATTGTGTGCTTGGCTGGAGCCTGTACACTGTATGGTGTGTAGTGAAGCGTGTAGGCTGTGGGCAAAAGCAGCACAGTGTAACATAACTGTACATCGAACATTGTGGCATTGGTATGTGTATTACATAAATATGTGGACACATTACACTTTGCAGATTATAAAGAAGTATGTAGACCCCCATAATTAGTACTTCATAAGTACTATGCTTTAAGCAAGTGTACTGTGCAATGTGCGCAGTTCCTGTGTTTCTTTGCATAATCATTGGGTCAGTGGGAGAAAATAAATCCATGCTGCATTAACATTTGCACTGATTATAGCAACGTTTAAGGTGCGCTGTTGCAGTAGGAGGAATTGCAATAGTGTTCGATTTCTGTTTTGTACGTGTTGGTAGTATGATTGCAGTTATATAGCAGTTGGTGTATTCAAAATGTTTACCTGTTTCCTTTTTTTATCACTGTTTCTTTATACGTTTGGTTGCTGCTGATGTTTTGCAAGTATTGTGCCATTGCACTGTGCTACTGCAGAATTCTGATGGCAGTTATGTACCAGTAGGTACGTAACTGCTTTGGAAGTGTTTGAGAATATGTTTGTAGCACAGTGGTTGCTGAAGATTGAGTTGGCCAGTTTCAATGCTACAAGTAATATTGAAGTATTCTGGTTGCAGTTAGATACCAGTTGGCGTACTCTAACTGATTACAGTTGTCCCATTTTTATATGGTACATATAGAAGCTTGTGCCTTCCCTTTGGCAGTTTCACATCTTTCCACATTTTGAAGTGGTGGTGCACCATTATAGGTTTACGTAATTATATTTGCATATACATTAATTTGTATGGGCATTGTTAAACAGGTGGTGACTCATTTGCGTAGTTGGTGGTTTCAGAGGTTACTGAGGATAGTTTGGAATCCTCATAGTTAGTAGTTTTTCTTTTATGTATCATTTAGGAAACAATATTAGTGTGATTTTTGTACACTTGTTGCTTCTCGGAGTGTAATCATTGGGTTCATTGGGGAAGAAATTGTACAACAGACACATTGATGTAGTTGATGGATACTTACTGTATGCTAAGTTGTTCAAGTTCCACAGTGTAAAAGGTCATTCTTTTTTTGTGCACTTATGTAGGTACTGGTGGGTGTTGGGGAGTAGGGTATTCTAATTTTGTACATCAATTACTAAATATTTGCTAAAATATATTAAGTAGGCATTTGCAAGATTTGTAGGTAATCTCTTCTTTCGAGTAATGGAAATATCATTGCATTCAAACCATTACTTTCTAATGTATGCAGCATAGAGGCCTGCACTGGTTGTGTCGCCTGTGTGGTAGATTATGGTACCTGTTGTGAAGGTTTTGATACCTGTCAATGCGTGAAGGTAGTAATATTGCAGTTATTTATGGTTCCATCTGCATTATATCTTAATAGCATTAATATTACAATATTGACTATGGGCCTCATTCCGGGTACCGGGTCTCGGTTCCTTGAATGGGGAAATACCAGGCCATTCCGATCTTGGAGGGTCTGGTATTTCCCCATTCAAGGAACCTGGACCCGGTACATCTCCATTCCCATTTGAGCCCCCATAGGGCTCAATAGGAATGGGGAGGATGCTAACAACAGACCTGTTAATGACGGGTCTGTTGTTAGCATCCTGGTCTGTTCGCGGGACCCACTAAGGACACCTGGTTTTACCAGACGTCCTTAGCTGGTCCAGTGAGCAGACCTCATAATGAGGCGGTAGAGCGTTAACAGGGCCGGCAGCTCTACCAGCGCTGTTAACCTTCTACCACCAGGGTGGTAATGAGGCCCTATGTGATTGTATATGTAACGTCGAATGATTATCGGAATTGCAAGAAGCACACAATATGCTATGGTTTGCATTTTGTACCAGTTGCTGAAAAGGAATGGATTCACAGTTAGGTATTGATACATAAACAAAGCACAAGGTTATTCACAATTAAGCAGCACCAACAAGTAAGTAAGCAGGGCAATCTAGAAAAGCCTAATACGGTGAGGAAATCAAATCAAGAGGCCTGGGCCAAAGTGAATGGACCAGAGTCTTTGCAGAGTATAACACAGTTCAGAGTAGTTGGTGGTTAAGTCTTTGCCAAGAGTTTGAAACAAAGTTGGTCAGAAGAAAAGTTACTTTAAAGAATAGAGAAGGACAAGCCCTCTGATTGGCAAAAGATTTCAAAAGCTTTCACCATGGTCGGATGAAATGAACAACCGGGTTAGCACAGTACCTTTAGAGCAGAAGAATGTTGTAGCTGAGGCAGACGTTCCTGGCAGGTCGTGCAGGCTCATGGTTCCTGAAGCGACTGTCGGACTGACAAGAAGGAGGAAGACTGGAGGGTCCTGCACTGCCCAGGAAAGAAACCAGCAGCGGAGCAAAGCAACAAATAAAAGGTGTGCTCCTTAAAACCCAAGCAGGTCCAATCCTCCTGATTATCCGGTTCACAGCAAATTCAAACAGAGGAGGGATGCCTGGCTTGCAGTTTGGCAAACTGGTTGGTCCCACCAGCTCAAGGAAAGAAGATTCCTTGCAGATCTTCCCTGTCATCGAAGTTTGGAGATTCGGACCCGCAGCAGGCTTCACCATGAGGTTCAGTCGTGGTAGAGGTCCTCTTCTGTCAGCTTCTCTTCGGTTCTCTTGATCCAGTGGCGACTCTGCCTTCCAAGTCCCAGAGACCTGTTTTTTATGCAGTTTTACCCATTCACACAGCATGGCTGTCAATCACACAGCAGGGTGGCAGTCCTTGCAGGACAGTCTCCACAGCCAATCATACAGTTTGTGACATGGGTCTCAAAAGGAGACCCTGTGCAGGGAGTCTAAAACCCCTCCCTCACATCCTGTCCCCCTCAGATATTCAGGTGCCTAAGGAGGGCTTCTGAGCAGTAGCCCTCCAAAGGATGGCAAACAAAGGAACCAAACCCGATTTGGTGCACAGAGTAAAACACGAGAAAGACCTTTACAAAAAGAAATGGTGAATAAAACCAGGCGGAACCGAAATAAAATAAAAGGGGTCCAGCAGGTGCAAAGTTCGAGGCTACCAACTTAGCCTAAAACAGTACCAGGGCTATTTTCATAGTCCGCGGTAGGGAAAAAATGATAGATACCACTGCCACCAGCCAAATCTTAAAGAAAGGGGAACAAAATAATGTTCCATGAGAGACAAACAAAAAGGGATAACTATTAACCCTTTCCAGTAATCTATGGAAGATAGTTTGCACTGGGTCTGTGAATTTAAAAAGACTAATAAAGTCAATGGCAACGTTACATGTTCTGGGAGACAGTAGTCAGTCCCAGAAAATGGAGATCAGAGTGGGAAGTCTGAAAAAGACAACCTTGTGTCACTGCACTAAAGGTGCTGTGTGACACACAGTAAAAAGATGATGCCTATGGAGTAGGTGAGGCTCCACAGTCCATGAACACATAAACATGTACAACCGACAGCCAAAAACACATGTAAGAGAAGAGTGGGAAAAAAGGTTCACACTCTTACCAGTTGAAAAATTAAATCCTAGAAATCCAGTAGAGGTGCTGCGGGACTCAGTAGATAAGGGAAATTAGACATTCTGGAGAATTCTCCCTAACACATGATGTAAATCATACTAGTATGGTCCAGCAAGGCTCAATGTTACCCCACTCGTGAAAAAAAGAATGGTACGCGTAATGCACATGCGCCCCAAATATCACAAATGCATGCATGCGACCGCTCTGTAGCTCCTGTGAAAAGTAAAAGTGTTACGCGGTATGCTGTGGCCCCCCACAACACATAACATACATTTGTGAGGTCCAGGAAATCTACGGTGATGTTTAGAATGGGGGTACACAATACACAGGGGCACCCAGTGTATGAATAAAGCATAGCCAAATCACTGTTAGCCTCAGAAAAAAGGAAAATACACGTGTGTGTGCGCAGAAGCAAATCCCCCCCCTCATGATTGACACCATCCCTGTACCAATTTGCGGGGTTCTTCCCTTCACTTCTGCTCTTCTGAAGGGCACTGCACACTTACTGGTCTTCAGTCTTGAGCACTTGACTCACAGATCTGGCTCCCCCGCAGTCCCTTCCTGCCACTGATGCCACTCAGTTCCACAGACACTGCACTATCACTGTGCACGGTTATTGGCACACTGGGCGGGGGAGCCAGCCAATCAGATGGCTTTTCTTCATTCAATGGGACACACACGGTGTTCTGTTGAAAGAAGGAACATATTTTTTTTGTTTAGCACCCCAGATTACTGCTTTTGCAACCCGAGATGCCAAAAGCCTTAATCCCCCGTCACTAGTACTGGAATAGGGGTAATGGCTCAGTGTCCTCATTATCTGCCCTTGCATTGCATGGGCTGATAACTTGGACTGCCGGTCCATTAACGCCATATAAAAAGCAAATGGAACGCATAATGATCAACAATGGAATCCAAAGACAGTCATTCAACAACAACAAATGCGAAATACCAGAAATGGAAAGTAGACTACTAATAGCCAAAGAAACATTAGCAGGCCTACAGCACTTACAATACCAATCCAAGAAGAAGGTTCTGCCATCACAAAATTGGAAGACTGCAGCAGACGGGGAATTTGTCTTTTTGCGATCCCATTGAACCTGGAAGGCACAAATCCAGTATCTTTTATAGAAACATGGTTTCCAATATTGCTTCAGATAACATTCTCATGTCCACTAGAATTACAAAGAGCACACAGGATTAGATTACAAAATCCATTGAAACCTGAATGATAGCAACCTTGCATAATCTGCCTTCCGCACCACAATCTAACATGACAAATACTGCAACACACACAGAAGAAGAATCCCTTTAATTTGGAGGTAAAACAAATTCCCAATGGCAGCTTTCTATAAAAAAAACTAGTCTGGCTAAAAGGAAACATTCCCTGAATTTGTGACCTACTCTGAAAGAAATAGGCCTCTGCATGCACCTAAGAGCCTAGGCCTTGGCCACACACGACCGTAACGCAATGCAGCCATGCATGGGAACAGTGTGATACTGGTATATGGATTGCACACATATGTATAAGGAGTGCATTTTCTTTTTCTTCGCTCATTTGGGTAAGTTGTTATAACCATACGTTGCTCCATTGTACAAACTTTTAAATATGCATCTCTCCTAGGGTAGTCACCTTTACAGAATGGTTGTGGAGGACATTTTAGACTTAGTAGAGCACCAGAGGTGAACTGAAATGCATGCACTCCCATATGCTGTACTTCATTGCACTTGTTGCCCATTACGGAGTGACATGCCACCATTTGCGTTTGGAATGGTTTGCCCATGCAACATGAAAGGATTTTCTTAGAATCACACATTCACAATATGGACAATGTACACAGCTACCCACATATAATTGATTCTCGGGTAGCTGCACAGGTGAATAGCTTATGTGGTGAGTGCAGGCAGACTCCATTGGGGATGGGGAGTGGATAGCAGGTGATCTGAGGATATTTGAATTGGTTGTACCCTGCTGTGTGTGTGTTCCAAGGCCCTAGTGTCTTGGGTGCATGGCTGGAGCATTTCTGTGCATTTCCGAATGTCAGTATTGTAATTACTTAGAAGTTAGTATGACGTACATGGAGAGATGATGGTACCTTATACATGCTGCACTGAATGCACAGATAACACAATACATAAATGCACATTTACAGCACCTATGTACTAATTGCATGTGCAGTGTCTTACAAAGCAACAATGTACATTGGCAGAGTGTGTGTGATGGCTCCGCATACGTGGGTGACAGGGCCATTTTACGCAGTTTGGTGTCTTTCAGCATAGAGAAATTTGGGGCTCCCATTCATCAATCAAAATAAATCCCCTTCTTCAAACATTGTAAGGGGGGTATGTTTTTCAAATTGTGTCTCCATTACACATTAAATAAGAGAAGCAGAAGGTTCACATTTTAAGGAGTATAGCAGACTTTAAAATATGGTTGCCGAGTTGTGCACCATGTGGCCCACTGTATTGTGTGTTCTATACCTTACAATCAAATGGTGTACATAACAACAATGGTGAACTAATGCATTAAACGGTGATAGTGGCATGCAAGGAGTGAAATCTTACAGAACATAGGACAGTGACATAAGACATATGGATGCATATTTGTGTTTGGGTTGTTATGATTGTGCACATTATTGGCTAGGTTACCGTACTATAGTGCATTGAATGTGTCCACTCATTACAGGCTTGGGTGAAGAGGGAATTCAGCAAAGAGGTTGTCCATTGTGTGGAAGCAATGTAATACAATGTGAACTGAAGTGGCTAAGGGGTAGGTTATGTGTTGGGTTTGTGGTAAATCGATAGATGTTTCTATGCATGGTTGCACTGTGCTGTGGTAGTTGTGGCCAGGGTCTACAATATTGTGTGCTTGGCTGTAGCCTGTACACTGTATGGTGTGTAGTGAAGCGTGTAGGCTGTGGGCAAAAGCAGCACAGTGTAACATAACTGTACATCGAACATTGTGGCATTGGTATGTGTATTACATAAATATGTGGACACATTACACTTTGCAGATTATAAAGAAGTATGTAGACCCTCATAATTAGTACTTCATAAGTACTATGCTTTAAGCAAGTGTACTGTGCAATGTGCGCAGTTCCTGTGTTTCTTTGCATAATCATTGGGTCAGTGGGAGAAAATAAATCCATGCTGCATTAACATTTGCACTGATGATAGCAACGTTTAAGGTGCGCTGTTGCAGTAGGAGGAATTGCAATAGTGTTCGATTTCTGTTTTGTACGTGTTGGTAGTATGATTGCAGTTATATAGCAGTTGGTGTATTCAAAATGTTTACCTGTTTCCTTTTTTTATCACTGTTTCTTTATACGTTTGGTTGCTGCTGATGTTTTGCAAGTATTGTGCCATTGCACTGTGCTACTGCAGTATTCTGATGGCAGTTATGTACCAGTAGGTATGTAACTGCTTTGGAAGTGTTTGAGAATATGTTTGTAGCACAGTGGTTGCTGAAGATTGAGTTGGCCAGTTTCAATGCTACAAGTAATATTGAAGTATTCTGGTTGCAGTTAGATACCAGTTGGCGTACTCTAACTGATTACAGTTGTCCCATTTTTATATGGTACATATAGAAGCTTGTGCCTTCCCTTTGGCAGTTTCACATCTTTCCACATTTTGAAGTGGTGGTGCACCATTATAGGTTTACGTAATTATATTTGCATATACATTAATTTGTATGGGCATTGTTAAACAGGTGGTGACTCATTTGCGTAGTTGGTGGTTTCAGAGGTTACTGAGGATAGTTTGGAATCCTCATAGTTAGTAGTTTTTCTTTTATGTATCATTTAGGAAACAATATTAGTGTGATTTTTGTACACTTGTTGCTTCTCGGAGTGTAATCATTGGGTTCATTGGGGAAGAAATTGTACAACAGACACATTGATGTAGTTGATGGATACTTACTGTATGCTAAGTTGTTCAAGTTCCACAGTGTAAAAGGTCATTCTTTTTTTGTGCACTTATGTAGGTACTGGTGGGTGTTGGGGAGTAGGGTATTCTAATTTTGTACATCAATTACTAAATATTTGCTAAAATATATTAAGTAGGCATTTGCAAGATTTGTAGGTAATCTCTTCTTTCGAGTAATGGAAATATCATTGCATTCAAACCATTACTTTCTAATGTATGCAGCATAGAGGCCTGCACTGGTTGTGTCGCCTGTGTGGTAGATTATGGTACCTGTTGTGAAGGTTTTGATACCTGTCAATGCGTGAAGGTAGTAATATTGCAGTTATTTATGGTTCCATCTGCATTATATCTTAATAGCATTAATATTACAATATTGACTATGGGCCTCATTCCGGGTACCGGGTCTCGGTTCCTTGAATGGGGAAATACCAGGCCATTCCGATCTTGGAGGGTCTGGTATTTCCCCATTCAAGGAACCTGGACCCGGTACATCTCCATTCCCATTTGAGCCCCCATAGGGCTCAATAGGAATGGGGAGGATGCTAACAACAGACCTGTTAATGACGGGTCTGTTGTTAGCATCCTGGTCTGTTCGCGGGACCCACTAAGGACACCTGGTTTTACCAGACGTCCTTAGCTGGTCCAGTGAGCAGACCTCATAATGAGGCGGTAGAGCGTTAACAGGGCCGGCAGCTCTACCAGCGCTGTTAACCTTCTACCACCAGGGTGGTAATGAGGCCCTATGTGTAACGTCGAATGATTATCGGAATTGCAAGAAGCACACAATATGCTATGGTTTGCATTTTGTACCAGTTGCTGAAAAGGAATGGATTCACAGTTAGGTATTGATACATAAACAAAGCACTCGTTAGGGACTTGTTCCTGAGTGACATGGTTGCAGAGAGTGCATGTATGTTTCCACATGTAGGAAATCTGAAATAAATCAATTATGGGTATGTTTTTGCTTTCCAGTATTTGTTGTAAGTACATTAGACATTTCTGTGGATCGTCTTGTCTGTTTAATGTGAATTTCACCATTCCAGCACAGTAGTACAATTCCTGCCTTATTCCTGAGACACTGTAAGTGTTGTCTGAATTATTTGATGCATTTCCGTGAAGGATTAGCATTTGTAAACACAAATGGTCCGAGCCATTTAAATATATATTGTCAACAATTGCTGGAATTTGGAATAGAACATTCATTGCAACATTTGCATAGCAATTTACACCAGTTGTATTGGAAAATGTTAATGAACCAGGTAGTTTTGTGTCTTAGTACTTTGATGGAAGTGCACATGGTTTCTTTGAAGAGGTACTTGTCTTTGTGTTTGAGGCTAGTTAGTTGTTGTCCTGTTCAGTCCATTGTTCTGTGTTTTCTGTAGTTGATGCTGAATGAACTGATTTCACTGTCTTTGGTGGTACTGTTGTGAAATCATTTAGAACTTCTGATTGCCACATGAGTTTTCTTTTAAAACCTTTCCGTTTTTTAGGAACAGGGTACATTTTGAGATGGTGTGTGTAGAATGCACATAGTCTAGTGTACTCTATGATGCAAGGAATGTCAGCGCTGACTGCACTTACATCAAAATTGACTAGATATAGTCCTTCAAGTGTACGTAGGTGTGACAGTGCTACGTAACTCATGCCTTCTTTAAAGACTGTGCTGCCAATATCAATTTTTGCTTGATCTAAGGTTAGACCTTGCGATTTATGATTAGTGATTGCATAAGCTAGTGACAGAGACAACTGTTCTCTGCGTACATACATGTCTTTGAAAAGAAAGAATCGAGCAGTTGTGCATCCTATCCTTTAACTTCTGAAAGTTTGTCAACATGGATGTTGACAAACTGAATGCTGTTGTCACGTGGGTATGTCTGGAAGCCAACAACTGTACCAAGTGCTCCATTAACTAAAGCTTGCTCTACATCAAGGTTACGCTTTAGCATTACTCTACATTTAACACAAAATATTAAAATGTTCTCCAAACCAGCTGTGTTGGAGATAGAGTTTTCTAAGGTATTTAGGGCCTCATTATGACCCAGGCGCTAATGGGTTAACGGCGCCGTAAAAGGCTGTGGCGCCGTTAACCTATTAGCGCCTAATTACGAGGTCCTGTTGCGGGACCCAACCTTAACGGCTGGTGTAGACCAGCTGTTAAAGTAGGGACCCGCAAAGGGACCTTGGTGCTAATTACGGTGCCGCAAATGAGCCCTATGGGGCAAAAATGGGGCAAAAATGGGAATGGGGAAGGGCCATGGAGGAATGGGGAATTACCGCCCCACCAACCTTGTAATGGGGTGGTAATTCCCCCTTTCTCCATGGCGGAGTCGGTAACTTACCGGCATGGGCCAAGGTGCTAATAGCACCATGGTCTTCCACCAGGGTCGTAATGAGGCCCTTAGTCTTGCTATGGGCTGTCTGCGGAGTAAATTTCCACGAGTGCTTGCATTTATTTTTTTAGCATTGTTGCATTGAATTGTGCACAGCTTGCTAGAGTTGGTATTAAGGACATGCAGTTGCCATTTTTGTGTGCAAATTGTTCCATGACATCAGTAGCACATGTGTTATACCCGTACAGCTCATGGATGCATTTGGTATTTAGGGTAGACTGCGCTTCCTTTGATAGTACACCAATCCACATTTTTATAAAAATGTTGACGTGGGTCCGTTCTGCAGACTGCCGCATGTTTTCAATTAGTTCTCTGTATTAGAAATGTTGCCAGAGATTTACATTCCTGATGGTTCCAAGACTTTTATGGCATAGTTTGTGTCCTAAGGTTTTAAAGATAGGTTCACCTTTCACTGGTGTTAACTGAAGGAGATCTCCAAAAACAATGACATGTTTTCCTCCAGAGAGTTCCTCGTAGTCTGTTTTGAGGACTGCTTGCAATCTGAGGAGAAACAAAGCTAACATTAGGTTGGAAACAATGCTCACGTCATCTAATAGGAGCATTTTCATTTGTTCAAAACTCTGCACAGCTCCAGAGCAGCTTCTGCTGAAAATTTGTAGTACCCTGATTTATTTTGGTGTTCTACTGTTTGGTGTTCTAGGTTGTTGTTTGTTAATTGTTGGAGGAATTTACTGATCATTTGTATTAAGAATCTTTTCCCTCAACCAGCTTCACCACTTACATATAGCAGTACAGGTTTGTAGTTTTCACATGTACAAGTTTTAGTTTCCTGCTGTATACCTTGTTTATTTTCTTTACTTACTACTAGAAAAATGGTATGCTGCTCATTTTAGTGCAGCAAACTCTTCTGCAGAATGCTCATACTGACACTTGGTGGTGTCTACTTCCGTCATGGCAAATTCTACCTCATTTGCTATGATTGGCTGTCCAAGTGGCTCATGACTTCCTGTCAGAGAAGGTTCACTGCTCTCAAGAGTGTCTACATTTAGTTGTGCTTGAAGTTCTTCTTCTTGTTGGCGTTCATTGTCCAATATTGTTTTGTACCGTGTAAAGTTTATATCTGGTATGGTACTTTCACTCACATTCAAAGCAGTTTCATAGGAGGCGTGGGTGGTTAATAAATCTTCTTCTTTTCTCCACGGTTTGAAACGTTGCAGCAGAGTCTTGTAGTGCAATTCTTTGGGTTGAGGAGTTTTTAATGAAAGGTTCATATGATTAATCATGTTGCATTTAGTAAGCTTCACCAGGCTGCCTTCACACCTTTCGACTCTGTATCTACCTTTTTCTCATCTAGTTTAATGTTATTTTTGTATGAGAAGTTTTGGGCTATGTGGTACAGGCACATGGCTTCTAAAGTAATACTCATGTACGGGTAGTATGTGTCTAATATGTTGTTTTTCAAAATGCCCTGGCTGTTGGGATTGTTTTTGGCTATTGTTTCTATGTCTTCGTATGATTAGAGAACTCTTTTCCTGGAAACAGCAGGGCCAAGGCTTAGCCACACTATGTTTGTTTTCAGATTTCCAATATAAGGCGGTGCCGGTTAAATGTTCTGCAGCTTCGTAGCCGCCACATTCTCTATGGGACAGCATTTTTATGCCAAAGCTGTACAATTTCTGTGACAGTGTTTTGTCAGATGATATGTCATCCCAGAGGTCTTTGAGCTCTGTTTTCTCTGCTTTGGTTATGTAGGCTGTGACATATTGTGCAATTGCTGTGGATTTGTCTGCAATGTACTGCACATCTACATTTGCATTGCATAGGAGGGCAATTATTGTATTGTAATCATTGATGTACTTTGATGCTTCGGTTCCTTTTAGGGAATATGTGTTCTTAGGAGATTTCCCTTTCACACTGTGTCTAACTGAAGAAATTAAGCTGTTTACCTGCCCTGCTGTTGAAAATGGTCTAGGGAAAACAAAGCATAATTTCGTTCAAATGTACTGTATAAAAAATATTGATACCTGCAGGTTGTGGTGATGGTTGGCGATGTGGATGAATCTGGTTGCAGAAATCATAGATAGTTTTACAGTACTTTCCAGTGGCTGGTCTTTTAATTCACAGGCCACTTGTACTCTGAGTGTTTAACGGTTAGTATGGAGTGTTGAAGAGAGATGATAGTGTTAGATGCAGAGGTCTTGGATGTGATTGGTGGATGCGTGTGTGACTGTTTAACAGTATCCAAAGAAGGAGTGCAGAAAATAGAGTACTGTAAAGGGAACAAGGACTGCCCCTGCTTTACTGGCGCACAGCCCTGGCGGTAGTTGGGGAAGCGCACATGCCACATGCTGTCCTTCTTACTATGTCTGGCATGGTAATGGGACTGCAGATTATCCAATCAGGTGTTGAGGGTGTTCTCAACAGGAAGGGGTGGTAATACTTTTTTTATTGCTGTGTATCATGATGATGGCAGAGATGCAGAGAGTGGGAGTGCTCATCATCGGTGATGTGGTTGTGAGTGACCTGCACACATATGCCTAGGGTAGTGGCGTTGATTAAAGTTTTGGTGTGGAAGGAGTGCAGGCTTTGTGGTGCGGTGTGGCTCTACCGAGTTTGCAAGCTGTGATTGCAGAGTGCAGAGCGGTCGCCACTTGGAGTAATGTTGACATAGTAGTTTTGCATTGTGGAGCACTGCATGTGGCTTTTGACACTGCTGCAAGTTTGCTTTGTGAACTGAAGGAGGTGATGAAAGCAGTGATGCACTTTTTTTCCACTGTAACAGTGCTTATCTCATGCATACCACCAAGACTAGTGTGGAAAAATCCAGGTGTGCTTTTTTTCGAGATAGAGAATGAGAGGTGTCTTATAAACAGCGGCATGTGTGCATTTCTGTTCGATGCTGGGATGTTCTTCTGTGCCAATTACAACCTTAGTGCTTCTAATGTGAGGTTTTTCAGTGGATCTGATTTTTTTTCTCCCCCATTGAGAATGCTGTTGTGTTCCAGAATCTAAAAGCTATTTTGGAGAAGCTTGTGTAATAATGTAAGGAAGAGAAGAAGAGAAGAATCCCCAACAAATACAAAAAAGGTGTTTGCTTACAAGCACCTTTAAAAAATAAAATAAAAAAAACACTTTTCACAGCTACCAATAAAGAGGGGATTCACTACCCTGCTTGAAATGTGTTCCCGCACCCGCGCACAAAAGGACAATATATCAGTAGTATTTGGGTGAGGTGGCTGCATGTGGGTCCTCTTTGTGCCATTTTGGTGACGCTCGATCACCCAGACATTATTATTATTCATTGCGGAGGGAACAGTTTAGGACACGTTATCAGTATCTCACTGCAGTTTGCGATGAAGGAGACACTTCGGCAAATCATGGAAACGTTTCAAAGTCGCACGTAACTTTTTCTCGCATTGCCCAGAGACAGATGTGGCTGCATTCTTCCTCAATTGGACCGCATATGGAGAAAGTGAGGCACAATGTGAACAGGTTGTTTGTGCCTTTTTGCGAGACATTGGCATGTTCTCCTTCTACAATGAAAAGATTACATGTAGTATCAACATTTTTCGTACAGAATGACTCCATCTTACTGATACTGACAATCAGCTGTTTCTGCGTAATATTCAAAATGCAGTGCAGCGCTTCTTGCAAGTATAGCAAGCATTTCCCCAGTGGGTGCTGACCACTTCAAAGCTTCCAAACACAAAGAGCACAAAAAGGCTCTTTTTAGAGCCACCACAGTGTTTTGGGAATGTGTGCAATGCCTCGCATTTCTTACTGCGCTGTCCGTGTAGTTTATAGGCTGCCCGGCAGCCTGCATCCTTTCATTGGAATTATATTTGTGAACACTAAAAGGTGGCTCTGATGGGGCAGTGGTATTTTATTTTCTCCATAGTCTGTCCTTGTACAAAATCTTTTAAGGCAGCACAATTGTTCAGCAATACCTCTATTTTGGCATCCAGGCTGTCCAGTTGGCTATTTACAGCGTTTCCTTCATTTCCTGTGGCCTTATGCTGTTGTGGAAGAGGTGCCGCTTGTGGTGCATTGCTTTCATTTCCAGTATGTTCTGTTAAAGAAAAGAAAATCTGTTAGGTGTACATGAAGCAATATAAAATAATTAATTTACTTTTCAGACTGCAGTGTGTACAAATGGGGTTACTATCATCACTCATTTCGTCATGAGGGAAATTTTCTTCCAGCCATTCTATGGTGCTTGCCATTGCTGCATTAAAAAAAAAGTCATGCTTTTCCACTAGTGTACACTGCACAAACCGTGCAATTGTAAGACAAACTTTAGTGTACTTACCATGTTGTAGTGACGTTCTGCTCTCACTACTTTGTAGTCCTTTCTCTGCTAGTTTGTTCTTCGTTCCTATGTAAAGCAGCAGTACAGTAAGATTGTTGAAGGCAGACGTTACCTTTCTTGTTGGTGCTTTCCGTTATGGTGTATACCCTATGCCTTTGCTATGTTTGTTTCATAAGTACAGAGTTTGCAGACCTACTCTATTTTCCCTTGCATTTCAAATACATTGTGCTGTTTCTATATGTTCCTTGTCTTTGCTGAATGGTACCACTATGTAAGAGAACCCCTGCCTTTTTGAGCAGTTTGAATGCTACCAGATATCCAAGAACAGCGCACAGTCCGAGGTCACTGTGCCCATCGGCACGGGGCCATCGATTTTCTATGTTGTATGGTACAAATTAAGGGTATCCTGGTAAAAACCTATGACATTCACTGAAAAACATTGTTAAAGGGACGTTATGGTTAATTTGCGCTAATAAAAACTTAGCAAATTCAGTGAAAGAAGGTTGTTAATGGAACATTATGATTAAGCTGAGCTACTAAAAACCTATCAAATTCAGTGCAAAAACATTTTTAAAGGGACATTACAGTTACTTTGTACTAATAACAACCTATCCATATTATGGTTACAAGTAAAACCGAAACCCCGCAGAAATTTGCCAGTTATGGTAAGCTAAGCAACCATAACTCGTGCAACCACTGTGCACTGCAAGGACTAACACCCATGACATCAACGATGACATCACAAATGTCATTGATGACATCACTGATGACATCAGATATCTGGCTACCTTTTTTCTTCTTTACTGACATATTTAGACCGATGGTTTTCTTCATTGACATTCAGGAACTAAAAAAGTCTGAAGTGGTATCCGAGAACCTCTGTGATGCTATTTGTTTGAGACGCGAGGAGCAGAAACCGTGAAGTGCCACTGATTTGAAGTTGGACCATTGCTGCCAACAACCATCCCATTGCAGATCAGGAGTCCGCAGAAGTCCTCCCTCTTGTCCACTCAAGCTGCACAGGAATAGAAGCCTGCTGGTCCCATTTCTTCTAACCAAAAATACTGTGCAGTCTAAGAGAATTTACCTCTTTTTGTGTAGCCTTACTTGTTCTCAGTTGAGACTGGTCTTGGTTGCTTCTTTAGAGTTGATTGCATCTTCTACACCTCACAAGCCTAACAGCTTGTGGCCCTACATTGATTCTTCTTTTTCTACAAAGACTCCTAAACCGTTGTGCAATTCTTTTCACTCACCTGTAAGAACTGCTTCAGCGTCCCTTGACTTTTGCTAACTTAACATTGGCTGGTCCGGCTCCCTGAATGACTCTTCCCTCCTCTGACATTGTTCTTTACATGTCCTTCCAGGAAAGGGTTAACTTACTTTGCATTGGGGGGTTCAAAAAGTACTTACCTGTTTGATCTTTTGTTTTATTCTAATAACTTTTCCTTTGACACTGATATCAGTACTGCTCTAAATGTACCAGCAATATTATAATGTCCACAGTGTCCTAGTTATTTAAGTCATCTGAGGGTGTAGGACGTGTCTGTGTGCCATCCCTAATGGGTACTTGCTGATTTAGAGAAACAAGAATTGTGTATTTTGGAATGCATTTGTGTGCTACTGTTATATTGCTCCTTCTGAAGAAGGCTTATTCAAACTGACTGTTAAATACATTAATAATTGTTTAATCAAGAAACCTTGAGGGTACGTGTTTATTTGGATATGTGTCAGTGTGAATCTCTGTGTAACTACCCTACTGCTCACATCGACCCCTCTTGAGTTAAGCCTGGCTGCTCAACCACACTACCAACCTGTGTAGTACATACTTATAGCAACCGTTGGGTTCCTATTGCCAGGAGGTCAAGGTTGTGTATTGCTCCCAAAGGGTACTGCATCAAATCTTGCCTAACAATGGTGGTAGGCAGTGAGGCTCTTTTGTAAAGTTGTTACACTAAGAATGTGCTTTGTTTTTGTTTAACTGAAACCTTCACAGGGCTAAGCTTCACTGGAACGGCAATTGTAACATGCCAAATATGGATAACTTCAGTCAGGAAGCCCTGATCATTTTAACAGTAGGACAACTGAAAGAAATTTGAATCTCCCTGATAAAGGAAAGAAAAATGAATTGATTGCAAGAATCTTGAATCATCAAAATCTGGGCAGTAGGCCTGTCACACCTACTAATCCAGAAAATGTGGAAATTGATAATGAGGATGATAATTCAGAGTCCCACTCTAATGTCTTAGAAGAGTCAGAAGAGGGAGAGGAGTCCCAGCATTGGAGTACCTCTTTTCTTCAGCCTACCATTTTCCCTCAACCTTTCTACACTGGGACCCCAGAAGGTTCATCACTGAGTCCAGAATATGTGTCTCTTGAGAAAATGAGACTTGAATTGGAATTTAAAAGTTTACAGCCTCAAGAGGAAGCCAAACATCAAGACATCAAACTCAGGGAATTAGAAATGCAACATGCTCTTGAAATGAAAACATTGGGTCTCATTATGAGTCCAGCCGTAGCCCTGCCGGTAAAACCGGCATGCTGCTGCCAGCCCCATAGTGATTTTCCGGTGCCGGGCTTGCCAGAATTACTGGGCATTACAGCCCTGGAGGTCCTGTAAATCTGTCGCCGGCAATTCTGTTAATCCCCATTCCCATGGAGTCCCACAGGACTCTACGGGAATGGGGATCGCTGAAACATCGGCACCATGTTGTAATGGTGCCGGTGTTTCTGTGCATCTGAGTGTGCAGGTGCCGTTCCGCCCACAGGGTCAAAACGGTTCTACAGGCACTGTTAATTCCAGACTGGCAAACTTGTAATGAGGGCAATTGTCTCTTGAAAATGGTTCTATCCCAGAGTCCTATAGGTCTTCCAGTCCCAAGAGGCCTTACATGCCCAACGAAGCAGTGAGTATGTATGATGTGAAACTTGATATTTTGGATTGGCTGGGTGCTTTTGAATACAATTATAGGATTCAGGGTTTCACAGGGAATCAGTTGATTCCTTGGCCTCTGTCTAGACTACCGCAGGTTGCAGCTGATGTTGTAATGGAGGTGGAAGAACTTGAAAGATTGGAACATGAGAATGTGCAGCTATCTTTGATAGCTAGATTTGGAAAAACTCCTTCCCAGTACCTTAAGAGGTTTAGGACCCTCAAAAAGACTGATGGTACATCTTGGGCTACCTGGGTGTGTGAATGTTTGAAAAACGTAGATGGTTGGGCTAAGGGTTAGAGAGTGTCTACTTTTGAAGGAATGAGAAATCTGTTTTTGTTTGGATCTATTTTTGATGCCTGCTCTCTTGAGCTGAGACAGCACTTGGCTAACTCAAAAGAGATTGATCACAACAATCTAGCAAAGGCTGCTGACTTGTGGGTTGCCAACAGGGCCACACACAGGGATTCTGGGGCCACTCATAACAAGGATGAGGAGGAAGCAGCACATGAAAGATGACAAACAAAATTCTAAAATCTTGTTGAATCATCAAAATCTGGGTATTAGGCCTGTCACACCTACTAATCCAGAAAATGTGGAAGTTGAAAATGAGGATGATAATGCAGAGTCCCACTCTAATGTCTTGGAAGACCCAGAAGAGGGAGAGGAGTCCCAGCAAGAGAGCACCTCTGTCCCTCAGCCTACCCTTTTGCTTCAACCTTTCTACACTGGGACCCCACAAGGTCCATCACTGAATCCAGAAGGTGTGTCTCTTGAGAAAATGAGACTTGAATTGGAATTTAAAAGATTACAGGCTCAAGCTGAAGCCAAACATCAAGACATCAAACTCAGGGAATTAGAAATACAACATGCTCCTGAAATGAAAACATTGGTTCTCATTACGAGTCCGGCCATAACCCTGCCGGTAAAACCGTCAGTCTACCGCCAGCGCGGTATTGATTTACCGGTGCCGGACTTGCCAGAATTACCGGGGCATTACACCCCCAGAGGTCCTGTAAATCTGGCGCTGGCAATTCTGTTAATCCCCATTCCTGTGGAGTCCCATAGGACTCCACAGGAATGGGGACCACTGAAACACTGGCACCATGTCATAATGGTGCCAGTGTTTCCATGCATATCTGTCTGCAGGAGCCGTTCCACCCGCCAGGTCAAACCCGGCGGGCAGGACGGCACTTGCCTGCAGAACTCGTAGTGTGCCGGTCCGGAAAAACAGTGCCGGTATGGTTCTGCTGGCACTGTTAATTCCGGACGGGCAAACCTGTAATGAGGGCCATTGTCTCTTGAAAACTGTTCTATCCCAGAATCCTCTAGGTCTTCCAGTCCCAAGAGGCCTCGCATTCCCAAAAAAGCAGTGAGTACGTATGCTGTGAAACTTTATATTTTGGATTGGTTGGGTGCTTTTGAATATAATTATGGGATTCAGGGTTTCACACGGAATCAGTTGATTCCTTGGCTTCTGTCTAGGCTACCCCAAGTTGCAACTGATGCTGCAATGGAGGTGGGGGAACTTGAAACATTGGAGTATGAGAATGTGCAGCTAGCTTTTATAGCTAGTTTTGGGAAAACTCCTTTCCAGTACCTTAAGAGGATTAGGACCCTCAAAAAGACTAATGGTACACCTTGGGCTACCTGGGTGTGTGAATGTTTGAAAAACATAGATGGTTGGGCTAAGGGTTAGAGAGTGACTACTTTTGAAGGAATGAGAAATCTGTTTTTGTTTGGATCTATTTTTGATGCCTGCTCTCTTGAGCTGAGACAGCACTTGGCTGACTCTAAAGAGATTGATCACAAGAAGCTAGCAAAGGCTGCTGACTTGTGGGTTGCCAACAGGGCCACTCACAAGGATTCTTAGCCACTCACAAAAAGGATGAGAGGAAGCAGCATACGAAAGATGACAAAGAAAATTCTAAAAGATTGTTGAATCATCAAATTCTGGGTAGTAGGCCTGTCACACCTACTAATCCAGAAAATGTGGTCACCCTAAGTTACCTGCGTTCCCCCAGGTAACTTAGGGTGACCAAACCCAAGTTCCTTGCAAAAATACAAAAAAGGTAGCAGGCGCCCCTCTCTCGAAAGAACATGGCATGATAACCTATTCTGTGTTTTTTCCCACTTCAAGAGTCTGCAGCCATCGCTTTTTGCTCACTGTACTTTTCACAAAGGAGGAATATCCATTTGCACATCAGCCTTTGTCCCGCCTATAATGGCAGTCAAGCACCGAAATGCCAGGCAAACCTCCTTTGAACAGGAGTACCAACAGCAGCCCCAGACATCAGTTTCAGCCTTGTTGGGCCTCATCAGTGAGGTGGAGCTGTGCCTCTCTGAGCACTGTGAGTAAAGGGTCCTCGTCTGGGGTCCCCCAAGTAACTTAGGGTGACCAACCCCAAGTTCCTTCCAAAAAAACAAAAAGGTAGCAGGCATCCCTCTATAGAAAGAACACGGACCTGTACTGAAGCATTGGTAAAGTTGCCATTGGCACTTAATGTTAATCTTTGATTCATTTTAATTGTAGTGCTCTGAAAATGTACTCGTATGCAGCTTGCTTTTAGAACCTTTTAAAGCTGTGTGAAAGGCAAGAGCGGCTGGGCGCGTCAGGGCTAAGGAAAGGCCATAGGCCTATAATATGTGCCAGAACAAGCATTTCCTATTCCCACACCTCATGCGGCATAACAAAATAATTAGGAAGACTTAATTACACAGCCACAGCAGTGGCTGTGTAGTTATGGTTAAGTTGCTGTTTCCATAGGAAGAGCATTTTTGGGCGGCTTATAACTTTGCTCCCCCTGGATGAATCCTCACCAAACTTTGCAAAAAAGGTATATGGGCCACTCTGAATTTTTGCAAAGTTTGGTGATGTTTGGTCCAGGGGGGGAAAAGTTATAGGGGGGTCCCAAAACATCTTTTTTTCCCATAGACTGAATGGGGGAAAAACTTTGTGCACGCCTACAGGCCAAACCGCTGTGGAAGGTGCAGGGGCTTGTTCCCAAAAGCGTGCTTTTGTAAGTTTGGTGACAATCCGTCAAGTAGTTTTCTTTAAAATTACCAAAAAGTAGGTCTAAACAAACAAGTGATATCTATTTCCGCTCCGCAGACACACTTCCCTGTTTGCTCCGCAGACAAGATACCAATTGGCTAAGGGGCTGGCGTCAGATTGTTTGGATGCGCCGACATCTTGGATCCGCCGACAGCGCGGCGGAGACCAGCGGCGAAATGCTATTTCGGAAACTGTTTTGGTGTGTCAGAGTGCTTGGCGAGGTTCAGAAAGTAAGAGATGGGTGAAATACTGTATTTGTTTAGGGGGTAGGTGGTAATGATGTATTCCCTATGCCCGCCTTGTTCGGGATGTTTGTAAGTACAGAAAATGAGGGGTCTCATAAGGATAGTACTTCAGTCTGTGCTGTGCGCAGGCAACTTGAAACTGTTCTAAGGACACGCGTGGTGTTAGCGAACGTTGAAATTGAGTACATGCCGTAGTTACATGTTTTGGTTCTATGGGTGTGCTATTGATTTATACGCCGCCATGGGTGTGACATGCTGCGGTGGTTGTGGCCAGGGCCTAGAGTTTTGGGTGCATGGTGTAGGCCATATCATATCACAGCTATAGATACACCCGTAGTATTGCATATCGATCAGGTGGTTGTGGGGAGGGTCTAGAGTCTTGGTTGCAAGGCCGGAGGCCATGCACCCAAGAACAAAGTTATAAGCACAGGAGTTATAAGCCACTGCACACCCATACATTCAAATATCTAGGGCATTACACCCAAGACTCTAGCCTCTGGCCACAACCACTGGAACATATCACAAGTATAGGTATACCCATAGTATCAAACATCAATCAGGTGGCTGTGGGGAGGGCCTAGAGTCTTGGGTGCATGGCCAAAGGCCATGCACCAAAAACCAAATGTATATGTAGTGAAGTTACACGCCACAATTGGTGCAATATGGTGTGGTGGTTCTGGGCAGGAGCTAGAGTCTTAAACCCAATTTATACATAGTGAAGTTAGAAGTCACACTGGGTGCGATGAGGAGTGAGGTTGTAAGTCAGCATGGGTGTGCTGTGGTGCAGTGGTTGTGTGCACGACCTATAGTCTTAGGTGCATGGCTGCAGACAAGTAGTGAAATTATAAGCACCATGGTTTTGATATGCTGTGATGGTTGTGGGTAGGACCTATAGTCTTGGTTGCTTGGCCGCAGGTTATACATCCAAGGTGCTAGGCCCCGCCTACAGCCACTGCACCATATTACTGCCATAGATTAGACATATAGATTCGAATATGTATGACATGTGTGAAATTATACTTACTGTTTACTTTGTTGAGAATCCATATATTTCTTAGATGACTTTAGTACTTGGCGGAAATATCCTTCTTTAAATTCTGTGATAAAAGAAAAGAGCATGTTAGTGTTTGTATTTTATAAAGACTTATTACATTGTACAGTGGACATTTTAGCTTTTTTTTTACCCTCATATTTAATTTACAAACCAGATTTCAAAATGTGTGCAACTCGTTAACATATGGTTGCTAGTTCACTTTCAAAGAGTAGGTGAACATGTATTCCACATTTTGTCTAAATCTGGGATTTTGAGAATACTTTAGTAATGAGCGGTATTCTGATGCCGTAATCTGAGTGGGTCTATCTATGTATCTTCTGCCTTTGCCAGTAAGAAATAGCAGTGGAAAAGCACGTGCTTCTATACTTTTTTCCCCATATGCTCATTGGTGACCCTTTGGTTTGTCGCATTTGGTAAGTTTCTAGTGCATCATCTATACAATCATTGGAATGCAATGGATGAATAGTGCAATGGTCTAAAAGAGTGGATACTGCAGCAGGATCCAGAAGTTCAAATTGACCAGTTTCTGATGACTCTTGATTTATTTAATTTGTTTCCCTTAAGCTTTCTTCAATATTTATTTCTTTGTAGTATTCGTTATTGTCTTTCAGATCTTGCAAGGCTTGTCTAACTTTATGTAAGTCCACCAGTTGTTGCCAAATTTTTTTGTCTTTTGTTGGTACACCATTTACCAAGACAATCAAAGCATGCTCTATTGGACGTTGCACTCCTAGAGTGTGTACATTTTCTGTCAGATCTAATGGCAAATAAACTACTTTGCCACGAATGCCTTTCACCAATTCAGAGGGAGGTAATTTAGCTTTTTTTGGTTGAAGGCGTATTAATGCTTGAAATGGGTGAACTGTTTGAATTATGATGCTCTCATACAAATTGAGTTGTTGCAGGGGTTTTGGTAGTGGGAACAATTCCAAATTATTTGGGATAGCATGTGAAGGAGTTTGGTTGTTGTCCAGTTTTGTAGTGCAGTAACTGCAACATATTAGGGTTTCACTTATTTGGTATTTGTTTTCTGCTAAAAGGTAGATAGCTAATTCAAACCATTTGGAATCTTCATTGTCTTCTATTTTGTATGTTACATCTGTAGTTTATGTGTTCCTTTTGTAAAACATTCTGCGGCAACACACACACACACATAGTTTGGTACTTCAGCCGAAGCAATTTAAAATTTTAGGATTTCTTTTTTGTATGTGTGTAATAGAAGGTTGCTATGTGCAGTATGTTGCTAGTCTGTTCTAAAACGATTGCCTTTTGTAACTGGCTTTCACTTCCAAAAGATTTTCTCTGGATACGGTTGGTTTCTTCTTGTAGGCAGTTGGGTGTACCATGTTATTTAAATTGGCTAATTCTAAAGCTGGACTTTTAGCATAGTAAAGTGTATACACTAGATTTCTTACATTTGAATGATGTATTGATATCATTTTGATATCATGGAAGGTGCTTTTGCAAATAGGTCCTGAAATGCAGGCTAATGAATATCCTTGTAGCCCTGTGTATTTGCGCACTGGACAGATATCCATATTTTGCAGCACTTTCATTTTACTTTTTTCTTTACCTTTCACATACTGATTGAGGAACTGACGTAAAGATGCAAGATGTGTTAGGAATGTCACACATTGATGTGCACCGCCATTTGTATACTGGATGGTCTGGTTCAGTCGAATGGAGAGGTAATTGTGAGTTTTCAGGGGATACTTTTGTAAGCAGTGTTTCCTGTCCATGATGGTATTATTGATGTTTTCATACCCTCGTCCTCTGCTATGGATGGCAATTGTGTTTGTTTGAATTTGTTTGTATGCTTCTTCATTAAAATATGGTTCTGTGGTTGTTGTGTGACTTCATTCACCTCCACAAATATTTAAGAAGTTATTTTTTCTTACATTCCATTTATTGATAAGTTTCTTTTGTAGTTTAGTATTTAGTTTTGTTAGTGGTTTCATCCTATTTAACACTAAAATAAATAACTTCCTTTTTAGAAGGATTGCACTGTCTACGAGAGCTTGTAGGATTCATTTTCTAGGGTAGGTTTTAAGGGTTGAGGATGATTTCGGTCCTCTTCTTATTAGATTCTGAAGGACTCTGTGGGTTCTTGTTACTATATCAGAATTAATAGGAGCATTGTTAGCAGTACTGGTAGCTGATTTTTTGTAAAGCGTTTTCTGTTTTGTGCCACATTTTGATAGCGGAGCCACAGTTTCGGCAGTTGAAGCTTCCTTTGTTTCGCTAAACAACTGTATTAGTTGTTTTGTTCCAACGTTGTCTACAAACTCTGCTACAGATGGATGCTTAATTTGGACAGTTTAATTTTCATTTGCTCTATTTCTGCATTCCTTTCTACGGACTTGCTTTTTGGTAGGCATTCTTTGGGGTCTGTTGAAAAAAAGAAGGCATGGTTTGGTCTGTTGTACAATGTATGTGTGCTGTGTGCATGCTTGCATGAGTTTGATGGGCAAGCTCTATGTGGTGGTGTGTGAATGTGCATTGGGCAGTTACAATGAGTTGGGAAGGCTATTTTTCTGTTTGTATACTACTACACAGTGCTTCAGATGAGAGTACTAAGAGAGCTAGTGGTAATGAGAAGCATTAATAGTAAACGTAATGGTATAAAATTGAAACAGCTATTTGTTATCTAGTACTAACACTCTAAGGCTTCTGTTTGTTATATGAGTTACAAAAACACAACAATTTGCGAGCCATGCTGCCTGTTATGCTTCCTTTAATAAATGGGGATTTGTGGGTAGAATGGTTCAGAAAACAATTTTGGTTTTGGTGCGCAAATTAAATAAATAACCCACACAGTGTCTTTGAGGAACGGTAAGAATATATAGGTAGTCCTGTACTTACTTATTTTGCAGAATGACCAGGTTTCTTTGGATATGTAGTTTGCATTGTAGATGCTGTTGATTTTCAGGAGAGTAGTCTTCACTGCAAACAATAATGTAAAAAGAATAAGTTAGTAACTTTGTGTGTTTAAAGCAGTGATGTTACTGTACACGTTAATTTTGCATCTTTCGTCAGAGTATTCTCCTTTGATATCTGAACACAGTACATGTGTGCATTTCACGTCACTATGTGCTGCCTTTGTATGTTATTTGCAGTATGTAAGTTGAACATGATTCCCAAATGAGTAAACCATTTTGTTTATGAAAATGCCTTGTTTTTTTTTAAGCTGTGTTGTCCATAGCAGAGAGGTTTGTAAGGGATAGGTCATTATAGTAGATGGGAAAAATTTCACTACTTTCATATTATAAGTACAAATCCAAAAAATCGGGAGACCCTCAGAGGGAGATGTCACCACAGCAATCGGGAGCGTTTTTTTTTCTCACACGATCGCATTGGAAGTAGCATTAATGTAAGCGGTACACAGTAAAAAATGGTGACATTTTCTAATGGAAAATCGAGTTTCGCGCTAAATAGGGAGGGTTGTTACATATGTATAGGTTATGCGGGGGACAGTAAGAAGTAGAGCGGTTTGTCAATGAAGAATTGGAAGTCTTGCACTTAAAGGGGGAGCGTTGGTATGTATTGGCTAAGCAGATTTAGTGGCATTAATTTGTTTAAATGAAATAATAAGGGTTGCACATGTTCTCTGATTAAAATATGCATACCTGTACTTTATACTCATGCATGTGCACATGCATGGAGCTGTACATAGAAATCTGCGACACTTTCACAGTAGTTTTTGAAGTAGGTGCTTTGCAATGATATGCGACTTGCATTCAGAGTGATCAATAGTACATTTGAAGTGCGAAATTTTGATGACAGAGTTAGATGTAGAGATGTTGAATGTGATTGGTGGATGGTTGTGTGACTGCTTAGCTGTGTCCAATGAGGGAATGGATTCGTGAGTGATGTGGAAAGGGTAGAAGGACTGGCTCAGAGTTACGTGCCGCACATAGACAGTGCTTGTCTGTGGGTAGGGCGTGCCATATACGGGGTTCTACAGCAAATCCAGCATGGGAAGGGGACTGTAGGCATCAGCCAATCAGATGCTCACATTGTTCTTTTGTGTCGAAAGACGGTGCGTGTACTGAAGGTGCCATAGGTGGAGACAGTCAGGGTTTTGGTGCTTGGAGATATTTTTGTCCATGGTTTACAGCACTATTCCGAAAGTAGGCATGTGGCACACAATTTCGATGTGAGAGGAGTGGAGGTGGTGTGGAGCGCTGAGACTGATTGCAATGTTGCAGCAATTCTCCGAGTTTGCAAAGACATGCGTAGGATGACCAGTCCCCATGAGGTACGTTTTCACTACGGTGCTTGCCATTTGCGCTACGTGATTTCATGTACTTTGTTGGAAGAGTTGGTGCAAGCAGTCATTAACATCTTTCCAACTGCAAAAGTATTTTTTTCTGGCTTAGTCCCTAGTGGAAAATGGGACAACAGTTCTGTTTTCTGTCCTGATCAAGTATTGGGAGGTGTAACATCAATCGCGGCATGCATGCTTTCATGTTACGAGCTGATATGTTTTTCTGCAGCCACGAGAACATTGTTCCCAGTAATGCGGTTTATTTTGAAGCAGATGGTGTTGCGTTATCTTCTTTGGGAAATGCCATGTTCTTTTGGAATGTAAGGCTTGCTATGGAGAAGGTTCGGTAATGATTGCAGGAGTAAAGTAAGAAGAAAACATATTTTAAAAAAAAACTAAATAACAGGTGTCTGTAAGACATCTGCCCAAAAAACAAAAAAAAACGTCTCTTTTCAGAGCCCACCTTGATGGTGGAAAAGGGGAATAATATTTAAATGTACAGTCGTCACGCACTGATCCTCTACGTGTCCACAGACATGGCAGTAGTCTGCAGATAGCGCATATTACCAACGGGGATTCTGGGGTGGAGACGCATGCAAATGAGAATGTGCGAAGGTGGGATTGGTTAGTAAAGTTCAGTGGGTATGTTCTGAATGGAGAAATTTTGTGAGAACCTCTTTTCCCTGACAGGAGACCAGACAGCCATGGCTCTGTGAAGCTCGAAAACAGATTATCTGGATTTTGGGAGACTGATGGATACATTGGTTGAAGGTTCCTGCAGAAAGTTGCGGCCTATCTGCAGATCTTGGATTTCCTCATGTGGAAGTGCACTGAAATGGCGTGCGTGGAATGAGGTGGCTAGACTTGGTACCTCTCTGTGCTACTTTACAGACAGAGCTTCATCCTGATATAGTTATCATTCATTGCGGAGTAAAAAGTTTAGGCCATGTCTCTGGAATTTCTTTGCAATTTGCAATGAAGGAAGGACTTGCAAAGTCTCATGGACATGTTTCCAAATTGCCAAATAGTTTTTTCCCGTATTGCACAAAGACAAATATGGCTGCGTTCTTCTGCATTTTGTCCACAAATGGAGAAAGAGAGGCGCAATGTCAATAAGGCTGTTTGTGCCTTTCTGAGAGATGTTGGCATGTCCTCATTCCACAATGAAAACATTTTATTTCGCAGCACTTTCATTTTTCGCAGAGATGGAGTCCATCTCACATATGCTGGCAATCAGATTTTTCTTCGCAATGTACAAAATGCATTGCAACTTTTTATGGATTCATAGTCAACTATTTGGCAATCTGTTTTTTCGAATCCACAGTTTTTGAAACACACAAAACACCACCGAAAGGCTCTTTTCAGAACCACCACTTACTCCCAGCGAAAAGTGCATTGATTTTTCTCCGCTTGCACCCTCCATTTTTGTGCGTCCTATGACTATCTGCTGACTTTTTTAAAAATGCGCGGGGGGTTACACCGGTCCCTTGATAGTTCTATTGTTAAACTGAGAAAGGCGGCTCTGAAAAGAGCCTTTTTTGTAATTTTTGTTGTTTTCCAGTTTATTGCTTTTCAGCACACGAAACACTAGGAGAGGAGGGCAAAGGAGAGTAAGGAAGGGACACCAGCCATGGGGATAAGAAAGGGCAGGTGGACAGAGAAAGATGTAGGGTGGGCTTTACTTAGGTAGGGGGCAGTTCTTCTGGTGCTTCGTGACCGTAGTCTCAAAAGCACTTCGAAGACTCTCCCCCCTGCAGAGTACTGCGTCGCAGTACATACACAATATTGTGACCCTCGAAAGGTAAGGGTCAACAGCATTGCGAATGGCCTCTGAGGCAGCTGGAGTGATGCACTCCCCCACAAGAGTGTCTCTTGTGGTGAGAGGATCGGACACGGAGGATGCTGTGGAGGAACTCAATCTACCACGTTCTTCACATGGCACCACATTGCGAATGTCCGCACCGTGGAACGATGTTAGGTGTCGCTTCATGGTTTTTGTACCAAAGCTGTACTCACCAGGTCTCCTGTGACTCAGCACCAAATTGCACTGCTTACACATGACCTGGTTCACACATGCTTTTGGTACGTTCCCAAAAACGGTAAACAACCGCCACACCCACGACTCCTGGCGAGTGCTTGTAGCGCGGAGTTCCTCCACCTCGTTCTCTTCTTCCTGTTTTTCCTCGCTCTCTACATCCTCACCCGTATTTCCCTCTGTAGGCCCTTGGGGAGGTGGTGGCGGTGGAGGGTTTGGCTGGGGTGCTGAGGCTAATGAAGCAACAGCAGCCATGGATGCCATAAGGCTTAGTCGGCTAATGTTCACTACAGCAGTAAAGGCAGTACAACTCAATCTGCTATAGCCAGAAGCACAATGAAGATGAGCTCGGGAGTGTGGCCATTTATAGAGGTGGAGGGGTGCGGCTCGTGACCATATCAATCACTCAAAAGCGTTGCAAAAATTGTAAACAATACTTTGAAAGGTTGGGCCATTGTATGGGACATGTGAAATGGTGAATGTATACTGTAAAATAATTTCCCATGTTTGAATACATTCTTTTGAAATGTTGCGGAAGCAGACAAACTTCACAAATTAGTCCACACGCTCAGCGTGGGTGCGGTCACATGATGACGTTGTGAACACATTCGCGAAGGAAATGGCTGTCTGCTGAACACCAAATGCAGAGTAGCGGACGTGCGCATGCGCGCAGGAGTTCTACGGACAGTGTTCGGGTCCTGAAACTAATTAAAAGTGCAACACAAGTGAGACGGACAGATATGGACAGGCGCGATGTTTGCAGTACTTATGGGTGTGGTGCGCATGTGCGTAGACATTCTGCTGACTGCACAGCCAGGTGCAGTGTCCTTAGGTAGGACACCTCAATTTTGTTTGACTACGGACATGCCGGACACCACGCCTGTTCTACGGACAGTTCCATCTTGGCTGTGGACGGTACGGATAGGTATACTGTCCTTAGGTCAATCCCATTTTGTTCATTTACAGACATCCCTGACACCTGGTGTGTTCTAAGAACATGTTTAAATTGGTTGTGATCAGTACGGAGAGGTCTAATGCCCGTTGGACGGCCCCATTCTGTCCAATTACGGACAACTTGGACACCTGGTGCGTTATAACATTAGTTCCAAATTGGTTCTGATTGGTACGGGTAGGTGTATTGCTCCTAGGACATCCATACTATATTGATTACGGCCAGCCCGAACGGGCGTGCTGTCCGCGGACATTTTAACTCTTTTTAAAAAAATGTTGTGCCTCTGACACACATCAATCAAGAGAAATACAGGGGAAAGCAGATACTGAAACGAATATAGGGGAATTAGGGTTTAACATGGGCTGGTTGTGAGGGGATGAATTGTGAGGGGATGAAGGGATGGATGTTTCTGCAGACAGGCGCTCAGTCCGTGCCTTTCAAATATTATTAGCGAGGGGATTCAGTATGTTTTATGTTACATGTATATAAAGTAAGGAAAATATAGTACATATCTCCCAAAATCACATGATGAAAGAGTATATTCAGTTACAAAAAAACTTTGTAAACGGGATGTTATGACTAAGTTCCCCTTCTAAAAACCTGTGAAATTTGGTAAAAAAAACTTTGTTAAAGGGACGTTATGGTTAAGTTGCCCTACTAAAAACCTGTCCATTTCACTAAAAAAAACTTTGTTAAGGGGACGTTATGGTTAAGTTGCGCTACTAAAAACCTGTATAATTCACTAGGTTTTAGTAGTCGATTCCCAGACACTGAAAGCTAGTTGATATTCAGAGTATTGGCCAGACTCTCTACGCCTCTTCCCAGCTCCCAGCACATTGGTTAAAATCCTAGGAGTGAAGCTTCTTTCATCATGGTTAACAGAAGCACAGACCACTGCAATCTGTAACACCAGCTTTGCCAAGCTTGAAGTGCTCAATAAAGTACTCCCCCTCCTTCCCGCAGACTGTGCAGAGTCTGGTCAAGGTGGCCACCTCATCGATCATGTGATTGATTGATTACTGCAATGGAATCTACTTAGGCCAATTCAGGTTCTTCAAAATTCTGCAGAGCATTTGGCCTTAGCTGCAACGAGACTTACTCCCTCTGCTCCTCTGTTACGGCAACTCCATTGGCAACCCGTTAAAGCTTATATTGAATTTAGGATTGTATGTATTACTCATTGAGCAATTCATAGTAGGGGTCTTGTCTACCTTCAGGCCAATCTCAAGCGCTAATTGCCTACTTGATGCTTGCGTTCCGAGTCCCAACTACTGCTAAAAATCCGTGCTTTCAGAAAGCTCAGATGGGGGACAGTTGTTTTCGGTCCTTGCTCCCACACTTTGGAATTCCTTGTCTTTTTCGTTACAGGTGAGTGCAGGCTATCTGTAGTTCCGAAAAGCCTTAAAACACACCTCTTTTAACGAGCCAATAGTTTGTGAGCTCAGTAATGTCTTCGTCTTAGTGCCTAGATGCCCTCAGGCCTTAGTTGTGCTCTACAAATCCAGTACACTGTATTGCAGTATCATGTCAGCTACATGGGCTGATTTATGTGACTTTTGTAAGCATTGTTCCATCAATATCAGTTCTAGGTCTAATGTGTGGTTTGCTTAAGCAGTAAGGCACACAATCTTTAAGGCAAATTATTGACCCTCTAATCCCCTTAGATTCAGGTTCGCATAAGTATGGAGGAAAGGGGATGGCACCTAGGAATAAGTACAATTTACTAACCATAGTGACTACTGTACTCCTAGTCCATATTCTCCTTTCATTCATACATCTCTCTCTGAATCCCCACTGATAAATAAGCAGGTTCCACATGGACACAAGGGGCCTCATTACGAGTCAGCCGGTCCGGAAAGAACGGTGGTAGTAAATCCGCCACCACCGTTCTTTCCGGACCCGCTGACCTGGCGGGTTTAACACCACCGGGCCTGCAGGCAGACATGGAAACACCGGCACCATTACAGCATGGTGCCGGTGTTTCCACTTCCCCATTCCCATGGAGTCCTATAGGATTTACCGAATTCCGCCTCCGGAATTACCGGGTCACTGGGGTTGTAATGTCCCGGTGATTCCGGGAATCACGGAGGCAGATGGTAATACGAGTCCGGCGGTAACCTGCCGGTTTTTCCGGCTCGGTTACCGCCGGACTCGTAATGAGGCCCAAGGACTCAAGGGTGAGGCTCAGATTATGCACAATGGAGGGTGCATGGATACACTTGGCCTCAATTAAGTATGGAGGAAAGGAAACTCTGGAATAGTGTCAGTATTTTGAGAAATGTGTACTAAATCTACAGGGTAATTCATAGAAATTCGCACAAAAGTGGAGCACGCGACAGGCGCACAGCGTGCCTGTGCGAATGTCTGCGCCAGCCGCGTGCGCTAAAATCGATGCCCTGCAGCAGCGCCAGTTACGCCCCCAAGAACGCCCTCGCGCAAGGAAAAGCCTTCAAAATCCCCAAATAATCGCAAAGGGCTGCGCTAACCCTGGACCAGTTCACAGGGCTGGCAAACAGCAAACGCCAAGCGGGGAACGTGTATTTCAGTGGTTCACGGGAAGTTCCACACGCGATTGTCCTGTGTACGTGTGCATCAGGTGTGCGCGGGAAGTATCACACGCAAAATCAGCAAGGTACGTGTATTTCAGGGGTGCGCGGGAAGTATCACACGCAATTCCAGCAGGGTACGTGTATTTCAGGGGTGCACGGGAAGTATCACACGCGATTCGAGCAGGGCACGTGTATTTCAGGGGTGTGCGGGAAGTTCCACACGCGATTGGCCCCGTGCGAGCAGGGTACGTGTATTCCAGGGGTGCGCGGGAAGTTCCACATGCGATTTCAGCAGGGTACGTGTATTGCAGGGGTGCGCGGGAAGTTCCACACGCGATTGGCCCCATGCGAGCAGGGTACGTGTATTCCAGGGGTGCGCGGGAAGGTCCACACGCGATTTCAGCAGGGTAGGTGTATTTCAGGGGTACACGGGAAGTTCCACACGCGATTGGCCCCATGCGAGCAGGGTACGTGTATTTCAGGGGTGCGCGGGAAGTTCCACACGCGATTGGCACCGTGCGAGCAGGGTACATGTATTTCAGGGGTGCGCAGGAAGTTCCACATGCGATTTCAGCAGGGTACGTGTATTTCAGGGGTGCGCGGGAAGTTCCACACGCGATTGGCCCCGTGCGAGCAGGGTATGTGTATTTCAGGGGTGCGCGGGAAGTTCCACACGCGATTTCTGCAGGGTACGTGTATTTCAGGGGTACGCGGGAAGTTCCACATGCGATTCCATCAGGGTACGTGTATTTCAGGGGTGCGCGGGAAGTTCCACACGCGATTGGCCCCGTGCGAGCAGGGTACGTGTATTCCAGGGGTGCGCGGGAAGTTCCACACGCGATTTCAGCAGGGTACGTGTATTGCAGGGGTGCGCGGGAAGTTCCACACGCGATTTCAGCAGGGTACTTGTATTTCAGGGGTGCGTGGGAAGTTCCACACGCGATTTCAGCAGGGTACGTGTATTTCAGGGGTGCGCGGGAAGTTCCACACGCGATTTCAGCAGGGTACGTGTATTTCAGGGGTGCGCGGGAACTTCCACACGCGATCTCAGCAGGGAACGTGTATTTCAGGGGTTCTGGGGAGTACTACACGTGAATTGGCCTCCCAGGTGTTCGCTCTACAACCTTCACGGCCCCTGCAGGCAGCCCACACCACGGGGGACTACCCTGCACCCCTGCTCATGTCCCGCAGGCAGCCCATCCACCATGGGCATGCCCCCCAGCCAACCCACATGTCACCTTGCACTACTGATCAACAATGCATGTCTCCCAGCACCCCCACCCCCCAGCAGTCAGGGGCAGCCTCCACCAGGCCCCCACCCATGTCTACCACCACCTCCACCCCCCAGCCACCAGGGGCAGCCTCCACCAGGCCCCCACTCATGTCCCCCTGCACCCCCACCCCCCAGCAGTGCAGGGGCAGCCTCCACCAGGCCCCCATTCATGTCCCTTATTACCCCCACCCCCCAGCAGTGCAGGGGCAGTCTCCACCAGGCCCCCACTCATGTCCCCTATTACCCCCACCCCCCAGCAGTGCAGGGACAGCCTCCACCAGGCCCCCACTCATGTCTCCCACCACCCCCACCCCCCAGAAGTGCAGGGGCAGCCTCCACCAGGCCTCCACCCATGTCTACCACCACCCCACCCCCAGCCACCAGGGGCAGCCTCCACCAGGCCCCCACTCATGTCCCCTGCACCCCCACCCCCCAGCAGTGCAGGGGCAGCCTCTACCAGGCCCCCACTCATGTCCCCTATTACCCCCACCACCCCAGCAGTACAGGGGCAGCCTCCACCAGGCCCCCACTCATGTCTCCCACCACCCCCACCCCCCAGCAGTGCAGGGGCAGCCTCCACCAGGCCCCCACTCATGTCCCCTATTACCCCCACCCCCCAGCAGTGCAGGGGCAGCCTCCACCAGGCCCCCACTCATGTCTCCCACCACCCCCACCCCCCAGCAGTGCAGGGGCAGCCTCCACCAGGCCCCCACTCATGTCCCCTATTACCCCCACCCCCAGCAGTGCAGGGGCAGCCTCCACCAGGCCCCCACTCATGTCTCCCACCACCCCCACCCCCCAACAGTGCAGGGGCAGCCTCCACCAGGCCCCCACTCATATCCCCTATTACCCCCACCCCCAGCAGTGCAGGGGCGGCCCCCACCAGGCCCCCACTCATGTCCCCCACCACCCCCCAGCAGTGCAGGGGGAGCCTCCACCAGGCCCCCACTCATGTCTCCCACCACCCCCACCCCCAGCAGTGCAGGGGCAGCCTACACCAGGCCCCCACCCATGTCTACCACCACCCCCACCCCCCAGCCACCAGGGGCAGCCTCCACCAGGCCACCACTCATATCTCCCACCACCCCCACCCCCCAGCAGTGCAGGGGCAGCCTCCACCAGGCCCCCACTCATGTCCCCTATTACCCCCACCCCCCAGCAGTGCAGGGGCAGCCTCCACCAGACCCCACTCATGTCTCCCACCACCCCCACCCCCCAGCAGAGCGGGGGCAGCCTCCACCAGGCCCCCACTCATGTCCCCTATTACCCCCAGATCACAGCAGTGCAGGGGCAGCCTCCACCAGGCCCCCACTCATGTCTCCCACCACCCCCACCCCCCAGCAGTGCAGGGGCAGCCTCCACCAAGCCCCCACTCATGTCCCCTATTACCCCCACCCCTCAGCAGTGCAGGGGCAGCCTCCACCAGGCCCCCACTCATGTCTCCCACCACCCTCACCCCCCAGCAGTGCAGGGGCAGCCTCCACCAGCCCCCCACTCATGTCCCCTATTACCCCCATCCCCCAGCAGTGCAGGGGCAGCCTCCACCACGCCCCCACTCATGTCTCCCACCACCCCCACCCCCCAGCAGTGCAGGGGCAGCCTCCACCAGGCCCCACCCATGTCTACCACCACCCCCACCCCCCAGCCACCAGGGGCAGCCTCCACCAGGCCCCCAGTCATGTCTCCCACCACCCCCACCCCCAGCAGTGCAGGGGCAGCCTCTACCAGGCCCCCACTCATGTCCCCTATTACCCCCACCCCCCAGCAGTGCAGGGGCAGCCTCCACCAGGCCCCCACTCATGTCTCCCTCCACCCCCACCCCCCAGCAGTGCAGGGGCAGCCTCCACCAGGCCCCCCTCATGTCTCCCACCACCCCCACCCCCCAGCAGTGCAGGGGCAGCTTCCACCAGGCCCCCACTCATGTCCCCTATTACCCCCACCCCCCAGCAGTACAGGGGCAGCCTCCACCAGGCCCCCACTCATGTCTCCCACCACCCCCACCCCCCAGCAGTGCAGGGGCAGCCTCCACCAGGCCCCCACCCATGTCTACCACCACCCCCACCCCCCAGACACCAGGGGCAGCCTCCACCAGGCCCCCACTCATGTCTCCCACCACCCCCACCCCCAGCAGTGCAGGGGCAGCCTCCACCAGGCCCCCACTCATGTCCCCTATTACCCCCACCCCCCAGCAGTACAGGGGCAGCCTCCACCAGGCCCCCACTCATGTCTCCCACCACCCCCACCCCCCAGCAGTGCAGGGGCAGCCTCCACCAGGCCCCACCCATGTCTACCACCACCCCCACCCCCCAGCCACCAGAGGCAGCCTCCACCAGGCCCCCAGTCATGTCTCCCACCACCCCCACCCCCCAGCAGTACAGGGGCAGCCTCCACCAGGCCCCCACTCATGTCCCCTATTACCCCCACCCCCCAGCAGTGCAGGGGCAGCCTCCACCAGGCCCCCACTCATGTCTCCCACCACCCCCACCCCCCAGCAGTGCAGCGGCAGCCTCCACCAGGCCCCCCCTCATGTCCCCTATTACCCCCACCCCCCAGCAGTGCAGGGGCAGCCTCCACCAGGCCCCCACTCATGTCTCCCACCACCCCCACCCCCCAGCAGTGCAGGGGCAGCCTCCACCAGGCCCCCACTCATGTCCCCTATTACCCCCACCCCTCAGCAGTACAGGGGCAGCCTCCACCAGGCCCCCACTCATGTCTCCCACCACCCCCACCCCCCAGCAGTGCAGGGGCAGCCTCCACCAGGTCCCCACCCATGTCTACCACCACCCCCACCACCCAGCCACCAGGGGCAGCCTCCACCAGGCCCCCACTCATGTTCCCCTGCACCCCCACCCCCCAGCACTGTGGGGCACCTGCCACCAGGCCCCCACTCATGTCGAACTCATGTTCCCCAGCCAACATGTCATCACAATCTAGATCCCCGGTCCCTATGGTCAGCCTCCAAATGGAAACCACCCACCGGAGTATTGCATCCACCAACTCAGAAATGGCAATAACATGATAGAACTTGCAAGTTTGGAAACGAACAAATGTCCCTCACATACACCCAATGGGTGTCAGTGAATCTCAAAACCCATATCATGATATGCATGAAACCAATGAGATGATACTACACATTGAAGTTTGATCAAAACATATGTATTAAAGAAAACATGAATTGAATCAAAAATAAACTAACAGAAATGGGAATGTAAAAAAAGTAAAAAGAAGCATGTCCATGAAAAAATGCAAAACCAAAAATCAGAATCCAAAGGAATGGTGTCCAAAGTCACAGTCCAGAAAAGAAAATCCAATTCGAAATTATAATTGAAAGCCATTGCTCCATGGGTAAATTGTAAAAAGAAAAGAAAATCCAACAGTGAACTATGTACAGGTGAACAAGCCAGGGTCCATGATCCCAACAAAAGAAATGAAACCTATCTAACAACACTACCTAATAAAAAATAACTATATACAAAAATGTGGCCCATTGTCCAAAAGGTCCAAAGAAAATGCAAAAACAAAGGAAACCTAACACTAACTACATAACTATTTACATGGGCAGCGGGCTAGTCCAACGGCTCACAACACTACCTAATAAAAAATAACTATATACAAAAATGTGGCCCATTGTCCAAAAGGTCCAAAGAAAATGCAAAAACAAAGGAAACCTAACACTAACTACATAACTATTTACATGGGCAGCGGGCTAGTCCAACGGCTCACTGGATGTTGTCATGGGCCAGGGCATCATCGAATTCCTGTTCAATGGCTTGGAGGCGGGCATGTTCCTGGCCCCGAGGTCTTGCAGGGATAAAGCAGTGTCCAGCTCCAACTCCCTGCGAAGACCCTCGAGGCACTCAGCCCGCCTCAGCGCCCTCTGCATGGAGTTCTCCGCCCTGACCATTGTGAGCCGTTCCTCCTCTGCCCGCTGCCGCTCCGCACCTATCTGCTGGCCCAACCGCTCCCACACGGAAGCCACTCCCATTCCAGGGTTCTTCTGCCCTCTGGCGGATGCCTGCACCCCTGATGTTGATGGCCCCGAGCCATGATGCCTCCCACGTCGAGCCTGCCGCTGCCTCCTACGCAACTGCCTGTGCCAGCACGACAGCATCCTGTAACGCTCACCTGATTCCCGTAGAGGCGCCGGTCTTGACTGGGCGTATACCGTATCTTCAAAGGTGATGTGTAACACACGGCTGGCTCTTTGGGCTGGACCTCTGTGCACTGTATGTCTGGCTCGAAGGGTAAGATGTCTGCAGATAGAAAATGTGGGATTAATGAACTGGGTTATTGAATCTCTCTCTTCTTCCCTTTCTCTTCTCCTGTAGAAGCCCAAAGGTTAACGCTCTCACCTTAGGTAAGTGAACGCCGTGCTCTCCATCTGCCTCGAGGCAGGGTGCTGTAGCCAGTTTCTTCACTGGATAAGGGGAGCAAGCCTCTTGACTTCAGAGGACTGCTGTCCGTCGTTTACTGCACGAACTGTAAGTTTCGAGTAATTCTAATGTCTTTAAAGTCTTTAGTAATGATGTCTCTTGTTTTGCAGGGTTCCGGCGATGGCGGATGGCGGGCTGAAGTGAGTTGAAGATGGAGCCCGTGTGATGAATAGAAGCGCCTGGAAGCACGTAAGTAAGCGCTTGTTGCCTGCTTCACGATGCGCTCTAACTGTCTTTTTATTTTGCAGGTACAAGTTCGGGGCGGCTGCAGGGTGCCGGAATACCCACTGGGTTAGATGTGGAAAGGAGTAATGGCACGTGAGTATTAAAGTTCCCCAATGTCTTTAAACGCACCTCGTTTTGTCTTTCAGATGCGGGATGCAGCGCCGAAGGCCTCCGGAGCGTGCGAAGAGTTGGTAAGCTTTTGTCTTTCAGATGCCGGAATGCAGTGTGAAGACCTCCGGAGCGCACGAAGAGTAGGTAAGCCTTTGTCTTTCAGATGCCGGAATGCAGCGCGAGGCGTTGGTGACAGCCGATGGACCAGGTAAGTGAAGAGCTGTCACTGAAGACCGTAATGCTAACCTGTTCTTTCTTGTCTTTATAGGTGTTGCTGAAGACTGGATTCAGAATGGTAAGCCTTTTTCCTTAGGCCCAGGATCAGATGCAGAAGACACGATGAGCGTTCTGCTGCTGAGGATGCAGAATAACGCAAAGCAAGATTCATCCATCGGGTGTGGTTTAAATAGCCTCCTGTAGTGCTTAGGTGTCTCCTTCCACAGCCACGCCTAGGTAAGAAAAGTGTTCCTGCTTTCCAGAAGAGTTCCAGTGTTCTGAATCTAGGGAGTGGCTCCTGCCCCACCCAACAGGAAAAGTAGTTCCAAACAGAAGAGGATCAGAGACTCAACTGGCAGGCAAGTAAGCAGCATGGTCTGCTGCAGGTAAGTCCACCCAAGCATTATGAGCCCGGCGCTTCCAGCGCTGGGACTGGGCATATTTATGAGCCTGGTGCCACTGGCGCCAGGACTGGGTCCAAAAGGTCCCAATTGGGACTGGTTGGCACTCGGAACCTGGGTTATGGATCTGCTTCCAAGGGAGTTGGGAAAACCCTGACCTTTTGGAAGCAGAGATCATGACACATCCAGGCTGATGGTATCCACCGACGCCGTCGTGCACGTGCCCTGCCCGATGATGCCATCACATCCTCCATCTGCTGGGGTCCAGTTGCTGGTGTGTCCACCCCTGCTGGACCTCCGACTCCCGACTGTGGCAGGGATTGGATCCTCACCCAGCTGGCTGCATTGGTCGGGGCAGGTCCACAGGGGGCCCTGGTGGCATCTGGGCCGGAAGACGGCATGGACAACGACTGGTGCATAGTCTCCACAGAGGAGGAGAGGGTCGCCAGATTGGCCGACACATGTAGGAAACCCCCGACCATGGCCGTTCCCAACTGGGCCACGTCGGCACGGTGCTCTCCATGATGACGTGCATGCTCCTCCGGGGAAGCACGTACCTCATCACGAATTGCACCTGTGCGCAACGCGACACCAATCAGGACCTTCTCTATACGGCCAGGGGTCCCCTCGTACGCAGGTGGAGGGGAGTCAGATGACATGGACATCCCCCCTACCTGCGGACGGGCCTGGGATGGGGCATCCCTGCTGGTGCATGGTGGTGCAGTCACAGTGTCAGGGACAGTGACATGCACAGGCCCCTCCACGGCGACCTGTGCTGCATCCTGCCCCTGCCCCTAGACTGCAACACTTGCACCAGCAGGGATGCCCCCACCAGGCCCCATGTGCGCCTCAGTAGCGGCCTCCTCCTCCTCTGTGGAAACCACCAACCTGGATAGCTCCACCCCGTCTTCCGCCGTTGCAAGCCCCTGTGGGGGCTCACCCACCCCTTCCACTGCAGCCATGGGGGCATCCCCGCCGCTTTGCTCCACAGAGCCGTCTCCGCCCTCTTCTTCACGTGGCGCTGTGAAGAGGGAGACATAGAACACAAGCATCAGGGTACTGTACAATGGTCCCCTAGACAGGAAGCAATAGCAGATGAGTGGCACTGTCAAAGATCACTTCCATCATGTCCCTCCACAACACATGGCTCAGTGCAGGTAAAACACATGCGGTAACAGGCATGGCGCATGCTATGGACATTAGCATACATGTCCAAGTGATTCTTGAAACATACACTATTGTTTTGGAACTCACATGCATCATGTGCCATGCCTATCACATGCACACACTTCACCCTAGTTTCATCCATCTGGCCTCGTACACCACAGACACAGTGGATAGAAGGATGACTAGGCTGCATCAGTGAACCTGAACATTGCGACAGACATGTGTCATGCATCCCTGGCATTCACAAGTCACAGACACGCAGGTCAGACGCACAGACATGGATAGCATACATGTACATGGCATCAGCACCCATCCCTCACCCATGTCCAGGAACAGAGACTGGCATCCTTTCATGTGGCCATTCCGCATAGGGCAACCCATGTTGCATTTGAACACATGCACCAACCGTGTGGTTCACACATTACTGGTCTCACATGCATGACGTCCCTGCACACACACACACATGCATACATGGCCTATGTCACACATACAGGCAAGTATCAGATAACCAGCACACTGCGACATGCCCTGTCTCACACAGCAATGCTTGGCCACTTACCGCTCAACTCCAGACGGGTCTGCCTCTCAAGGATCTGGGCATGGAGCGCTGGGCCTATGCGTTCCAGGACCCTCATCTGGATGGTACTCATGCGGCCCCGGCCCCCCTCTACGAGGTGCCGGGCCTTCAAGAGGGTCCTGGACCTGCAGTCATCCCAGCGCTTCTTGACATGTTGGTAGTCGCGGACTGCCACCCCCTCCGCGTTGATGGCAGTCACGATGTCCGTCCAGATCCGAGTCCGTCCTTCCTTGTTGGCGCGCTTACTTCCAAAGAGGGCATCATACTGCCCCAGGACTTGCTCCACCAGGGCACCAACTTCGGTGGCAGTGAAGCTGGTGCCCCTCTGCCTCTCTGGCCAGGGGTTGCCAGTGGTGCCAGATGTTGCAGTGCCCGACATGGCAACCCCAGAGGCAGGAGTGGGTGGGCAACTGGGTCCTGGGGCTGGGCTGTGGAGTGATGGTATCCCAGTCGGGAGTCTTCTGTTCCAGCAGGGGTGGACACAGCAAATGGACCCCTGCAGATGGCTGATGTGCAGGCACCAAATGGCAGGGCACGGTGGCAGCAGGCAGGCAGGCAGCAGCAGATGGCTCGTGGGAGGCTGCTCGGGGCTCTGGGGGGCAGTAATTTGGCCTTTTGGGCAGGAGCGTGGTCTTCTGTGTGCTTACGCGTGGCCAGCTTGATATGGAGTGATTTGGCACGTGAAAATCCTGCACGTCTGTGTGTAAATTGAGGAAAGGCCCTTAGCGCGTATGCACTTCAGCACGCACATGCGATTTCATTGGACCAAAGGCCCTTAGCGCGTGAGCGCGTCTGTGACGTGAGGCGCGCGGGTGTTTCCCTCATTACAAGTGATGACAGAGCACACGTGGATTTCCACCAATCGCGTGTGGAACTTCCTGCGCACCCCAGAAATACACGTACCCAGGCCAATCGCGTGTACGCTCACTTCCCTACGATTACACGCGATGACACTCGGACATGCAGTTTTACCACGTGTGCTCGCATATGCGATTTCATTGGCCCAAAGGCCACCATGCGCAGCTGTGACGTCACGCGCATGGCCGTAGAGAATGGTGCGTGTAAAAATGAAGAGATACACGTCCGAGTGTCAAAGCGCGTAATTGGTGGAAATGGCCTCATTGCGTATGCGCGTCTGTGACGTGTGTATAAAAGGTACGTGTAGAACGCCATTTCCTTGTACGTGCTTTTCGTGGAGAGCGAGTGGGTGAAATCTGTACTTCTTGTCGGTTCACACGCGATTTACTTCACGGCGTTTCCAGTTCGTACTCCCTGTTACCTCTGACAGCTTTTTCTCTTTTGCTCTTTTTCCTGGGCCTGTTTCCTCAAACAGCGTTCCCTACTACTGTTGTCCTGTCTCCTCAGACAGCGTACAATTCTTCTTTTGGCGGGGGTGTTGCCAACGCGCACACACGCATATTTTTCACGCTTTTGTTCCTGGCGGACGGTGAGTCGCGCACGTATTTAACATCTGTGCTTGCCCCGTGAGTCGCGTACCCCTTCAGAGGTCATTCTAGGCTGCGTGTGACACACATACGTTCATTCTTGTGTTCCTGGGTGCCAAAGCGTAGTGCAGGTTTATTTTTCCACGCACGTGGTCTAGGAGGGGTTGCGTGCACCTTACTTCACTTTTTTGGGGTGCCTGTGCGTTGCGTGACCCGTCATCTTTCCCCAGGGGTGACATACAGCCTTGCTAGAGCACTAGGGTACGATTACCATCTGGTACCCAACCCCTTTGACCCCCAATTGCCCAGGACAATAGTTCAGATCGACTCCCATACGCACAATAACATCAGTGCCATGGCTGGGAGGCGAATAAGCCGTAAGGGTGGCAAAGGTGGCCGAGCCCCAAGTGGTGGCCGTGGTGGATCCGGTAGGGGACGTGGCTGTGACTTGCAGGGTGCCCCTAGCCCCCCATGTGTGGAGGAGCAGTCAGGGACACCCTTGCCCCCCCCACCTGGTTGAGGTTACCGTGGCTGACACCATCCATGCTCAGCCCTTGTTGGACCAGCCCACTGTGGAACCAGACCTGGCACAGGGTGACTCCATGGCTGACTTCCAGGCCAGCAGGTCTAGGCCATGTGCGGCAGTGAACGTTGGTGTCATCAGGCCACGTGGATCAGGGGCAGCTAGGTCATCTGCTGCCCCGCGAAGGCAGGCTGGGGAGGCTGCAGGGGCAGCTGCGGCTCCATCTACCCCACCTCTCACACACCCATCCAGGACAGTGTCGGTCCAAGTCCATCATGCTGACATTCCCCCTGACACCATCACACTTGAGATAATGCATGCACCAACTCCCATGCTGAGTGTGCAATCCCACGCTCCTGCCCCTAGTGTCCAGAGCGGCGCAGGACACTCCCGATCCCCACCACCTTCCAAGCGGAAGAGGAAGAGTGCTCGTCCAGTAGAGGCTGATGCCCCAGACACGGCTACACAGTCCAGCCCATCAAGGAAGCCCAGCTTCAATGAGGCCGAACTGAATGCACTTGTAGAGTATGTGTCCGCACATGAGCGCGAAATGGTGATTGTTGCAGGATCCAAGACCACACCTGCACACTGGCAGACCATTGCGGACATCATAAGTGCCTTTGGAATCGTGAGGCGCACAGCTAATGAATGCTACAAGCGCTGGAATGACCTGAAGCGCAGGGCAAAGAATAAGCTGGCCTCAAGTCATGCCGCAACTCTAGTGACTGGAGGTGGGTCTCCAGCAGACGACATAGAACTAACTCCACATGAGCAGGTTGCTGGGACCAACATCACGGAGGAACAGATCCAAGGCGTGGGAGAAGTGGCAGATTACGAGGCATTGTCCGGTGAGTGCACATGCATGTGTGTGTCATCCATGTGCATGGTTTGTGTGGGAGGGCATCTGTTTGGGTGCCAGGGGAGGGTGTGTGTGCCTGAGTGGTTCGGCTCACTCATGTGCCTCTTCCTATACATTCTTGGCAACAGCATTTGGGTATAGCAGCATCCCTTCGGCCAACATTAGACATCCAGCCCAACACCACGCCAGTTGCCCTTGGAGTGTCATCTTGCCACAACACTGTTGCTTATTTGCCTCTGTTTATTCAGGCAGATTGTTTGCATACCACCACTTTTACTCCGGATTTCTCAGTCCTATTGTCACATGTCTGACATGGCTATGGTACAGTGGACTGGCTCAGTTTCGTGGACATGATTAGTTTGGACATGTCCCTGTGCTATAGGACCATTTTTGACTGGCAGCTGCAGGTTAAACATTTGGACCATTACAATGAAAATAATCAATTATATGAACAAACTGGACTGAATGAACAATTGGTGACCTCCTCTCCCTCTTCACTTCATGGCTAGGGTACATGACATCTGTGTGATGGCATGTGTATTTGACCTGCCAATCACTGGCCAATGTGTGATGCCACTGCTAGGCAGCATGCAGCAAATGTGTTCATCTTCCATCTTGGTGTTAGCAATGTGTGCCATCTGCCTCCCCATCACACGCAGTGACGGTGCATGCATGGGAGTGTTTTATTCATGTGGGACATGTGTCAATCAAGTACTGTTTCTGTAGCCTCTCAGCCCTAATTGTGTACCATAGTGCTAATGCCTGTTTCCATTTGGTTTCTTTTATGTCTTTGCAGGGGAAGACGCACTTGATACTGCTGGGGTTGTGGAGATGGTGCAGACCCATGAGGGGTCTGAGGGCCGACCGACCACCAGTGAGGGACGTGGTGTGGTGGTGGGTGAGAACCCACAACTGCTGCAGGTCGTGCTCTCAAGGGGTGTCTCTGGCTGCACCTCCCCCGAGCTGTACTCAGGTGTTGATTCGGATGATGAGACCTACGTGCCGTCGCAGGTGAGTGATCCTGGGAGGGATTCTGTTCTGTCCGACCCACCTGTACCAGGGTTAGAACCCTCAAAGGGGATGTCAGTGTTGGCAGGTACGCCTTTGGTGGTTACGGATGCAGGGTCACACTCTGCGACATCTGATCCTGTTCCTGGGCCAGCAGATCAGAGGGGGAATGCAGTCCTGCAGCCTCAGGCAGTGCCGGCACAGCAAGGCGCAGTTCGCCTTGCCCCAGAAAGGTGTGGTGCCCATACGCCACCTGGCAATACCGCATGGGAGCAATCCATTTACGGTATGGCAACCCAACAGGCAGCATCATCAGAGATGATGGCTCAGGCCATGGATAGGGTGGCCACTTCCATTGTCCCCCCCGAAAGGCTGATGGAGCGACTACAGCAGGCAACCGACTCCATCTGCCAGTTACACAGGGAGGACATGTTGGCGTCCGACAGGGACAGGCGGGCGGCACTGGCGACTCTGCAGGAAGCCATCTCCATAGAGTCCCAGGGCCACAGGGAAGCCCTGAGGCTGGAACTCCTTCACCTCAGGACGACTCTTGTTGAGCTTGAGGCTTCAACAACCCGAAGGACAGAACAGCAGCTGGAGCGTCTCACCCATACGCTCTCAGCTGAGATGCAGGCAACTAGGGCGGAGGTCCGGGCATCCCATGAGTTGTTGCATGGGGACCTCCGCACACTTATCCTCCAGAACGAGACCTACCACACCCGCATGCTTGCAGCATGGAGGAACAGACTAGGGCTTTGCGTGGGCTGCCTCCCATAGTGCCACCACCTCCGGATGCAGCTGCAGAGGGTGAGGATAGCGACAGCAGAGATACTCCCACAATAGGGTAGCCGTGTAGGCCATGAGCCCATGGAGGTGTTTTTTTTTCCGCAAGATCCACACAGGTGGGTTTTGGTGTGCACCCTGTCCTCAGACCTCCTGGGTGGCCTCCTCAACCTCGCCGGGCCCATTAATGGCCATTTTTGAATTTTTTTTTTTTTGGGACAGTGTGTTGCCTTGTGTGGCTCCCGTGGGCATACGCTGCATTGTGGCTGGGCACATGCAGGCTTGTCATGGATTTGGTTCAGATGCTTGGGTTTTAGTCACACACAAACCCTTCCTGCTTCCCGTTTCCATGGGCTTGCAAAGGATGTGCCCAAGTGACATTGACGTACATGGTGACATTGGACTCCCATGAGCTGTGTGGGCAGTCTGTAGTCAATACTGTGTATACATACATAGTGCATATTGTTGTTGTATTGTACACTGCGTGGTGTATTGATATGTGCCTCTGCATCCATCTCATCGTCCATATTTGCAGGTCCATTCCTTATGTCTTCACAATGCGGTCCACCTTGGAACTGGAGTCCATGTTGTAAGCAGTGCACCTACACTCTTGCGTGGCGCTAACACTGTATACTTGGAAGTGTTCGGAGGGCTGTCATCATCAGGTGGTGAGGCTAGCTAATTTTTAAGTCTGTAATGTCATGTTTAAGGTAGGTTGGAGGTTGTGTAGGTGATTGGTATTCTTGGTAATTATTTGGTAATGTGGGTTGTAGGTCCTGCAGCATTTCATGTGTGGACATGTTTCCATTAGGGACACTGTAGCTGCTGACACTTGGGGCATGTTGTGGGGATTCATTTCTTTCCTCTCACATTGCATGACATGCCATGGTGTGTTGTTTGGCCGTGCCGGGGAGGGGGTGGGTGACATGGCACTGTTTTCATGTAGTATTTTGCAAGTGGCTATTCATTTCTGCAGCATGGAAGTGTCTTTTCATGACACTGCATTGGTGGTGTTTGTGTAGGTAGGGATGCACACATTGTGACACTTCAACATGAACAATCTCAGGTTGCTATGGTTCTGACAGTTGACAGTCCCTTTGTTCGTCTTAATTGTCAGGTCGAGTCATCATTGCTTATCAGATGGTATGTGCCAGGCCTGTGTGCACTCCACTGCGGTGTGATTTCTATGTGAAGTAATTAGCCACCAGCTGCGTACGGGCTGCCTCACCCCGTGCCCTCTCCCCTCCCATGCGCAGCGGGCGTGCATGTGGTTGGGTATGTGGGGGCACCACCATGTCCACGGCCAGGCCCCGCCGTGTTGCAACATTGTGCAGGACACATGCTACCACTATGATCCTGCACACTACTGGGGGCGCATATAACAGCTGCCCGCCAGAACGGTCAAGGGAGCGAAAGCGTGACTTGAGCACTCCGAATGTGCGCTCCACTATGCCCCGGGTTGCAATATGAGCTGTGTTGTATCTTACCTCTGGAGGCGTGATGGGGTTCCGAATTGGCGTCATCATGTGGGTGCTCAGAGGGTAGGCACTGTCCCCTGGTGAGGAGGTGATGGGTATCATTAGTGGGGTAGTGACATTACTCTGCATCTGACATGCATGCATGTGCAGTGGCATTCATACTCACCAATCAGCCATGTATCGCCATGCCGCCCAGCTTCTAGGTCCCGGCTTAGGGTAGACATTCGGTAAATGAAGCTGTCGTGGGTGGACCCTGGATAGTTGGCATATACTGAGGTGATGATTCCCTTAGCATTACATACTACCTGCACGTTGATGGAATGCCAGTGCTTGCGGTTCCTATAGATGTGCTCAGATGCCCTGGGGGGACGTAGTGCCACATGCGTGCAGTCAATGGCACCTAGCACTTTTGGGAATTGCGCCACACCGTAGAAATCGAGGGTGGCAGCCTGCCTTTCTGAAGGTGTCCTGGGCAAGTATATGTGCCTACGGACTGATGGGCGTGCAGTGATGATGTTCAAGACCTGGTGTAGGCAGCGTGACTGCGTGGCCTGTGACACCCCACCCACTATGGCACTTGTCCGCTGAAATGATCCTGTGGCCAAGAAGTGCAGTACATTGAGGACCTTCTCCAGGGGGCCTAGTGCTTGGGAGCACAGGGTGGGTGATGTGAGGTCATCCTCCCACTCACTGACCAGGTCTAGTATTATGTGTGGGGGAAACCTGTACCTCCCATACACCTGGTCATCAGGCATCCCAAAAAGGCTGGTTCTGGGAGTGAACATTCGGGCCCTCACTATCCTCCTCCTCCTCCTTTGGTAACCCACGGCCACTGCTGCTAGAAATGGTATATTCATCCTGGCGTATGAGCTTGTTTGTTGTTTGTGCGCACTTTTCTGCTGCGCGGGTCGACGCACGCCTGCTTCATGCTGGCGTACGTGTCTCAGGATTGGACCATTTATTTTTCGGCACGTCGTAGGCGAACGTGTGAATCTTCCCGCCCATCCCAGGAATACACGTAGCACGCTCTCACAGGCACAGTCGCGGGTAATTATTCCTGCCCACCCCTGGAATACATGTACCCCACTCTCACAGGCCCAATCGCGTGTGGAAGTTCACGCGCACCCCGAAGTACACGTACCTAGGCCAATCGCGTGTGGGACTTCCCGCGCACCCCGAAGTACACGTACCCAGGCTAATCGCATGTGGAAGTTCATGCGCACCCCGAAGTACACGTACCCAGGCCAATCGCGCGTGGAACTTCCCGCGCACCCCGTAGTACACGTACCCAGGCAAATCGCATGTGGAAGTTCACGCGCACCCCGAAGTACACGTACCCAGGCCAATCGCGTGTGGAACTTCCCGCGCACCCCGTAGTACACGTACCCAGGCAAATCGCGTGTGGAAGTTCACGCGCACCCCGAAGTACACGTACCCAGGCTAATCGCGTATGGAACTTCCCGCGCACCCCGAGGTACACATACCCAGGCCAATCACGTGTGGAACTTCCCGCGCACCCCGAAGTACACGTACCCCGGCAAATCGCACGGCTGGGGGATGGGGGTGGTGGTAGACATGAGTGGGGGCCTGGTGGAGGCTGCCCCTGGTGGCTGAGGGTGGGGGTGGTGGTAGACATGAGTGGGGGCCTGGTGGAGGCTGCCCCTGGTGGCTGAGGGTGGGGGTGGTGTTAGACATGAGTGGGGGCCTGGTGGAGGCTGACCCTGCACTGCTGGGGGTGGGGGTGGTGGGAGAAATGAGTGGGGGCCTGGTGGAGGCTGCCCCTGGTGGCTGGGGGGTGGGTGTGGTGGTAGACATGAGTGGGGGCCAGGTGGAGGCTGCCCCTGCACTGATGGGGGTGGGGGTGGTGGGAGACATGAGTGGGGGCCTGGTGGAGGCTGCCCCTGGTGGCTGGGGGGTGGGGGTGGTGGTAGACATGAGTGGGGGCCTGGTGGAGGCTGCCCCTGGTGGCTGGGGGGTGGGGGTAATAGGGGACATGAGTGGGGGCCTGGTGGAGGCTGCCCCTGCACTGCTGGGGGGTGGGGTGGTGGGAGACATGAGTGGGGGCCTGGTGGAGGCTGCCCCTGCAGTGCTGGGGGGTGGGGGTGGTGGGAGACATGAGTGGGGGCCTAGTGGAGGTTGCCCCTGGTGGCTGGGGGGTGGGGGTGGTGGTAGACATGAGTGGGGGCCTGGTGGAGGCTGCCCCTGCACTGCTGGGGGGTGGGGGTGGTGGGAGACATGAGCGGGGGCCTGGTGGAGGCTGCCCCTGGTGGCTGGGGGGTGGGGGTGGTGGGAGACATGAGTGGGGGCCTGGTGGAGGCTGCCCCTGCACTGCTGGGGGGTGGGGGTAATAGGGGACATGAGTGGGGGCCTGGTGGAGGCTGCCCCTGGTGGCTATTGGTGGGGGTGGTGGGAGACATGAGTGGGGGCCTGGTGGAGGCTGCCCCTGGTGGCTGGGGGGTGGGGGTGGTGGGAGACATGAGTGGGGGCCTGGTGGAGGCTGCCCCTGGTGGCTGGGGGGTGGGGGTGGTGGGAGACATGAGTGGGGGCCTGGTGGAGGCTGCCCCTGCACTGCTGGGGGCTGGGGGTGGTGGGAGACATGAGTGGGGGCCTGGTGGAGGCTGCCCCTGCACTGCTGGGGGGTGGGGGTGGTGTGAGACATGACTGGGGGCCTGGTGGAGGCTGCCCCTGGTGGCTGGGGGGTGGGGGTGGTGGGAAACATGAGTGGGGGCTTGGTGGAGGCTGCCCCTGCACTGCTGGGGGGTGGGGTGGTGGTAGACATGAGTGGGGGCCTGGTGGAGGCTGCCCCTGGTGGCTGGGGGGTGGGGGTGTTGGTAGACATGAGTGGGGGCCTGGTGGAGGCTGCCCCTGCACTGCTGGGGGGTGGGGGTGGTGGGAGACATGAGTGGGGGCCTGGTGGAGGCTGCCCCTGGTGGCTGGGGGTGGTGGGAGACATGGGTGGGGGCCTGGTGGAGGCTGCCCCTGGTGGCTGGGGGGTGGGGATGGTGGGAGACATGAGTGGGGGCCTGGTGGAGGCTGCCCCTGGTGGCTGGGGGGTGAGGGTGGTGGGAGACATGAGTTGGACATGAGTGGGGGCCTGGGGGAGGGTGCCCCTGGTGGCTGGGGGGTGGGGGTGGTGGGAGACATGAGTGGGGGCCTGGTGGAGGCTGCCCCTGGTGGCTGGGGGGTGGGGGTGGTGGGAGACATGAGTGGGGGCCTGGTGGAGGCTGCCCCTGGTGGCTGGGGGGTGGGGGTGGTGGCAGACATGAGTGGGGGCCTGGTGGAGGCTGCCCCTGGTGGCTGGGGGGTGGGGGTGGTGGTAGACATGAATGGGGGCCTGGTGGAGGCTGCCCCTGCCCTGCTGGGGGGTGGGGGTGGTGGGAGACATGAGTGGGGGGCCTGGTGGAGGCTGCCCCTGGTGGCTGGGGTGTGGGGGTGGTGGTAGACATGTGTGGGGGCCAGCTGGAGGCTGCCCCTGCACTGCTGGGGCGTGGGGTGGTGGGAGACATGAGTGGGGGCCTGGTGGAGGCTGCCCCTGGTGGCTGGGGGGTGGGGGTGGTAGTAGACATGGGTGGGGGCCTGGTGGATGCTGCCCCTGCACTGCTGGGGGTGGGGGTGCAGGGGGACATGAGTGGGGCCTGGTGGAGGCTGCCCCTGGTGGCTGGGGGGTGGGGTGGTGGTAGACATGAGTGGGGGCCTGGTGGAGGCTGCCCCTGCACTGCTGGGGGGTGGGGGTGCAGGTGGACATGAGTGGGGGCCTGGTGGTGGGTGCCCCTGCACTGTTGGGGGGTGAGGGTGAAGGGGGACATGAGTGGGGGCCTGGTGGAGGCTGCCCCTGCACTGCTGGGGGGTGGGGGTGGTGGGAGACATGAGTGGGGGCCTGGTGGAGACTGCCCCTGCACTGCTGGGGGGTGGGGGTGGTGGGAGACATGAGTGGGGGCCTGGTGGAGGCTGCCCCTGGTGGCTGGGGGGTAGGGGTGGTGGGAGACATGAGTGGGGGCCTGGTGGAGGCTGCCCCTGGTGGCTGGGGGGTGGGGTGGTGGTAGACATGGGTGGGGGCCTGGTGGAGGCTTTCCCTGCACTGCTGGGGGGTGGGGGTGCAGGTGGACATGAGTGGGGGCCTGGTGGAGGCTGCCCCTGGTGGCTGGGGGGTGAGGGTGGTGGGAGACATGAGTTGGACATGAGTGGGGGCCTGGTGGAGGGTGCCCCTGCACTGCTGGGGGGTGAGGGTGTAGGGGACATGAGTGGGGGCCTGGTGGAGGCTGCCCCTGCACTGCTGGGGGGTGGGGGTGGTGGGAGACATGAGTGGGGGCCTGGTGGAAGCTGCCCCTGCACTGCTGGGGGGTGGGGGTGGTGGGAGACATGAGTGGGGGCCTGGTGGAGGCTGCCCCTGGTGGCTGGGGGGTGGGGGTGGTGGGAGACATGAGTGGGGGCCTGGTGGAGGCTGCCCCTGCACTGCTGGGGGGTGGGGGTGGTGGGAGACATGAGTGGGGGCCTGGTGGAGGCTGCCCCTGGTGGCTGGGGGGTGGGGGTGTTGGTAGACATGAGTGGGGGCCTGGTGGAGGCTGCCCCTGCACTGCTGGGGGGTGGGGGTGGTGGGAGACATGAGTGGGGGCCTGGTGGAGGCTGCCCCTGGTGGCTGGGGGTGGTGGGAGACATGGGTGGGGGCCTGGTGGAGGCTGCCCCTGGTGGCTGGGGGGTGGGGATGGTGGGAGACATGAGTGGGGGCCTGGTGGAGGCTGCCCCTGGTGGCTGGGGGGTGAGGGTGGTGGGAGACATGAGTTGGACATGAGTGGGGGCCTGGGGGAGGGTGCCCCTGGTGGCTGGGGGGTGGGGGTGGTGGGAGACATGAGTGGGGGCCTGGTGGAGGCTGCCCCTGGTGGCTGGGGGGTGGGGGTGGTGGGAGACATGAGTGGGGGCCTGGTGGAGGCTGCCCCTGGTGGCTGGGGGGTGGGGGTGGTGGCAGACATGAGTGGGGGCCTGGTGGAGGCTGCCCCTGGTGGCTGGGGGGTGGGGGTGGTGGTAGACATGAATGGGGGCCTGGTGGAGGCTGCCCCTGCCCTGCTGGGGGGTGGGGGTGGTGGGAGACATGAGTGGGGGGCCTGGTGGAGGCTGCCCCTGGTGGCTGGGGTGTGGGGGTGGTGGTAGACATGTGTGGGGGCCAGCTGGAGGCTGCCCCTGCACTGCTGGGGCGTGGGGTGGTGGGAGACATGAGTGGGGGCCTGGTGGAGGCTGCCCCTGGTGGCTGGGGGGTGGGGGTGGTAGTAGACATGGGTGGGGGCCTGGTGGATGCTGCCCCTGCACTGCTGGGGGGTGGGGGTGCAGGGGGACATGAGTGGGGCCTGGTGGAGGCTGCCCCTGGTGGCTGGGGGGTGGGGTGGTGGTAGACATGAGTGGGGGCCTGGTGGAGGCTGCCCCTGCACTGCTGGGGGGTGGGGGTGCAGGTGGACATGAGTGGGGGCCTGGTGGTGGGTGCCCCTGCACTGTTGGGGGGTGAGGGTGAAGGGGGACATGAGTGGGGGCCTGGTGGAGGCTGCCCCTGCACTGCTGGGGGGTGGGGGTGGTGGGAGACATGAGTGGGGGCCTGGTGGAGACTGCCCCTGCACTGCTGGGGGGTGGGGGTGGTGGGAGACATGAGTGGGGGCCTGGTGGAGGCTGCCCCTGGTGGCTGGGGGGTAGGGGTGGTGGGAGACATGAGTGGGGGCCTGGTGGAGGCTGCCCCTGGTGGCTGGGGGGTGGGGTGGTGGTAGACATGGGTGGGGGCCTGGTGGAGGCTTTCCCTGCACTGCTGGGGGGTGGGGGTGCAGGTGGACATGAGTGGGGGCCTGGTGGAGGCTGCCCCTGGTGGCTGGGGGGTGAGGGTGGTGGGAGACATGAGTTGGACATGAGTGGGGGCCTGGTGGAGGGTGCCCCTGCACTGCTGGGGGGTGAGGGTGTAGGGGACATGAGTGGGGGCCTGGTGGAGGCTGCCCCTGCACTGCTGGGGGGTGGGGGTGGTGGGAGACATGAGTGGGGGCCTGGTGGAAGCTGCCCCTGCACTGCTGGGGGGTGGGGGTGGTGGGAGACATGAGTGGGGGCCTGGTGGAGGCTGCCCCTGGTGGCTGGGGGGTGGGGGTGGTGGGAGACATGAGTGGGGGCCTGGTGGAGGCTGCCCCTGCACTGCTGGGGGGTGGGGGTGGTGGGAGACATGAGTGGGGGCCTGGTGGAGGCTGCCCCTGGTGGCTGGGGGGTGGGGGTGGTGGGAGACATGAGTGGGGGCCTGGTGGAGGCTGCCCCTGGTGGCTGGGGGGTGGGGGTGGTGGTAGACATGAGTGGGGGGCTGATGGAGGCTGCCCCTGCACTGCTGGGGGGTGGGGGTGGTGGTAGACATGAGTGGGGGCCTGGTGGAGGCTGCCCCTGCACTGCTGGGGGGTGGGGGTGGTGGGAGACATGAGTGGGGGCCTGGTGGAGGCTGCCCCTGGTGGCTGGGGGGTGGAGGTAATAGGGGACATGAGTGGGGGGCCTGGTGGAGGCTGCCCCTGCACTGCTGGGGGGTGGGGGGGTGGGAGACATGAGTGGGGGCCTGGTGGAGGCTGCCCCTGCACTGCTGGGGGGTGGGGGTGGTGGGAGACATGAGTGGGGGCCTGGTGGAGGCTGCCACTGGTGGCTGTGGGGTGGGGGTGTTGGGAGACATGAGTGGGGGCCTGGTGGAGGCTGCCCCTGCACTGCTGGGGGGTGGGGGTAATTGGGGACATGAGTGGGGGCCTGGTGGAGGCTGCCCCTGGTGGCTGGGGGGTGGGGGTGGTGGGAGACATGAGTGGGGGCCTGGTGGAGGCTGCCCCTGGTGGCTGGGGGGTTGGGGTGGTGGGAGACATGAGTGGGGGCCTGGTGGAGGCTGCCCCTGGAGGCTGGGGGGTGGGGGTAATAGGGGACATGAGTGGGGGCCTGGTGGAGGCTGCCCCTGCACTGCTGGGGGGTGGGGGTGGTGGGAGACATGAGTGGGGGCCTGGTGGAGACTGCCCCTGGTGGCTGGGGGGTGGGGGTAATAGGGGACATGAGTGGGGGCCAGGTGGAGGCTGCCCCTGCACTGCTGGGGGGTGGGGTGGTGGGAGACATGAGTGGGGGCCTGGTGGAGGCTGCCCCTGGTGGCTGGGGGGTGGGGGTGGTGGCAGACATGAGTGGGGGCCTGGTGGAGGCTGCCCCTGGTGGCTGGGGGGTGGGGGTGGTGGTAGACATGAATGGGGGCCTGGTGGAGGCTGCCCCTGCCCTGCTGGGGGGTGGGGGTGGTGGGAGACATGAGTGGGGGGCCTGGTGGAGGCTGCCCCTGGTGGCTGGGGGGTGGGGGTGGTGGTAGACATGTGTGGGGGCCGGCTGGAGGCTGCCCCTGCACTGCTGGGGCATGGGGGGTGGTGGGAGACATGAGTGGGGGCCTGGTGGAGGCTGCCCCTGGTGGCTGGGGGGTGGGGGTGGTGGTGGTGGTAGACATGGGTGGGGGCATGGTGGATGCTGCCCCTGCACTGCTGGGGGGTGGGGGTGCAGGGGGACATGAGTTGGGCCTGGTGGAGGCTGCCCCTGGTGGCTGGGGGGTGGGGTGGTGGTAGACATGAGTGGGGGCCTGGTGGAGGCTGCCCCTGCACTGCTGGGGGGTGGGGGTGAAGGGGGACATGAGTGGGGGCCTGGTGGAGGCTGCCCCTGCACTGCTGGGGGGTGGGGGTGGTGGGAGACATGAGTGGGGGCCTGGTGGAGACTGCCCCTGCACTGCTGGGGGGTGGGGGTGGTGGGAGACATGAGTGGGGGCCTGGTGGAGGCTGCCCCTGGTGGCTGGGGGGTAGGGGTGGTGGGAGACATGAGTGGGGGCCTGGTGGAGGCTGCCCCTGGTGGCTGGGGGGTGGGGTGGTGGTAGACATGGGTGGAGGCCTGGTGGAGGCTTTCCCTGCACTGCTGGGGGGTGGGGGTGCAGGTGGACATGAGTGGGGGCCTGGTGGAGGCTGCCCCTGGTGGCTGGGGGGTGAGGGTGGTGGGAGACAAGAGTTGGACATGAGTGGGGGCCTGGTGGAGGGTGCCCCTGCACTGCTGGGGGGGGTGAGGGTGTAGGGGGACATGAGTGGGGGCCTGGTGGAGGCTGCCCCTGCACTGCTGGGGGGTGGGGGTGGTGGGAGACATGAGTGGGGGCCTGGTGGAAGCTGCCCCTGCACTGCTGGGGGGTGGGGGTGGTGGGAGACATGAGTGGGGGCCTGGTGGAGGCTGCCCCTGGTGGCTGGGGGGTGGGGGTGGTGGGAGACATGAGTGGGGGCCTGGTGGAGGCTGCCCCTGCACTGCTGGGGGGTGGGGGTGGTGGGAGACATGAGTGGGGGCCTGGTGGATGCTGCCCCTGGTGGCTGGGGGGTGGGGGTGGTGGGAGACATGAGTGGGGGCCTGGTGGAGGCTGCCCCTGGTGGCTGGGGGGTGGGGGTGGTGGTAGACATGAGTGGGGGGCTGATGGAGGCTGCCCCTGCACTGCTGGGGGGTGGGGGTGGTGGTAGACATGAGTGGGGGCCTGGTGGAGGCTGCCCCTGCACTGCTGGGGGGTGGGGGTGGTGGGAGACATGAGTGGGGGCCTGGTGGAGGCTGCCCCTGGTGGCTGGGGGGTGGAGGTAATAGGGGACATGAGTGGGGGGCCTGGTGGAGGCTGCCCCTGCACTGCTGGGGGGTGGGGGGGGTGGGAGACATGAGTGGGGGCCTGGTGGAGGCTGCCCCTGCACTGCTGGGGGGTGGGGGTGGTGGGAGACATGAGTGGGGGCCTGGTGGAGGCTGCCCCTGGTGGCTGTGGGGTGGGGGTGTTGGGAGACATGAGTGGGGGCCTGGTGGAGGCTGCCCCTGCACTGCTGGGGGGTGGGGGTAATTGGGGACATGAGTGGGGGCCTGGTGGAGGCTGCCCCTGGTGGCTGGGGGGTGGGGGTGGTGGGAGACATGAGTGGGGGCCTGGTGGAGGCTGCCCCTGGTGGCTGGGGGGTTGGCGTGGTGGGAGACATAATAGGGGACATGAGTGGGGGCCTGGTGGAGGCTGCCCCTGCACTGCTGGGGGGTGGGGGTGGTGGGAGACATGAGTGGGGGCCTGGTGGAGACTGCCCCTGGTGGCTGGGGGGTGGGGGTAATAGGGGACATGAGTGGGGGCCTGGTGGAGGCTGCCCCTGCACTGCTGGGGGGTGGGGTGGTGGGAGACATGAGTGGGGGCCTGGTGGAGGCTGCCCCTGGTGGCTGGGGGGTGGGGGTGGTGGGAGACATGAGTGGGGGCCTGGTGGAGGCTGCCCCTGCACTGCTGGGGGGTGGGGGCAATAGGGGACATGAGTGGGGGCCTGGTGGAGGCTGCCCCTGGTGGCTGGGGGGTGGGGTGGTGGGAGACATGAGTGGCGGCCTGGTGGAGGCTGCCCCTGCACTGCTGGGGGGTGAGGGCGAAGGGGGACATGAGTGGGGGCCTGGTGGAGGCTGCCCCTGCACTGCTGGGGGGTGGGGGTGGTGGGAGACATGAGTGGGGGCCTGGTGGAGGCTGCCCCTGCACTGCTGGGGGGTGGGGGTGGTGGGAGACATGAGTGGGGGCCTGGTGGAGGCTGCCCCTGGTGGCTGGGGGGTGGGGGTGGTGGGAGACATGAGTGGGGGCCTGGTGGAGGCTGCCCCTGCACTGCTGGGGGGTGGGGGTGCAGGTGGACATGAGTGGGGGCCTGGTGGAGGCTGCCCCTGGTGGCTGGGGGGTGAGGGTGGTGGGAGACATGAGTTGGACATAGGTGGGGGCCTGGTGGAGGGTGCCCCTGCACTGCTGGGGGGTGAGGGTGAAGGGGGAAATGAGTGGGGGCCTGGTGGAGGCTGCCCCTGCACTGCTGGGGGGTGGGGGTGGTGGGAGACATGAGTGGGGGCCTGGTGGAGGCTGCCCCTGGTGGCTGGGGGGTGGGGGTAGTGGAAAACATGAGTGGGGGCCTGGTGGAGGCTGCCCCTGAACTGCTGGGGGGTGGGGGTGGTGGGAGACATGAGTGGGGGCCTGGTGGAGGCTGCCCCTGGTGGCTGGGGGGTGGGGGTGGTGGGAGACATGAGTGGGGGCCTGGTGGAGGCTGCCCCTTGTGGCTGGGGGGTGGGGGTGGTGGTAGACATGAGTGGGGGGCTGATGGAGGCTGCCCCTGCACTGCTGGGGGGTGGGGGAGACATGAGTGGGGGCCTGGTGGAGGCTGCCGCTGGTGGCTGGGGGGTGGGCGTGGTGGTAGACATGAGTGGGGGCCTGGTGGAGGCGGCCCCTGCACTGCTGGGGGGTGGGGGTGGTGGGAGACATGAGTGGGGGCCTGGTGGAGGCTGCCCCTGGTGGCTGGGAGGTGGGGGCTTGGTGGAGGCTGCCCCTGCACTGCTGGGGGGTGGGGGTGGTGGGAGACATGAGTGGGGGCCTGGTGGAGGCTGCCCCTGGTGGCTGGGGCGTGGGGGTGGTGGGAGACATGAGTGGGGGCCTGGTGGAGGCTGCCCCTGGTGGCTGGGGGGTGGGGGTGGTGGTAGACATGAGTGGGGGCCTGGTGGAGGCGGCCCCTGCACTGCTGGGGGGTGGGGGAGACATGAGTGGGGGCCTGGTGGAGGCTGCCGCTGGTGGCTGGGGGGTGGGCGTGGTGGTAGACATGAGTGGGGGCCTGGTGGAGGCGGCCCCTGCACTGCTGGGGGGTGGGGGTGGTGGGAGACATGAGTGGGGGCCTGGTGGAGGCTGCCCCTGGTGGCTGGGAGGTGGGGGCTTGGTGGAGGCTGCCCCTGCACTGCTGGGGGGTGGGGGTGGTGGGAGACATGAGTGGGGGCCTGGTGGAGGCTGCCCCTGGTGGCTGGGGGTGGGGGGGCAGGTGGACATGAGTGGGGGCCTGGTGGAGGCTGCCCCTGGTGGCTGGGGGGTGAGGGTGGTGGGAGACATGAGTTGGACATGAGTGGGGGCCTGGTGGAGGGTGCCCCTGCACTGCTGGGGGGTGAGGGTGAAGGGGGACATGAGTGGGGGCCTGGTGGAGGCTGCCCCTGCACTGCTGGGGGGTGGGGGTGGTGGGAGACATGAGTGGGGGCCTGGTGGAGGCTGCCCCTGGTGGCTGGGGGGTGGGGGTGGTGGGAGACATGAGTGGGGGCCTGGTGGAGGCTGCCCCTGCACTGCTGGGGGGTGGGGGTGGTGGGAGACATGAGTGGGGGCCTGGTGGAGGCTGCCCCTGGTGGCTGGGGGGTGGGGGTGGTGGGAGACATGAGTGGGGGCCTGGTGGAGGCTGCCCCTTGTGGCTTGGGCGTGGGGGTGGTGGTAGACATGAGTGGGGGGCTGATGGAGGCTGCCCTTGCACTGCTGGGGGGTGGGGGTGGTGGGAGACATGAGTGGGGGCCTGGTGGAGGCTGCCCCTTGTGGCTGGGGGGTGGGGGTGGTGGGAAACATGAGTGGGGGCTTGGAGGAGGCTGCCCCTGCACTGCTGGGGGTGGGGGTGGTGGGAGACATGAGTGGGGGCCTGGTGGAGGCTGCCCCTGGTGGCTGGCGGGTGGGGGTGGTGGGAGACATGAGTGGGGGCCTGGTGGAGGCTGCCCCTGGTGGCTGGGGGGTGGGGGTGGTGGTAGACATGAGTGGGGGCCTGGTGGAGGCTGCCCCTGCACTGCTGGGGTTTGGGGGTGGTGGGAGACATGAGTGGGGGCCTGGTGGAGGCTGCCCCTGGTGGCTGGGGGGTGGGGGTGGTGGGAGACATGAGTGGGGGCCTGGTGGAGGCTGCCCATGGTGGCAGGGGGGTGGGGGTGGTGGGAGACATGAGTGGGGGCCTGGTGGAGGGTGACCCTGGATGCTGGGGGGTGGGGGTGGTGGGAGACATGGGTGGGGGCCTGGTGGGGGCTGCCCATGGTGGCAGGGGGGTGGGGGTGGTGGGAGACATGAGTGGGGGCCTGGTGGAGGCTGCCCCTGGTGGCTGGGGGGTGGGGGTGGTGGGAGACATGGGTGGGGGCCTGGTGGAGGCTGCCCATGGTGGCAGGGGGGTGGGGGTGGTGGGAGACATGAGTGGGGGCCTGGTGGAGGCTGCCCCTGGTGGCTGGGGGGTGGGGGTGGTGGGAGACATGGGTGGGGGCCTGGTGGAGGCTGCCCATGGTGGCAGGGGGGTGGGGGTGGTGGGAGACATGAATGGGGGCCTGGTGGAGGGTGACCCTGGATGCTGGGCTGTGGTGGTGCAGGGGGACATGAGTGGTTGCCTGGTGGAGGGTGGCCATGGTGGCAGGGGGGTGGGGGTGGTGGGAGACATGAGTGGGGGCCTGGTGGAGGGTGACCCTGGATGCAGGGGGGTGGGGGTGGTGGGAGACATGCATTGTTGATCAGTAGTGCAAGGTGACATGTGTGTTGGCTGGGGGGCATGCCCATGGTGGATGGGCTGCCTGCGGGACATGAGCATGGGTGCAGGGTAGTCCCCCGTGGTGTGGGCTGCCTGCAGGGGCCGTGGAGGTTGTGGAGCGTACACCTGGGAGGACCCACACGGCCAATTCACGTGTAGTACTCCCAAGAACCCATGAAATACACATACCCTGCTGAAATCGTGTGTGGAACTTCCCGCGCACCTCTGAAATACACGTACCCTGCTCGCACTGGGCCAATCGCGTGTGGAACTTCCCGCGCACCCCTGCAATACACGTACCCTGATGAAATTGCGTGTGGAACTTACCGCGCACCCCTGAAATACACATACCTTGCTGAAATCACGTGTGGAAATTCCTGCGCACCCCTGAAATACACGTACCCTCTTCGCACTGGGCCAATCGCGTGTGGAACTTCCCGCGCACCCCTGAAATACACGTACCCTGATGAAATCGCGTGTGGAACTTCCCGCGCACCCCTGAAATACACATACCCTGCTGAAATCGCGTGTGGAAATTCCCGCGCACCCCTGAAATACACGTACCCTGCTCGCACTGGGCCAATCGTGTGTGGAACTTCCCGCGCACCCCTGAAATACACGTACCCTGATGAAATCGCGTGTGGAACTTCCCGTGCACCCCTGAAATACACATACCCTGCTGTAATCGCGTGTGGAACTTCCCGCGCACCCCTGAAATACACGTATCCTGCTCGCACTGGGCCAATCGCGTGTGGAACTTCCCGCGCACCCCTGAAATACACGTACCCTGATGAAATCGTGTGTGCAACTTCCCGCGCACCCCTGAAATACACATACCCTGCTGAAATCGTGTGTGGGACTTCCCGCGCACCCCTGAAATACACGTACCCTGCTCGCACTGGGCCAATCGCGTGTGGAACTTCCCGCGCACCCCTGAAATACACGTACCCTGATGAAATCGCGTGTGGAACTTCCCGCGCACCCCTGAAATACACGTACCCGGCCAAATCACGTGTGAGACTTCCCGCGCACCCCGGTATACACGCACACGTATTTTTTGTCAGCGGGTGTCCATGTTTGTGGGTACCCCTTTGCACGTCATTTGTCCTGGAGGGCCACAGTATAGGACATTCATCATGGCAGTATATAGGTGCTATTTGTTGGCGCACCTTTTGGCGCACATTTCTTACAGCCGCAGAGACGCTACCGCCTGCTTTCTTGTGGCGGTCGTGTTTGTGCCTGTGCGCTGGTTTGAGCGTGCGCTTTTTTTCCCTATTCTATTCCATGAATACGTGTTGTAGGCGAGCGTGTGGGCGTTCCGCGCACTTGTGCCCTGTACTTCCCCCGTGACGCCCACGTTTTGGCAAGTTGTTCCCCATTCCGAGTGTTACGCCCGTGTTCCGCCTACTTTTGTTGCGTGCGCCGCGCTATGTGCGATTTTCGCTGTGGCCTGTGCGATTTTCGCTGTGACCTGGCGCACGCAGTTAGATGGCCTGTGCGCCAACGTGCGCCGCACACTTTTTATCGCACATTCGCTTGTTTTCTCGCGCACGGACTTCCATGAATCGATGTGCGCTGCTTTTCGTGCGATTTTCGCACTTGCACTGCGATTTTCGCTATTCCACTGCGATTCGCACGTTTTTGCCCACTTGCGCCACGCTAATTATTCTATGAATCGGCCTGTTAGTTTTCAGTACTGTGGTTCTGCATACATGGATACATGATGCAGTGTATGAGCAATTAAACCCGTAACATTGTTGGATTCCATGTGTGTAGGCTAGAGGTCGATTCCCTTGTCCTCAGCTGAACAAAAGAGGTGCTGTTCCTATTAAAATGTGTAATGTTTTTTTTTTCCCGTCTGTGTAGGTACACATTTCTACTGAGCTGCTGAAACAGATTACAAAGTTACCACATTGGGGAAGGAGGGGATCCCGTAATGTAAAACACATCTCCCAATTAGAATAGAATGGTTAAGCATAACTTTCCGAAAAAAAGGTATATTATGTCATTCCAGGCAATGCCGTGTGTGACATTGTCAAAACACTATAATTTCATAATTATCACAAACGTTTGACTGCATGCTACGAAATCACTGGCACACAGACCACATTTCTATCATTCAAATTTTCCCCGCTAAATGCCATAACCTAATACATATGTGGCCGACCAACCAGCGAACATTCTGATGGCACAGCATAAAAGAGCGTGTTACAAAATATGGAGTTTGACGCATGAGAAATAAATGGCCTGAGTGCCCTGTGGCAATATTTACAGATTGTGTTTGCTTGGCTTCACATCAGCTGGCAATCAGTACATTAACGTTTTTTTAATCCAGTTCAGTTTCTGGGAAAGGAAATATTTCTCATGAGCTGCGCAAGGGGTCCGAACTTGAGTAATGAGCTTTTTCTTTCACAGTCCTGAGCGTATTTGCTTTCAAGATGAATTTTGGTGCCAGTGTATCTCTTGTGCTTGCTGTGTGCATCTCTGTCATACTTCTTGTCAATGCTTGCCGAAAGATGGCTAAGAGACAGAAGCTCCCTCCTGGGCCATCCCCCTTGCCACTGCTTGGTAACCTGCTTCAGATGAAGAGTGGTGGAATGGCTAAATTCATGCGATCAGTAAGTATGTTTGGTTTTAATTCAGTCAAGTCTGGTGGGAAGGGCTGGACTGGGACTCAAAAGTGGCCCTAGAAAATGTTTCAAAATGGCCCCATATTTTGCCTAACGAGCTAGCACAGCGCGTGCGCCCAACTCTTCTATCAGGGAATATGGAATATCCCCCAAGAAAATGAACATTTGTTAAAATAAGTGCATTTAAAGCAGGTTTTGAACATATTTCAACAATTTAGAAGAAAGCATTAAATAAAGGGGCATACACCATCTGGCGTGCCATTCGAATGCAGCTATCCCGCACAATAACATTTGTCTAGCTGTACACATAATGGGCCTCAGGACAACCATGCCAGAATCCTGGCAATAAACCCGCCATGATGTCGGCAAAGGCTGTTACAGTTTCTTGCACTCGGTCCGGCGGCATTGTTTTGACAGAGTAAATCCCCATTCATGGAAACCCATAAAACTCCAAGAAGGGATTTGCCGTGATCCGGTGCCGGTAATGACGGAGTTTGTCAGTAGGGCACCTGGCTTAAATTCAGCTTTTAGCTGGAGGTAAGGTGCCCCACCAGCAAACCCATAGTCAGGTGGCTCCGGTAAAGTGCTGGTATCCACGAATACCGGCACTATTTTACTAGACCGCCTGACTTGGAATGAAGCCCAATGTCTCTCCTACTTCACCAACTCTCGACAGCACCTTTGCCATTAGAATAGAGCTATCCCCCCACATTAAAATGTGGTCTAGCTGCACACATATCTCTCTCGCATAGTTCCCAGACTACCTCTCTGCACCCACACACATGCCCACTCAACATGGTTGACTAGCAGGGGCTTGGCCACCCCACCCTTCCTTCGTAATGCCTGAAAATGCACACACGCATTCTATAACTCTCTGACGATTTTCCGTACATGAACTTTGGACTCCCAAGGGCGTTCAACCTACAGCGCTTGAGACCATACATGGTGAAAGGTGCTATAAAAATTCCCATTACATTACATATATGTTTTAAAAAGTCATGTTTTTAAAAATGTCATGATCTCACAAAATAGATCTTCAATAATAGAGGGACAAACCACGAGTGCAATATCAGTCTGAATAAAAGAAATCTTGGAGAGGTTATTTTCCCTCTATGCTGCCATGTGTTGTTTTTAAGGGCACAAGTAGAGGACACATGTGGGTGGACAGACTTTTTTCAGAGGGTGGCTGCTACCCTGCTTGGGTGTTTCTGAGTCCAACAAACTTGCTCAAGTGTTTGGCTGCTAGGATTTCACCATGGTTGTCATGTACCAAGTGCAGACACTTATCAACAAGACCACCTAAACGTGTCATCAAAACACGTCTCTCACTGGGATTTTGTTTTCCTGGGAATATTTCACTATATACTGTTGGGATTAAAAGGTTGGCGACTTTTACAATTTGCCAGCATAGCTATCAGTGAATCTCCCCTCTCAGGTAATTTTTCTGGTGACGATTAATGTTTTTTAAATGCCATTGCTCTTTTGTCTGGGTAACTTTCTTCTAAAGGGAAAGGTCAAGTGAACCAAACGTGTATATTACACTTTAAGATATCTACACTTACTGTGCGTATATTCATAGGTGCCAGCTTTTGATTTTTGCTATGGGGCCAGAAGTTCCCACACCTAGTGTTGCGAGGGAGCCGTACCCATCCCCTTGTTGAAACACATTTTACAGCTCATTTTGCAGAAGCAATGGGAAAAAAGGCATATGATTTAAACATTACATCTCAGCAACATTCACCTAACCTGCTCATTTGCTGTTGCAACATTATTTTATGGGATCTCCTGTTTCCCTTTCAATTCCTGCACCCCGCCAAACAGATTTGGCCTGCTCACCCCCTCCAATGAAGGTTCAGGGGGGGACATTGATGATGCTCCCTTCTCATTGTGTCTGCTGCTTCAAAATAAAGCCTTACTCCTGATATTGCCACATAGGTAAATGATAACAGTATAATTCATATACTTGATGTCACTGTGTATTTGTCTTATGCCTTCCTCATGGCAACATGTTTTTCATGCAACTTCCTATGATATCTTTGTGTTTTAAAGATTCATTCTGTGATATCATTTTCTGTAATGTATTTGTTTATTTTTACATTTGTAGAACGTACACAACCCACAGGAATTAAGGCGCTGGGTGCATGAACAGGGGGAGGGAGTTGGAAAAGGGGAGTGGTTGCGTGAGGGAAGAGCAACAATAGGGCTGGTTAGTTTGTTACAGGGGTGGTTCATTGACAATGGAATACGTTGGTTTTTAGTTGTTTTCCTGAACGGCCAGCATGATGGTTTTGAGCGCAGAGTTGCAAAGTGTATACTTCTAACAGTGCTTGTCTAACTTGGTGGTTCTTGAAACTGAATAACACTATAGGTTATGTCCAATATGGTCTCCTGCCGTTTTATTGCTTGCTGTATTTATTCTAAAATCTAACTAATCTGGTTTTACTCCTCACTAATAGCTGATTGCCATTCTAAATGTGTATCATTAGGTTTTTCTCACCTTGAACTGCATATTGCTGCTCTAAATCAGTTTATACTTTGGTTTGCATACCATAGTATTGTGTTTGATTTTATAATTGTTTTTGTAAATTATGATATAGTACTTACCTTTCCAAATATGTATCTTTGCCTACATGTATATAACATAAACCATTATTTTTACAATATATAAGTATTTCAGTGGTTCTTTGGACCATATATATGCGTTGTACCTATATACAGCCCTCTCTCCCTCCTAGGATTAGCCTTGCTGCTCTGCCCATGATACCAATATCTCAGGAGCTACAGCCTTATACTAAGAGTGGAGTCTCTGTATTGCCTCAGGCATAGTTTTATAATGCAATTAGGTGGGATTTAGAAAAGCGGTCCTAACAAAGGTGCGTTCAAGTTTTGATCCCAAGAAGATCCTGTATTTTTAGTTAAAATATATCTCTTCTCGCCTGAAAGATACCCACATTTGGAATGACAATCTCTTTGTTTATGCCACTATTTTACTCCCACCTTCAAAGCAATGGGAGTAGAATACTACACTACCAAATTTAATCTGGAACCCTAGGTAGTTAATTGGGTTTATTTTACGAAAAGATGTAAATAATTAACCCAAATGGTTCAAAGTTATACGATATAAAATCTAAAACAGGCTTAGAATAGCAATGAATGGTTTCCAAAGTACACAGCCAGCCAAAGTTACCTGGTTCAATTCCTCATCGTTTGCAACAGCTAGAAGAATATGCCTTGGTGCGATTCTTCCCTTTGTGCTGTCTCTTGCAGAATTCTCTGCCAACTCCAAGATTTCAGTTGCCAAGTATTCTATCACAGCCGCCATGTACACTGGTGCTCCCATACCTATCCGGTACTTGTATGCCCTCCCTTCAATTAACGTATCATTCTACCAACCGGGAACATTATTTCTGCCTTGGATGAGTGGGACAGTTTGGTCGTTTTCTTCTTCTCCCCTCTCGCAGACATCTTTTTGGTGGTTAGTGTTTACCAAGAGACGGGTGAACCTCAATTACACTGGCAAAATGCTTGCAGTCTTTGCTTGAACTGATGGGTATGTCCATCGCGGCAAATTCTTTCGGTGCATTTGGCATCCTTTCTCGTCCCTTTCTTTCACTGGTCACCATTCATGCAAATATTGGGGCCATCACATCTTATTCATTCATTCATTCATTCATTTTTGTCATTTGTATGGTGCCTTTCACCATAATTATGGTCCCAAAGCGTTGTTTCGTTGAATGCCTTGGAGGGACCGGAATCCGAATTTGGGAGAATGGGAAGGTGCTATTATGTGTGCGTGCATTTTGGTCATTACATTTATGTGAGGCTGGCCAAGACTCTGCTAGTCACCCATGTCGGAATGGTGTGTGGATGAGTGCAGTGGAGGTAAAGAATCAACTAAACAGGGTGGATTGTGCTTATAGTGATTATGTGGGAAGCTTCAATTCGCATTTTGCCATCCAGGGCCCTGTAAATCCTAGGGCTGGGTAATAATAATTGTTCAGGGCAATATTCTATTCAAGTGTTTTGGCGAAAGGGATATGTCATCATCCAATCAGTAACACATGTACCAACACACTTAGGCATCACTACTAGTCTTAGTACCGGAAAAGAAAATGTAAAGTTCATATTTATCTGTCTTTATTTCATTTTCCTTTCAACCAACTCCAAGATCTCATATCACCATCATTTTGTCTGCGTAATGTTGCAATCAGGAGGATAATAGGTCGAGGAATACTGAGGCTTAAGTAGTGCAGCGCTACATCATAGCTCATTCTAATGAAACCTGGGAGATGCATCAGTCCTCACACATGTTGCTCAGTAAAGAGGTACCGTGGGTTACAGCATGAAGTGCAGTGAGGAAGTGGAAACAAAGAGCTCTCACTGCAGTACCATAAGATACACAGGCAGGCAGGACAGAGACACAGATGAATGTTATTTTGTAGCTGAGTTGCATGCCCATCAAAATACACCCATCATCCTCAAAATCCCAATGAGATGGATTCCTCATTTTACGATGTGCTCGGCCCTCATTAAACATCTCAGACTCCATATTAAACACTACTTCGGCTCACATTATCCTATCTATCTATCTATCTATCTATCTATCTATCTATCTATCTATCTATCTATCTATCTATCTATCTATCTATCTATCTATCTATTCGACTTTTTGTATTGCGCCTTACACCCGTAGGCCTCAAAGCACTCACATGACAGTACAACACGAAACAGAGAAGCAAATCATGGCCAGAGGAGAGAGTCTAAACAAGAAATAGAAGCCGTCCAATCTGGTCCTAAGTCAAGCAGGTACGTCTTCAGTTGTTTTTTAAAGAGACCTGTTGATTCACAGTTCTTGAGGGTAGAAAGAAGTTGGTTCCAAAGCTACGGGCCCCAGGCATGAAAGCCTGCGCCCCCACATTTCTTCAACAGAACTCGAGGTTGCTGTAGGAGGATATCTTTGTTGGAATGAAGAGTGCAGCGAAGGGGAACTCTGGAAATTCTGCCTAAGATATAACAAGGAGCTTTGCCTGTCAGACAATTATGAATGATATTCATAGTGATAGTGCCTTTAAATCTGATTATTTGGCATATTGGTAGCCGGTGTATGTTACTTGTGCGTTTTTGTAATGGGTATGCGTTGGTTAATGCCACAGACAGCTCAAACCGCTCCATTTTGTATTACTTGAAGACTCTTTACAATTGCCTTTGAAGATCCAACAAGAAGGTTGTTGTAGTAGTCTAGCTTGGTATTGATGATGGCAGGCACTATCGTAGCCTTTTTGGTCTCAGAAAGGTATGGGCGGATTTGCCATAGCAGATGAATGAAGATTTGAGGTGAAGAACATGCTGCTTGAAAGAAAGATGAGGATCGAAATAGAGCCCCAACGTCTTCACATAGTCAGAGACTTTGATTAGAGTTCCTGCAATCACGAAACTGCAATAGGATGGATTAAGGCATTTGAGTTTTGTCTGAGTACCCATGATGAGTAGTTAAGTTTTCTTATTATTCAGGGCCAGAGAATTCCTGGCCATCCAGGATTGTATAGCATTGAAAATGGTATTTATCCTTTCAAGATCCTTGCTGTAGAGGCCCGAGAGTTCAATGACAATCTGGGTGTCATCTGCGTAATTTGCAACCGCACACCCAGAGAGGAGAGCAAGTCACACAGGGGTTTTCTGTAGATGTTAAATAATAATCGTGACAAACAGGACCCTTGCGGGACTCCGCATTTCAGGGTTGTTTTTTTAGAGTGTGCATTGTCCTTAGTCATGCAGACGACACAGAAACAATCTAAATCAATTGTCTGCGGAAAATAGGCATCCGCCCAATAGTTCTAATCTGTCGGCCAGGATAACATGATCCACAAGATCAAAAGAGGCTGACAGATCCAAGAGAAGCAACACGATCTAGGAGAGCAGTTTCGGTTCCGTGGTTATGATATGATATGATATGGCATTTATAACGCGCCTATACACAAGTGTTTCAAGGTGCGACGAGGCCGAGGGGACAAGGGGAGACAGACAACGATCCTACTAGGGCAGGTGTCATTCAGATCGTGCAAGTGCAAGGGTAGAGGGGAGGGGAAAAAGTGCAAGGGGGAGAGGGAGAGGGGAAGTGCAGTATATGGTTAGTAGAATAGCAAAACATAAATAATAAGGGCCAGCTGGTGGCAAGTTCACACGGAAACCAGACTGGCCAGTAGCAAGGATGTCATTATGTTGGACAAAGCTTTGATATTGACTTGTTACCGGTTTGTCCTGTATTTTCAGTAAAAACGGAACGTTGGTAATCGGGTGGAAATTCCCGGGATCGCTGATATCAAGGTACTCTTTTTTTAATAAAGGAGAGATCCAGGCTTCCTTGATACTATCTTGGACAGAAGCTTCAACAAAGGATTGATCAAAGTAGTTACCCAGGGCACTAACATGCCCTGAAAATCTTGAAAAAGGTTTGCATGGAAACTGTCTCCTTTACATGAGGTTGGTTTGAGCTTGAGTATGACCTCCTGAACTTTACTTTCTAAAACCTCAAGAAAGGAAAAACTAGGAGAGCTGTGATCATGTGGAGGGGCTTTCAGTATCACAAGGTTGAGTTAATTTGAATTGATACAAAATGTTTTGTTGGTGTGTTTTAATTTTCTGGATGAAGCAGTCGTGGATGTGTTGGCACCATGCATTATCTGCCTCAGGAAGAGAGTCTACTGGGATGCTCTTTAATTCCGAGAGTACTTTAAACAGTTCCCTCTGTTTGGATTTTGTGTTTCAATCCTGGGATTTCATTTGTCTTCTTTATATCACTCACATTTAAACATGGGTGCCCCTGAAAATGGCTCTTATTTGATCCTTGCCCTGTCCTTTTGTAAAGAAAGCTTCCTGGTGGCACTGCCACAGTATCGAGACAACGAAATTAGCAAGTCAATTAGAAAGGAAACCAACTCCCCATTAAGTTAAGTCCCATTCAGCACCATGTAAGTCACCCGGGGCCTCGCAAGTTGCTCTGTAGGATTATTTAGCGTGTTTTGGGAGCATAGCACCAATACACAGAATCAATTTATAGTGTGTTTTTGGAGTGCAGCACTACTGCATGAGATCAATGTATAGTGTGTTTTTAGAGTGCAGCGCCACTGCATGGGATCAAGGTATTGCTATAATGCGTTGCCAGTGTAACATATGGGCATGTAAATGAAGACAGGCTACACAGGTCAAACCATTTTCCCATTTTGAAAGCAAATTTTTTCCTTCTCCTCTGTTGCAGGAGACACATTAGATAATTAATGAACTAATACAACTAACAAATACTAATCACTAATAATAATCAAATAACATCATAATGTGTTCTCCAGTGTAAAAGGCTCATTTTAAACGTGCAGCCCAATTTTATTTTCTTTTTGCTTCTCTCTGTGCTCTGTCCACAGTATTTGTAGGAAGCAAAAACTTGAATAAGCAGGAAATCAGTTTTGTTACAGTTGCTAAACTGTATAAGCCAAGCCATTGTTCAAGAGAAGGAGGGTAGGACACGATAGAATGTTATTGATTGAACTTGTTTTGTAGGCTGTAACAGAGCTTTTCTGAAGAATCTCGGGGGAAAAGAAAGTTAGAAGACATTTTGCACAGCTCGGAGAAAGACTTGGCTGGTGTGGCTGGGGAGTTTCCTGATTGAGAAGAAGGTTCCAGTGCACTGCTTCACAGGCTGGGATATTCCAGTCAATAAGCCCTGGCTTGAGCGACGGCAGATGCACGTCCTCGCTGGGGTGCTTTAAGAGGGAGCATTGAGCCATTTCCGAAGGCGACCAGCCTGAGGAATTCGCATGCAGAATAAGCTTGGTAATTATCTTGCAGAGTGCTGGGGCAGTGTGTGTGTGTGCAAAACCTATTCAAGCAGAGTAGAAGAGGGAATTCCGGTATTTAATCAACATGCTTAATGTTGCGAATTGAGTGTTCCCTTGCTGTATTCCTTTTCATTTTGTTACAGATAAAGTAAAGTGAATATTTCTACTGCTGTGAAACTTCCAGTTATTTCTGTAAAAAGGGTAAGATGGTGTTGAAATGCAATTGTTTATAATACACTAAAATATCTGAAAACAGACGGGTAGTGTGTTTTTATTTTTTTATTGGTGCATCTATTATTATAACACTGGTAATATGGGGAATATTTTAGACAGTGCATTTGCCAATTTCCATGTAGATAAAACAGAAAGAACAAGGTAGCTAAAAATCAGACTTGGCAGTGAAATAGCCGTGTGCATGGTTCCACTCAGTGTATATGTGTGTGTGACACACAGCAGAAAGAGAGACTTCTGGATATAGTTCACTAATATAAATAAATTAGTGATATACCACATGTTTAACTCGCTGGTGTAGATAAATCAGTGAGAACAGCCCAAGGTGGCACTCCATATGAAAATGTGGTGTTTCTGAAATGTAGGCCTGAGGTCTCTCTAGTGATCACACAAACTATCTAAACAAAAATAAGGGGTTCTGGATATTGGGGCCACATGTAAAACAAAGGAATTATGCTCACCACTATACTATCATAACACCAACCCAATCTAAATGTAAGGAGTGATTATTGCTAAATTACTTTTATTTTTGGCGGTAAGAAAATACTGTTAGGCCCCAAATCTACACTAAATACCCAACAGCTCTTATATAGTGGTTGCTATCACCTTGTCATGGCTACTTAGCACTGTAAATAACAGCTAGTGCTGCTCCCTATTTGATAGTAATCACGTCATAAACATCTGAATGATGAAAGGAAGAGTCAGCCCTAATAATAACCAAAAGATCCATAACACCCCTGATAATACCTCACTTGCAAAGCACTGCAGAACATATACAATGAGTTGTGACTTAAGACGCTTCTGGGCTTGTGCGAAAGTCACGTGAAAGATGACATGTGGGAGACACGTCATCAAGTCAATAAAAGATGGGCACATCCACCCGTGTGCATTAAAATGCCATGCATGACTCCTGCCTCCATGCTTTATTTTGCACCACGCCATCGCAATACTGAGGCAGAGAGCCTGCCTGCAGGGACCTTCTTGGTGCGGGCCGGAATACCAGGCCCACGACAACAACTGGTGACAAGGAAAAAGTATGAACTCAGTGTGCTGGAGCATGCCCCCTGCATGTGCCCATCTGGCAGTGCATGTTGCAGGTCGGGTCATGCCTGGTGACCGTCGGCATCACCAGCGAGCTTCCATCTGGTGTGGGCGCAGACCCCAGAGTCCAGGAGTCTGCCACTGAAAAGCACATGTGGAAAAAGAAATATGCAGTGAGTTAGCAGCATGCCGACAACTGCCGGCTCCTATAGCGAGGCTCACACTGTACGGCGCATGCAGCAGGAGGTCCCTACTCACATTTTTTTTAAAAAAAGAAGAATAAACAAAGCAATCATGGAGAATGGTTGCTTCTAACTAGGGGAGAGAAAACAGCGGTGCAGCGATGTCCGCTGACGCATCACAGTGCCATTGTGCTCCTGCCTCGGGGAGAGAGGCATGGCACAGACCGCTGCTGCAGCAATTCATGCTGCTCCTGCCTTTGGGAGAGATGTGCGGTGAGGACCAACACCACGGCAATGGCACTGGACTCCTGCCTGGCAGAGAAGGGCACTGCATGGGCCGCTGCTCAAGTCACGTCTCACCCACAACTGCCAGGCCATGTCTGACAACCATTGCCCACACAAATGAGGTCCTGCCCAATGCAGGCCAATGATGCTGGAGAGCCCAGAGCACTATCATCCATCAACCTTGCCACTGCACAGTCTGGGTCAGGAGCGGGTCTGCCTCTCTTATTTTTCACTGTCTTCTGGTGGAGAGTCCTGCAAGAAGCCCGAATGGTCTCCCCCTGTTCGCTGCCACCAGCCAGCTCCCACATCTTGCAGGGACTACAGATATCCTGGGAATTATGCCGCAGAGCAGATGTGGCCCCCCGAACACAGGATCGGCATAGCATGCAGTCAAAGGACTTGTGTTTAAGAGCTAATAAAAGTGTTGCCCCTTTTATGTTGTGTGCCACAATGCAAAAACAAAAAGTTGATGGCTGGAAGGTTTTGAATGAATCTTAACCTCTGGCATTGCTCTGGGCAACCCTCCAGACCATCGTTCTTCACCTGCCAAATAATTACAGAAGGTGAAAGAGCATATGCAAATCATACTTGGTCCCACCCTAAAAAGGGGGTGTTCAACCCAAACTGGTAGGTTACCTTCCTTCTGCACGAACCCACAAGAATCCCCAAAAATGTTTTGGCCTTGTTGGGTCACCTCAGTGAGGAGTAACTTGGTATCTATGGAGCATTCCGTCAAGCTCTCCAATGGTGCTTAGTTTGACTGCACCTCACGCAAGGAGCTTCTTTCCACATCCATAAATACCAGGCTACAGTCACGACCGACGCCTCTATGGGATTGGGGATCCCACACAGGACATTTTCACACCAGAGAACTCTGGCTCCCAGAGGAAAAGGTTTTACATATACACGTCCTAGAAATGCGGGCAGTCTTGTGGGCACTCATGTCGTTCCAGCCTCAGCTGCAGGGAAAGGTGATTGGGATCTTCACAGACAACACCACTGCCATGTTTTACATCAGGAAACAAGGCGGGACGTGCTCCCGCATTCTCCGTGGAAGCCCAGTCTCTGTGGCACTGGGCTATGCTTCAATACATGTTTCTCGTACCGATTCGCCTGACAGGTGTCAAGAACATTATTGCAGAATCTCTCAGCAGGGAGTTAAGGTCCTGCAACGAATGGGGGCTTCAGCAAGTGCAAGTGTTGTGCCTCTTCAGAGAGTGGGGTCTTCCTCAGATCGACCTCTTTCTGAGGCCAGCAAACCCCAAGAGTCAGAAGTTTGTCAGAAGATATCTTCAGCCAAGGAGTCTCAGGATGCCTTCTCATTCTCCTGGAAGGGACTCTTGCTTTACACTTTCCCACCAATTCCACTTCTGCTACATGTGAAAACCACACTCAGATGTTGCCACTGCAGGATGATCCTTGTCACACCGACATGGTTGAGGCAGATCTGGTATTCAGACCGTCCCCATCTGTCAGTGGTTCTGGACAACCAATTGCCTCCAATTCCCAATCCCCTCTCCAGAGAAGGAGTATCAATCCTGCACTACAACCCGGCAACCCAGCGTCACTGAACCTCACGGCCTGGCTCCTGCAGCCTTTGAATTTGTACAATATTTGCTACCCTTCGAATGAAAGAAGATCCTGGCTAGGGTCAGGGTCACCTCTATGTTGACTTTCTACAGCCGCAAGTAGAAGCGCTTCACAGTTTGGTGCAGAGTGCAGACAATTGCACTGCTGCATATCACTGCTCCACAGTTCCTTCATTACCTTCTAACACTAGCCATGGCTCATCTAGCTCATACATCTATCAATGTCCACCTGCCTGCCATATCCCGACATACATGGGCTACAAGCAAACTCTCCTGTGGTGGCACAAGCTTGTTAAGGAGTTCCTCAAGGGTCTCTTCAGGACTGTGGCTTGGGAACTGGATGTAGTCCTGCCTATTCTCATTGGGCATTCATTTGAACCAATGGATCATGCCCCTTTAAAGTGTCTGTCATGGACGATCACCGTCCTGGTAGCTATCACCTCGGCCAGGCGGGTCGCGGAGATACACGCCCTATCCGGTAAGCACCTGTATTTGTCCTTCCATGCTACTTTGTTCTACAAACTTATCCCACCTTCATGCTGAACGTTCTGTCAGACTTTCAACTCAATGACCCTTTGGTTCTACCAGTTTTCTTCACAAACCTGTCTTCGCCTGCTGAAAAGGTTGTGCCTTTGTTGGACGTTGCTCATGCCCTGAAGTTGTAAGTGGCACGCATGAGAGACTTTCAGAAGCTGTCTCAGCTTTTCATCAATTTTGGACATGTGGGACACCGGAAGGCCCTGTCTAAAGCTTTAATCTCCAGGTGGCTCTCCGATTGTATAAAGAATTGTGTTGTGTTTTACCTATTCTGGCTATGAGGCTATTTCTTGTATGTGTGTGTGTCTGAGCCTGGTATGTTTGGTATGGAGTGTTGACTGACTAGAATGTGCTGATGTAGGTGCTGTGTTCCAGAAAAGTCAGTTGGGAACTTATGCTTAGCCCATGGGGACCAGTGGATGTTTCTCTCCTATAGACCTGTCTTATGTTTTACCTACTTATCCCTGTGCACTTACCTGCAACCCAAAGAACCTAGTAAAGACCACTTATTACATTTAAGACTCCTGAGCATCTGTGCAACCTCTAAACTTTAAGTGTAACACATTGCCATTGTCTGGCCAACAGACTGCTTCCAGGCTGGCCTAGAGGCCACTCTGCCAGAGCCAACTCAGCAATGACAGCATTTCTCGGTGGTGTTCCCAGCTCAAAATCTGCAGGGCTGCTACGTGGCGGTCAACCCACACCTTCACAAAATTCTACTGTGTCGACAGGGATTCCAGAAAGGAGTCCCAGGTCGGCCAAGCAGTTCTACACAACCTCTATGTTTGAGGTGAGTCTGTTCCAGGGGTAAGTGTATTGCTTCTGTGAGCCTTGCCACCTCCCTTGGTTGTGTATATGTACTGCGGTGTAATGGTGTTCATAAACATGTGAGTCCATGCAAGAACCCTTGCTGGAGAAGGTAGAAGTTACTAAACTGTAATTCTTGTTCTCCAGCTTGGGTTTTTGTTAGGGAGAATTCTCAATGTGTGCTAATTTCCCTTACCTTTTGAGACCCCCAGCAACTTTACTGGATTTCTAGGATTGGATTTTTTACCCACTCTTTCATGTATTTTGATGTGCGTTTTATTTATGCGTTCTTTGGTTATGGAGTTTTAAAACAGCTCCAGTGATATTATCTTTTTCTTCGGTGCAGTGGCTCCCCAAGGTTCAGACTCACCAAGGTTTAAGTACCTTCCCTGGCACTGACTACTTTCTCCCAGGGCATACAAAGTTAAATTGACTTTACTAGTCTCTTTAAACTTACTGAAGCAGCACGCACTATCTTACTTTAGAGTGCTGGAGGGTTTGCCTAGCTTCCCCTGAGTCAAAACACTCATGTAACAGTAAAATGTTACCCTTTCCTACTTTAAATGGCTGGTGGCAGTGATTTAGATCAAAGTACCATGATGTTTCCCTACCGCTAACAATGGTAGGTAAAAACCGGGTCAGCCATGTTTTTCAATATGGCGCCCAAGACCTGTCTGTAAAAACAGACTCCGGTCATCTTTTTTCGCCATCTCTTTTAGGAAAAGTCCTTCTTGTGTTTGTCTTTGCACCCCAAACAAGGTTTGGTCCCTTTGTTCGTTGGCCTTTGGCGGGCTTCAGTGCTGAAGCCCTCCTCTGGCACCTGAGTGTCTGGGGTGGACAGATGTGAGGGAGGTACCCGAAACTCCCTGTGCTTAGTCTCCTAGGAGACCTGAATGCACTCTGGCGTGATTGGCCGGCTGGCTGTCAAGCAAGACAGCTACCCTGCTGTGTGAGTGACAGCCAGGCTGGAATGTATGGGGGAAAACTGTTTAAAAGCAGGTCTCTGGGACTTGGAAAGCAGATTCGAGCACTGGAATGAACGAACCAAAGAGGAGAGGAAGGAAGAGGACTGCTGCAACTCCTGGATGACCGGTGAAGCCCTGCTGCAGGTCCGAATTGCCTGAAACTCCGACGACAGAGAAGCCTTTCAAGGTTAACTTCTTCCCTTGAGTTTTGTGGGAACAACCAACTCGCAAGCCACATGGACACTGTCCTATTCTGGTTGAATTTTCGAGTGCTGTTGAAAACCGGATAGCCAGAGGGAAAGAAACCAGCTCATGGACTTTAAGGGACTCACACCTTAAACTGACGTCTTGCTACAGCTTTTGGCCTCTTCCCTGGGCAGTGCAGGAACCTCCCAATGTCCTCCTTCTTGTCGCCACGACTGAAGCTCAGGAACAGTGAGATCTGCTCGAACTGCCAGGAACAACTGCCTCAGCTACAGCTTTCTTCATTGACTATGTACTGTGCAAACGTGGCCCGGAAATCTTTTCGGCCATCAAGAAAGTGCGTGCATTTTTCCTCAACTATGCAGGCTGGTCCTTCCCTAAACATTCATCACACTTTTCACCTAGCCAAATCCTTTAAAAATATGTGGTAAAGCATTAACCTTTACTTACCAGAACAGTGTTATCCTATACAAAAGACTCTGAACCATTGACTTTGGCCGAAACCTCTTGAGAAGAATTGCTGGTTGTATTTAACTGAAACCCTTTGCCTTGCCTATAAATGTATTTGGGCTGTCTGTTCTTATAACCTTGCCTTTTCCCTCCTTTATTAAGTATCTGAAGTGCCATTTTGCTCCCAATTCATTTTGGAGCAAAACTTGTTTATTTACTTACTGGTTGGATTTTTGTGGTGTATTAGTGTGTGATAATGAGCTGCTTATGCTAGAGTAATGTTTTATAACCGACTGAGTAAATACATGTATATTCTTTCACCAAGAAACCTTGAGTAAGTGTTTACTTGAATTACTGTATTGGTTGGTCCTTTGTGTAACTTGTTCTAGTGCTCTTGAGATAAGTCTGGCTGCTCAGCCATCACTACCACTTTACTGTGTAGTACAGGCTTGTACCAAAGGTGAAATTGTGCTTACACTTGTAGTCCTAATTGCCTGTAGTGTTCCCCAAGGGTACTGCAGGTGATTCTGCCTAACAGCCTTGCATGGATTAACATGCAGACCCTCCCTCCTTCCCTCTCTGGCTCTTCTTGGTTCCCACTGCCACTTTACGTTGTAAGTGACTTCAATCCAGCACTCCAACTAAGTCAATGCCTAGTCTGAGATGCCCAATGGAAGCCCTTATTTATATATTTTTATGTTAAAGTTCTTTAAATCTGGGTGATGAACCCTTGTATAACGCCCCTCTCTTTGGATCTCCCCAACCTCACTGAACCAAGAAGTAGGTTTGTTTTGCAAATTGAACGGTTTATTTGAAGAATTAAACAATATATATATATATAGATATATATCACACTTTTATGAACAAAATAATATCTGAATAGAACACTTATGAATATGGACGGTAATCAACAATGGGTAATGTTACAAAATCAACAATCTCTTTAATCACTTAGGAGTAGGAACAGGAAGGACACTGTAGCAGAGAATACTTTATATGATTCAAAGAAATGCAGTGATGGGAAAAAGGCAACACAGAAATAAACTTTATATGGTTTCAATCAAAAGACAATATGATCACTCTTTCTCCTCTGACTACCCACTCCCCCCAGTATGCAATATGAAGAGGTGGAAATGAGGGCATACAGGTTTCAAGAATACACTCAATAATGCAGTTAAATTCCAGTTCCCCCAGCAAGCTTAAAGAGAACAGTTATGATTTTAAAACACAGTTCAAAAATGCTTTTGAACATGATTGCAATGGATGGGAAAATCTGCTAAAATGATTTTAATCCACTAAAGGATATTCAGCACTAGTGAGAATTAATTTGGATTGGTACAGGTCAACACTAGCAATGATTCATGAATGATTATGAGATTGAAAACGAAATTCAGCAGTTGCAAACAAGAAACAGCTATTCTGACATGTGTTGAAATTGAGCTAAATTGCAATTTGCAGCACTTTTTCCGCGTGCGTAAAACGATTACGGAAAAATTATAATGAATTGGAATGTTTTTTTGGTTCTTTGTAAAGCCTAGGATCTTAGCTTTAAAATGACAGTGAAATTTTGGTTCTAGGACGTGCGGTCAAAAGTTACAGAGGTTTTTGTGAAGGTGGATTTTCAGAAATAATGTCAAATTTCAAAATGACAGATTGCGCTTTACAGATTTGAAATCAACAGGATGGACCGAAGATTCTATAATGCAGTTCCGGACAGGTTGAAATGGATGGAAGAGGATTACTTTGGAATGGAATGCGCCTCGTCAAAGATCTGGTCAAGGGTTTGGACTTCACTCTCGCCACCGGACAGGTCTCAGTCACTCTGGGTTCTGCTCTCAGCACTGCACGGCGGTCCTGGTGGACCTCTTGGACTGGATCAGACAGGTTCTGGGTTACACCTCTGCTTTCTGGGTCTGGATATGGGTTCTAGCACAGGGTTCTTAGCTAGATGCAAACAGCACATCCTGGCTGTCGAAGGTGAGAGCCCCTGGGGAGTTTAGGGGTTAGAATCAGGTTGCTAGATTCTGCAGGCCTGCTGAGAAGGGTTCAGCTTTTGGGTTAGACCTCTGCTTCTGGGTTCTAGAGCTTGGTTCTAGAGTCTGGTCTCTGGATCTATTTGGATTCTGGAGTCTTCCGGCAGGGTGCTGTGCCAAGAATAGTTGAGTAGTGGAAAAGAGTGTCTTCCTCATCTGTCTTAGTAGTCCTTATTTATGTGTTTCCAAAGTGGGTGGGTAGGCTGATTCTCTATGCCCAATCCTCTAAGGATTTGATAGGTTAGAGTATTCCCTGTCCCCTGACTGGAGAAAGGATCAGCATGTCAGAATGAGTCAGAGTGATGCTGTGTTTATGGTTTAACTGAAATCCCTCCCCTTTGCTTTTACATAGCAAATCAATTTTTCCCAAAAACATATTTCCCAGATACACAAGTTGTTCATAATACATATACACATCACAGATTAATTAAGGCATGTTTCTGTTCAAGTCCCATGTTCCTAAGAGCTTGGGTTCAGAAATTACCACTTATTCGCACTTTTGGTAGGTTTCCCAATATTGGTTCTGCACCAAATTGTACACAGGCATACACACTCCATCTGAGCACATCCCTGTAATTTCTTATGTTCATAGCAAAAACACTGCAGCTGCGATATTAATAAATTCTGGAGGGTTTCTCAGAACATCACACAGCGTCGGGCTTAGTCTTAAATTGTGAGTGAATTTTTCATTTTAACCGTCTCAAAGTTTTACATTTTTATCAGTTCGGTACACTTTGTTATAAGCAATTTTATAAAACATATATTTGCTGGGTTATCTGAATACACAATGGTTTGTCTCCGCCCCCAGAGCTGGCTGACTCAGAGGGTCATATGTCCTGTCTCTCCCAGAGCAGTTGTTGTCAGTTACACCCAAACAGCATATTCCTATTCACCCCAAAGCCCCCATTGTTCCTTCCTCTGGGCTGCAGAGAAAATCTCATCCCCTCTTGATTAGCATGTGAATGCGACATCCTCCCTTTTGGTGGGAAGGCCCTAGGTGTGAAGGATTCTCAGGGAAAGAAAGCCTCTTGAAACTTTTAACTAAATCAGATTATCTTCTGGTCAATTGCAACATAGTTCCTTGAAAAAAAACAATGCATTTATACATTCAAAATAAGCAACATATCTTTAAATCCAGTCTTTTTCCACATGAAATCAATGTGTGGCACTCTATATGGCATTTTGATGGGATTCTCTTCTTTGGCATACTTTGGGGTTCCATGTCCAACTTTACAAAGCAAATGGTTTTACAATTTCGGCTTTCTGGTAGAGGTGAGCAACGGTATTAGACCCATTTTTGACAGATTTCTTCCTGCAAGCAATCCTCAAAAGTATACCTTGTTCAGATATAGATACACTTCTGTTGTCCTTCTATTCATGTAGGTTCTTGCGGGAGAATGATGTTGACCACCCAACAAGGAGGTTGGATCTTTTTAGGTGGTTTGTGAGCCATGATTTTTGCAAATTTGACACCAAATAAAAACTGATTTTTGAAACTAGCTCTGTTTCTTTTGCAATCAGCATTGCTATTTCCAAGTGGTTTCAGGCTGCTTGGTGAATAGCTCAATGGTGGTTTTGGCCAGTGATCTCCTGTGCTCACTAAGATAGGCAAAAGTGGATGGCGGCCTATCGTTCAGATTTTTACTGCGCATTTTTGGTTGATTTTGAGCGAGCAGCATGTTTTCCAGTGGCCATTCTGATGTTTCTGCTGCCAGAAATGCACAGTGATGTTGCAGGGCTTGGATGAGTGGGTTGATACATCCCACTAGCCCCCTTCTTGCGATGGCCGTTGGTCTTTCATCAATGGAACTTTGCAAGACTGGGATGTCCGCCTCATCTCTCCGGATTCCACAAACGGCAAAGTTCAGCATCTGGCAGGCCACCAGGGGGCGCAGGCAAGATGGACGCCTGAGCTTCGAGCTCCATACCCAGCCCCGGGAGAACGACGGTGCTAGCACGGAACGGGGGTCCCATGACCTGCGAGACCCCCACCATACACTGTGGGAACCTGTGGCCCCCGCTACATCCAACTCTGGTGCCAATCCGACACCCCTGAGCTGAGTTCTACGGGCCTGAAAGTTCCCGCGGCTCCTCCCCCGTGGCTCGGCGCGGCGCACTGGAGGAGGCCGCAACTGCCACACATACGCGTCCTCGATTGGAGTGAGGAAGAGGCGGCACCGCACTGAGGAAGAACCCAAGGCCGTACACCCGCAGTGCATCGGGGCTTTCCGCCCCGGCCCTAGATACTGGGCACGGTTCTGGCAGAGTGCAACTGACGCGGCCCAACACAGGAGAGGCCTGAATCAGAGAGGGCCAACGGCCTCGGCCCACGGAACGGCAACGCCGCCGGGGGGCTGACACTGGCCACGACCCAGAGTGATCCCGAGACCCCAGAGCCAGGTGAAAAGAGAAGGCCACCGGCCCACGGGGCAGCAACATCGCCAGGGGGCCGACGCGGGAGTGCGCCCCCCCGACCTCCCCTCTTCCGATCCCACCGGGCGGCGACCGGGGATGATCCCGGGACCCCGGAGCTGAGTAAAAAAAGAGCAGTGTCGGGGCCCTGGAAATTGGATGCCCGCCCCCTCTCCATATTGAGCGGACCTACAGGCCACCAGGAGGCCCGTGGGGTCCGAGAACAGGGAGGCCGATGCGGGAGCGCGCACCCCCAATACGCACCCCTCCCCCACGGTCACCAGAGGGGGGCATTCAGGGCCACTGGTGATCCAGAGCCACCACCACAGGGAGAACCGACGGGTCCGGATGGGCCAGACACGCACTGAGACGACCGTGGAAAGCACGCTGCCCCCCCGCCTCGCCAATAGCAGGTGGCCAAAACAAGCCCCCCATGAGTTGGAAAGAAAACCTGTCGAAATACCAATTTGTGGCTAACGAGAACGTCATGGCGACCGGGGGCCCCTCCACCCCACCCCCAGACATGGGTGCTATCCAGAATAATATTCAGACGATTCTGGAGGAGATCCGCGGGATAAGGATGGACATGGGAGCCAAATTGGCGGACCTTACGACTAAAGTCACCACCTTGGAAGATCGAATGGAGGGAGTCAAAAACAATCAGCTCTCCACTACTCTCCTTGAGACCCAAATGGAAATCAGATTCTGGGACATGGAAAGACGCGAAGAGGAACTCCGGCTCAAGGTGGACGATATGGAGAACAGGGAGAGAAGGAATAACCTGCGTATTTTTGGTTTAGTGGAGGCCGAGGGAGAAACCATACAAGGCCTTGAGGGCAAAGTACATGACATCGTAAGGATTGTCTTGGGGGCGGACGCCGAAGGTGCCATTCAGTTTGACAGGGTCCATCGGGCAGGAGGAGGGGGCAGAGGCCCGCGTTCGGTCCTGACCCGGCTACACTATTACAAGGACAAAGCTAAAATTCTGGAGAAAGCGAGGAACCTTTGCAATGTTCAATACGGTGACTCCAGCGTGTCCATCTTTCAGGACCTGTCGGCTCTCACCCTGTCATTGAGAAGGAAATGTGGAAACCTCACAAGATGGCTTCAGGGAAAGGGGGTCCGATACCGCTGGGGCCACCCTTTCTGTTTGGAATTTGATTGGCTGGGGGAGATACATCGCCTGGTGTCTGAGGAAGACATTCAAAGGGCCACGGACGACCTGGTCGGCGACCAGGCGGGCCACTGAAGCGGCCAAGATGGAAGAGCCAGGGACCCTCCGAGGGGCCCCGACAGACTGGGACAGCTTAGCGGGAAATATAAAGTCAAAGGGGCCCGGAAATTTCGGAAAACCAGGCACCCGTCAACGACCTCCGAGGATCACCCGAAGCCATAACAGCACCGCCCTTCCGGAGATCGAGGAAATCCTATGATGAGCATCAGTCCCAGGATGTGACAGTAAGGGGTCCTGGGTCCCGGGGGGGCCACGCCGGGGCGCCGCGTTGGCGCGACATGCGGCCCGCTGGTTTGGAGGGCGGGCAGAACTTTATTAAATGGTAGCTGTTTTGTTGCGGTGACCCACGTAGAAAGTCTGAGTTTGGAGTTTACAGGCTGAAGCGGGGGTTCACGGTTCCAGAATTCTACCTCGGCCATTTGCGCCGAGGATTTGGTGGGGTAGACCTATATTGATTCCAAGACTTGAGATTCCCTAATACAAAAAAAATCCCGGGGCTGGGGTTAGAGTCCTTGGTGGTTCGTTGACCAACCCCGACACTTGTTGGGGGACGTGGACGAACGCCCTACATTACGAGGGAAAGGGGGTGGGGGGAGGGGGCAGAGGGGGAAGCTTGGGCTTGGTGGGGCGGGGGGGAATGATTAGTGAAAGAGATGGGGAGGAAGGGGGGGAAACAAGTTCAAATCACAGACACTTGCTTGGTGGCGGGCTCTGAAAAGCAGATGCTACGAGGGGCTCAAGGTGCACAACCTAAAAAACGATAATGATTGAAGGAAGGATAGGCACGCTGAACGTCAAGGGTCTTAACTCCCAAAACAAGATGTCCCTTACGAGCAATATGTTCCGCAAACAACATTTAACAGTCCTCTTTCTACAGGAAACACACTACAAACGGGGAAGAGAATCCAGAATTAAGGGGAAGGACATTGGTTCCAATTACTGGGCCTCGCATGCGAACTCCAAGTAGGAGGGGGTAGGTATTCTCCTGGGGAGGACGTTCCATCTCACAGGGGTAGAAACTAAGAGAGGTTTTGGGGGCCGATTCTTAGGCGTCAAGGGGTTCTGCGAGGGACAGCGCATCACCCTGGCCACCTTATACGCGCCCAATTCAGGGCAAGTGCAGTTCCTCACTCGGATCTTTAATCTCATGGATGAATGGGCATAAGGGGCCATGATACTGGGTGGGGACTTCAACCTGGTAGCTGACCCCCGTCTGGACTGGTGGTCTGCCAAGGGAAGGGGGCCCAAGGGGATTTCTAAAGACAATCTGACCCTGCAGGCCCTCTTGAGGGACCATTATTGGGTGGACGTCTGGCGCAGGGCACATCCGGGCCAAGGAGGTTACACTTTTTTCTCTCCCCCACACTGTACCTACACTAGAATTGACCTCATGCTAATCTCCGAGGAGGGGAACGGGGTGGTTCAACAGCCAAGGGTGGAGGCCATAACGTGGTCGGACCATGAATTGCTTGTGGCTGACTGGTCACTGCCTGTCGCCCCAAGAACCTCCCGCTGGCGGTGCAACGACACGCTTCTTAGGGACCCCGCATTCCGGGATTTTATGAAACAAGAAATGTTGGCCTATTTTGAAACAAATGATAATGGTGAGACCGACATGTCCACAGTATGGGAAGCCGGAAAAGCCACTTTTAGGGGTCTCCTCATAGCAGAGGGCTCGAGGCATAAACGGGAGAGGGGCCTGATTGAGGGCAAACTCCGGGCGGAATTGGGGGTCTTGCGGGCCAGACTAGGTATTCCCGGAATAGACAGAGAGGCACTCCTAGAGGAAATGCAGGGCAAAAGACAAGAGCTACACAGGGTTTTTGTAGGGGAGGTTATTAAGAAAATGCGGTACACCAAGCAAAGATACTATGAACGGGGAGACAGGGTGGGGACTCTTTTGGCACAAAGATCCGGGGCTGCAGGGTGGAAAGGGGGGTTACCCAGCTTAGCGATGAGGAAGGCAGGATTCACAGGGGCCGGGAGGAAATAGCGGACTGCTTTGCCGACTATTACAGCAAACTTTATTCCAGGCAAGCAGGCGAATCACTGGAAGATATCTCAGCCTACTTGGCTGAGCACCCCCTCCCCAAATTATCCGAAGAAGACATGGGGGCCCTTGAGGGGGAGATATCAGAGGAAGAGGTGGAGAGCGCCATTAAGAGACTGAAGGCAGGAAAGGCACCGGGTGGGGACGGCTACACGGCTGATTTCTATAAACAGACCCAATCGATCTTGGTGAAGCCCTTGACCAAACTGTTCAATCAGATTAGGAGCCGAGACTCAATTCCACCGACGTTTCTGCAAGCCCTCATCACCGTCATACCCAAGTCCGGTAAAGACCAGACAGAATGTGGGTCCTATAGACCCATCTCACTCCTTAACCTAGATGCCAAGATTTTTACCAGAATCTTGGCCTCCAGACTTGAGATCTGCCTTCCACGCCTAATACACCCTGACCAAGCGGGGTTCGTCCTCAACAGGCAGGGCTCCAATAACGTACGGAAGACACTCCATATACTTGCCACAGTGGGGGCCCGGGACAACGGGGCACTCCTCCTGGCTCTCGATGCGGAGAAAGCCTTCGACAGGATTAGCTGGGCTTTCATGGGGGAGGTTTTTGCATCTCTGGGGATGGGTCCTAGGTGGCTGGGGTGGATGGCCGCGCTGTACTCCTCCCCCTCGGCTAGAGTGTTGGCAAACGGGACAGAATCGAGAGAGTTCCCCCTCCAACGTGGTACAAGGCAGGGATGTCCCCTGTCCCCGCTAATCTATGCACTAGTAATGGAACCATGGGCAATCTCAGTCCGCAATGACGAGGCTATTAGGGCAGTACAGATGGGAGACATGCAAAGCAAAATCTCCCTCTTCGCGGACGACGCCCTACTTTACGTCACCAGACCGTCCCAAACAGTCCCCCGGTTATTACAGGGCCTCACGCGCTATGGAGAGTTATCGGGTTATAAAGTCAATCTGGATAAGTCAATGGTGTTTATGGGTGGGAACCTGTCAGACCCGGAGATGGCCTTTGCGAAAGGGCTCCCCTTTAGATGGACTGAAGAGGGATTCCGGTATTTGGGAGCACAGGTTACGTGTGACCTTGAGGAACTGTACCCAGCCAACTTCCCCCCCCTCTGGTCCGCAATCAGAAGAGATGTAGAGAGGTGGGCGGGATCGGGGCTCTCCTGGATGGCGCGCCTTAACCTCATAAAAATGGTTCTCCTCCCAAAGTTTTTATTTCTCTTCCAAATGCTCCCGGTGATAATCCCCAAGACCTTCTTTATAGAAAGAAAGCGAGTCCTGCTCAACTTCCTCTGGTCGGGCAAAAAGCATAGGATCTCCTACGAAGTGTTGACTAGGGCTAAAGAAGATGGGGGAGTGGGTTATCCTGAACTGGAAACGTACCACAGAGCTTCTCAGCTGAGGGTTTTGGTTGATCCCTTCTCCCCAGATACGAAAAAACAATGGGTTGCTATGGATAACAGACCCCTTGCCTCTGTCACAATAGAGGAATGGCTTTGGGTCCCGAGGAAGAATATCCCCAGGAGCGTCCTGAATCATCCAATCTTGAAGGTATTGTGGTCCTTGTGGGGAGAGGGAGGTTACTATCGGTGGCTCACGACGTGGCCATCCCCATTGAGCTGCATTTGCCCCCCCCCTTCCTGGCTAAAATAGCAGAACCAGCGGCGTATCAGTCGTGGTTCGAGGCAGGCCTTAGCAGGACCGGCCATCTTTGGGTGAAGGGCTCTTTTATGCCCTTAAGTGACCTCGAGGAGGCTCTGGAAATTGGTACCCTGTCCCCCTTTCGCTACCTCCAGCTCAAGGGTGTCCTCACCGAGCCATCCTGGGGCGATACCCTCAGGAGGGATCTCACGGAGTTCGAAAAGTTTCTCCTATCTGTGAGGGGCTCTAAGGGGATAATATCTCGTCTTTACAAATTCTTCCTGTTCTCTGTCCCCAGGGATCCTCCACCGGCGCGCACACGATGGGGTAGGGACCTAGGAGAGGAGATTGATGACGAGAGGTGGGCGGAGATGTGCAGGCGGGCCTACCGATCCACGGCCTCCCTCCAGTATCGCCATCAAGCCCTCAAAATACTACACCGATGGCATTACCCACCGCAGAGGATTGCCAGGATAAAACCAGGGTATGACCCACACTGCTGGAAATGTAAGACCGAGAGGGGGGACTACATCCACATGTGGTGGGGATGCCCATTGGTCCAAAACTATTGGGAAAGGGTACTTGCCTGGATCAAAGGGGTGGACGGGGTTGAGCGGTCTCCCTGCCCATGGCTCCTCCTGTTTGGAATCGACATTGGGGAGGGACAGGAGGGCACTCAGGACCATATGCTCCAAATCATGCTGGTGGCGGCCAGATGCTGCCTTGCACAAAAATGGAAATGCCCGGAAATGCCGGGGGAAAAAACGTGGGTGACTAAGGTGCGGGCCATATATGACATGGAGTTTCACACACACTTACTCGATGAGTCCAAGTCCAACATCGAGGAAATCTGGCTCCCCTTCTTTGACAAATATGGCCGACCAATTTAACGCTCCGCGCCTGAGCCGGGGGTCTTCCCCCAGGGGCATTGGACCATTGCACACTGACCTGATTGTGAACTTCTCCCAGTCGGACCCAGGACTTGGGCGCGCCAAGTGCACTCTGTAACTATACATCTGTCTCAGGAAAGTCTGTCAAACAAGCAACAAGCAACTAATGGGATCTTGAACTGTAGGGGGGTGGGGGGAGGGACGGGGGGTGGGGTGTTACGACTGTTTTTCTTTGTTAACTCATGCTTACACATGCTATGTAATGTCGTGCTACATATGTAAAACTTAATAAAAAGTGATTTTCAAAAAAAAGTTCAGCATCTTTTCCTCCATCAGATGTGGATCGATTGGTTCTCCTCGACAGTCCTGATGGGAGTAATGAGCGATACCCTGGACCCCTCGGATCTTTGCTCCCGGTCCCCGTAAGTCTCCATGGTTTCCAGTCAACTATAGGTTATCTCTCCTAGGATGACAAAGCAAAAAAGATATTCTTAGACATTTCCAGACCACTAATAATGTAGTGGGGCGGACATATACATTTTATAAATCAGGAGACATTTGCATTATTGTATTTTATAGACTATGTGTGGAATGGTTTTAGAGTTGGAATTTTATTGATCTGGAGCGGCACCCTCTGGGGTTCCAGAAGACGCCTCCAGTTGCTGCAGAGTGTGCCTAGGATGGCAACACTTTAGCTGATTAATATGGACCCACTTCTCTTCCCCCTCTGCTAAACTGCCTTTGGGGATGCAGATCGTGTAGGCGACTGGCAAGATCTTGTCTATAATTTCAAAAGGTCCCTTCCAGGTAGGCAGACATTTCTGCTGTTTGGCCTGGTTCCTTTGGAAATTGTATAGATAGACCGGTCTCCTACTTTGTATTCTTTCCTGGTAGTCTTCAAGTCATAGTGGGTCTTCATGCTATCGGCTGATCTTTCCAGATTTTGCTGAGCATAGGCAAAAGCATGTTGAAGGTGTTTTCTTAAATTTTCAATATACTCATGAGTTGTGGAGGCATTGATCAATGTCTGCTCTTGGGTCCTGTAAAGCAGATGGTGGGGAAGCACCATACTGCGTCCAGTCATCAACTCAAACGGTGACATTTTAGTTGCAGATGAAGGGGTAGATCTGATGGCCATTAGGACAAGAGGTAATCGGATATCCCAACTTGATCCAGAATCTGCCACTAACTTTTTTAAGATGCTCACAATGGTTTTGTTGTAACGTTCTACTGCACCACTAGAGGCTAGCCGGTAAGTGATATGTAGCTTCCTTTTAACCCCAAGTATCTCCCACATCTTTGTCATTACTTCGCTGGTGAAATAGCTACCCCTGTCTGACTCAATCCTTTGAGGTAGTCCAAAAAATGCGAAAAGATGTGATTATTCATCAGGGCAGCTGCTGTTTCTGCCTTGCAGTTTGGGGCCAGGAGACATTCCACCCATTTAGTAAATAAGCATGTCACGGTCAACATGTACTTATTCCCCCAAGAGGAGCGAATCACGGGCCCGATAAAGTCAGCTTGCAAATCTGACCATGGAAGTGTCATCCCCCTCTTTTGGAGAGGCGCACGGTGTTAGAGGGATGTTGGCTGAAATTGTGCACACACAATGCACCCCTTCAAGTATTGGTCGAGGTCCTGCCCCATGTGTGGCCAGCATGCAACCTCTCTTAAGATTTCAAGTGTTGTATGAAATCCCCTATGACCGGCTGTGGCCGCATCAGGGGCGGGACTTAATATCAGGCTTCGGAATGAGGTAGGAACCACCCACTGATCATGGCCAGCTAAGGATTTCCTTACCAACAAACCGTCTTGGAATCAGAACATTTTAGGACATTTCATCAACATTCTGAGTTCCTCTTTCCCAATGTAATCGGTATTCGTCAGGGGAAAGTTCTCAGGGTCCTCAATGTGTTGATAAAACTTACCAATTATTGTATACCCTTTTTAAGCCGTAATCAAATCAGCATCTGGGGTCTCCTTACTCCATTGTGCAGTTCAGAGATCATTGTGAGCATTTGTCTGGGACCTAGTGATAGCAGTGACCTGGATTTCCCCCAACAGGAACTTGATCTCTATTAGATCCCCTTGGATGGCCCCAGTTTTGGCCAGCTGATCAGCTAAGTCATTTCAAGTTTTGTCTGGTCCCTCTACTTTGGAATGACCCTTGATCTTTTTCCAGTAGATGGTCATCCCATTCGAGGTGACCAGATCATCAACATTTTGGATTAACTTCCCATGTTTCAAGGGTTTGTTATTAGCACATAACATGCCTCTGGTTTTCCAATTAACCAGGTGCTCCACGAACCCGTTCCGTACATAATCTGAATCTGTGATTATGATCAGTTCGTGGAGTTGATGTTGGACACCAGTGAGGATGGCATGATGCACAGCCATCAACTCTGCCACCTGACTACTTCGGGGACCAATCTTGTACCCAGCAGAGGGTTCTGGGGACTCATTCACCCATGCATTCCCTACACCGGCCACAAGTTATTTTTCCCCGTTGTTGTCAACATGGTAAGAGCATCCATCCACATAGAGAGTGGGCATTCCCTCACACTTGTCTTCTTCAAAGACTTTGTGTGGGGAATTGAGGTATGCCTCCACGTTGTCCTGGATTTTTAGACTTTCGTCCTCGAGACAGTTTTCTCTGGCACAATCATGCAAGTCAGCCAGACCTTGCACGAGGGGACTCTTCTTGTTTTGGCCATATCTGACCTCCACAGGAAGGCCTTGCATTGACAGAATCCAGGAAGTAATTCGGGAATTACTCACATTTCCGGGCCAGATTCTGTCACTTTGGAGATATTGCAGAGGCTGGTGTGGAGTCTCCACTATGATGTGTTGCCTCTAAATAAACGGGTGATAATTCTTCAGTGCCCACACCGTTGCCAGGAGTGCCTTCTCACAGTCATTGAATTTTTCCTCCACAGAGGATAAAGTTTTACTCGAATAGGAGATTACATTATTGACCTTGTCATGCTTTTGGTATAATACTGCAGTCAAGCATGTATTTGAGAACCCTGTCTCCAAGAGGAACTCTTTTTTCTGACAGGGTAAGCTAGGCAAGGCGATTGTGAGAGGCTTCTTTTGAGCTGTCTTACTGCCTTGGATTGTTCTGGACCCCATTCCCACTTGACGCCCCCTTCAAGAGATGAATCAGGGCTCTGGTGATCTCTGCGTAGCCCTCAATGAACTTTCTGCTGTAATTAGTCAGTCCAAGGAGGCTCCTTAGTTCCCGCAGAGTTGTGGGGTCTTTCAGTTTCTGGAGTGCTTCCACTTTCTTTTCCTGGGGACAGAGACCCTGAGGAGTGATCTCATGCCCCAATAAATTAACATGGGTTCTACACCACTGTGCTTTCTGAAAGGAAAGTTTTGCTCCGGTGGCCCTCAACTGTGTCAGAACATAAAGGAGCTCCGCTATATGTTCTTCCACACTTGAGCTTTTGATGAGGACATCATCTACATAAGCCAGGTTACCCCTTTCACCCAGGTCGGGCATGGCCTTATGCAGAAAAATGTTGAACTCATTACCGGATTTGAGGTATCCGGAGGGAGTGCGGGTCCATGTGTGCTGCTGGCCCCCAAAGGTAAAAGCCAGCTTGTATTGGTCTTCCCTACTGACAGGTACAGTCCAGTATCCATTGGTCAGGTCTATTGTAGTGAATACCTGTGACCATTGGATCTGGGCCAGCCCTTGGTCAATGTAGGGAAGAGGCCATCGGGAAGTATGGTCCCGTTTGTTGATCTCCCTAAGGTTGGCACAGAGTCTCCAGTGGCTGTTTGGCTTCAACATCCCCAGCAGCGAATTATTGAACGGGCTGTGGACTGGAAGGATTATCCCACGGGACTCAAGGTTCTTAATGATTTCAGTCAGGGACTCCATTGATACGAGAGGCAAGCGATATTGCTTCACAAACACTGGAGTCATACCAGGGTCCGTGGGAATTGTTGTTGTGTGGATGTGGTGCGACCACAGTCATATGAGTCCACCGCAAAGAGATCTTGAAAATCCAAGAAGACTTGTTTCAGCTTTTGCTTCTGCTCCAGAGTCACACAGGCATCAGCTAGGTTGACTCTCTCTTCAACCATCTGCCTGAAGCCTGGAAAGACTCTGGTTTCGCTATCTCAGCGGCCTCCTCTATCTGGGTGGCGAAGTCCCTGGTCAGAGTGCTGATTTGGACTGATGGCTTCAGGTGGGAAAGGCAGCCCTCATGGACCTGGAAAATCACCTCATCCCTCCTGAAGTCACAAGTCACATCTTCCTTACCATAAGGGCAGGAAGTGTACACCAGGAAGTTCCCCCCATGCCGGGTAAAGATCCTGTCTGGTGTTGTATTGTCATCACTGTCACTGTCAAAACAGTCCTTGGGGATTAGTCCTAACAGTTCATTCCCTAAATCAATGGAAAAATGTCGGTCATCAACCGCCATTCTAATAATGTTGCCCTCGGCTAGAGTGATACTCTTTAAGTCGCTGTTATCCACCTCTACTGGAATGGTGTCATGTTCTATATTGACTAATGGTGGTGGGCTTACCCCCAACCCTTGCGGTTGGAGAGAAGCATCTAGATGAATATAAGCATCAGGGTTTTTCAAAATTTGTCCTCTTTTAACTTTCACTTCCAGGGAGAATTGTCGGGTCCTTTTTTGGGATGGTGACTTCCTCTCCAATCTGAATTTCAACTGCATAAGGCAGCAGATGAGCTGACCTAAATGCTTTCTCTGGATCATCAAAGCCCATGGGATTATCCGCTAATTGGGACCAAGCTTTGAAGTTTATTAGGTCCAAACTAATGGCAAAGCGATTGAGAATGTCACTGCCTAAGTAAAAGGCGGCAGTGACGTCTCGCACAACCCAGCAATTGTGGACTATGCTCTTGTTGCTTATGGAGATTTTGAGCATACACCTTGGCAGGAGATGTTTGGAATTGGGTGCTTTCAAACCCATTTCCCATTTGTCTATCAGTTTGAATGTGGGAATGGCTGGATCTTTTGGGTGTTGGCAGAATATGGCTTCGATGATGAAGCTCTTACCGTTGTTCACATACACTTGGGCGAGAACAGAGTCCTTCTCTTCATTTAACTGAACAGGGATGAACAACTGCTCTCCAATTTGCTGAATATCAGCCGGGCTCTGAGCTGATTTCTCACCTTTCTGGGCTATAGCAGTGGGAATGTCTGATTGTGGATTGGTAAAGAATTTCAGAGTGTTTCCTTCCAGTGTGGAATACCACCTTAAACAGTCGCTTGTCCTACTGCTATTACTGTCATGTCTGGAATTGGTTGTTCTGGAAGTGAAATTCTACTTGGTGTGTTCAACCATGTGGCATGTGCCGTTTAAACTAAACATGTTTTAATTTTATTGGTCGGCTAGTCTGGGTCCACAGGACCTTGTTTACACAATCTATTAGGGGTGACAAACTTCTCAGGTCATTCCCCAGTAAAAAAGGGGTGCCCTCTGGAGTCACTACTATGACTGGGTGTTTCACCTTGTGTCGCCCAATTTTAATGTCCAAATCCGCAGTCCCCTTGATGGGAATTTACTTCCTGTCAAAGTTCTGAAGTTGTCCAGGAAGAGAGGTGAGAGGAATTTGCTAATTCTCCCCCCTTCCTGAATTTAGTTCATCAAAGGCCTTTTTGGACAGAAGGGTAGCTTGGGATCCAGTGTCCACCAGTGCCAAAATTGTACCCTGCCCCTGTACTTGTACCGGGGCATAGTATCTTCCCTCCTTCGCCGCAAGGGGGCACAGATAATGCACATTTTTGGACAACTAGTGGGCTAATTATCTGGTTTTGGACATTGAGAGAGAAGAGATTTGGGCAGAATTCTGTGGGGAGTCTTGGGAATCTGAAAGAAAGAGTTGGCAACTGGAGATAGGAGAAGTTTTGAGTTCCCTTGGTTCCGGTTATGGGCCGCCCCCCTCTTTTGGAGGCAGTCACCAGAATGGGTTTGAACCAAGGGATGGTGATGTTGGTTCTGGGATGGGATGATAGGCGGCGCTAGCTTAGTCCCCACATCTACCCAGTCTGAATTTGAATCCCTGTGGACCCATTTTTCTTTGGGAGTATTCCCCCCATTTCTGAAGGAGAAGATCCTTTTCCCAGGATCCTTTGAGGATCCCTCTCCTTCAAATTGGAAGATTTTTACCTCCTTCTCAAAATGGGTCTCTTTGGGTCCTTTGTTTCTCCTACACCCCTCTGCTCTTTGGGTGGCAGACTTTCAGGGGTAGGAGATTTTGTTTCCGGTTCCTGGGTTTCCAGGGGCTGTTTACAAGTGGGGAAGGAAGCTACCTCCAATGCTTTGCACCCACTTTCCCCTTATGCCTCCTCCCTGGGAACCGGTGGGTTGTCGGGGTGCTGCCCCCGTCATTGTTCTGGAACACCAGGTCCAGAGTTTGGAGCATTCTGTGCCGGCATACCCATCTGAGTGTTCTGCTGAGCCCTCAGCATGCGACCCAGATCCTGTGCGGATTAGGTGGTTTGGACTCAGGGAAGTGGGGAAAGAAGGATGGATGATTTTGGGGTTGGAAATCTTGTGGATACCTGGGCAAAAAGTTCTGGTGAATTTCTGCCCTACTGGGGGAAGTTAGGAGGGAAGTTCCCTAGGTTAGGTGCTTGGTTGGATCCCCCCCCTTGGGCTGGAGGAGTCCACACATAACCCAGGATGGATCGGTTTCCCTTGTAGCGGGGACTTACATAATCAGGGGAATGAGGGGTCCCATTTGTGGGACTACCTCCTTGACTCCCTGTCTGTTACTGGCACGAGGGCCTTGTGGGCTTCGAATTTTCTGTGCAGGCAGGTTTTTAGGCCCCCCATCTCAAAATCTAAAATGGGGGCAACCTTTACCTCTGCCACCTTGGCAGCGGCAGGGGTGCTGGTCGGTTTGGGGCTTTTCTGAGCATTAGTTTTATTTTCTATGGGTTTCTGCACCTCATAGATTCGGGTGGCCTGTTCAATGACCCAGTCTAGTGACCTTTTCTCATGAAAATCTCTCACTAGCTGGGTCATGATGTATTTGGGTAAGGCATGGAAAAACGTATTTACAAATTCTTTACTGTCCGTGCGCACCCTTTTGGTAGTCTGCGCAAAGGCACGCTTCAACTCCTGCACAAATTCTTGTGGGCCTGATCCTCCCCACATTGCAAATTGTAGGCTGCCTTGCAAGCCTCTTGGGGATTTCTATGAACAGAAAAGTGCTTTAAGATGCCCGCCCTATATGTGGACCACCTTGAATGGTTTTGGTCCTCCAGCCCCTCAAAGAAACTGCAGTATTCTGGGGAGAGTTTCCATTTTACGTACTGAATGCAGCTACTGCTGTCTTTCAAATGGAAAGTCTCCATCATTTGCTCAAAGAGCTCTAAGTGTTCCCACACAGAATACTTGGCGTTCTTGTGATGAGACATGATGACACTCCTTATTGCTTTGATCTGTTTTAAGTGGTCCTTAAGCAAGGTCCTTTTTGCCTTATTGGCCTTCTTGGTTCGGGTAACCCTGGTCCATTCATACTCTGACTCAAAAGCACTGCTCCCAGAGGTGCCCGTCGGATCTTCCAGGTTTTCCTGGATTCTGTGAGCCTGGGAATGGCTGGCAGAATGTGGGGACCTAGTCTCCTGTGTCCTGGGATGCTCAGAGGAGTCTTCTGATTTGTCCTTGCTCCCAGGATTTGATGGGTACCCCCCCCACTGACCTAACTGGGCAGAGGTTTTCAGGATGCCCTTAGTGGGCCTACTCTCCTGGGGTTCCCCACTAAAACTCACAGTACTTGGGTGCCCATACCCAGATGCCCGCCCATCCATGACTGGGAGGTACTGGTCCGTGAGTCCCATATTTCTGACTGGATATTAATCTGCCATCCCTGTGGCCCTGGGCTCATGTGCGACAGGGGACATTGGGGTGGCAGAGTCCAGGGACTGGGAGAGATGAAGGCCTCTGGTACTAGGGCTCCTGAGGTTATGCTCAGGTGTTTCTTTTTCCCAGTGAACCTCATCTCTATCAGCCTCTGCTCCCTGTTGCCATGCAAGAGCCTGTGCTTTCAGTTCCTCAATCAAGGCCTTACTAGACTCTTTCAGTCTCTCCTTCATGGCTACCGGTTGCTGGAGCCTATCATTGTGCTGACAGAGAGCCTCATTTTCTCTCTGTGCTTCCTGGTTGGTCCTGGAGTACTGGGCCACTCTTTGCTGCAGGAGGGTTAACTCCTGAGTCCCGTCCCTTCTGGCCTGTTCCTTTCTTGCCAGAGCATCTTCCACCCTCCTGGTGTGCTCCAACAAGTTTTGATGCTCTTTTTGGAGGTCACCCAGTCCCTGGAGGGCCAGGTGGTTTCCTTCCAGTTTCCTTTTTAAGTGGCAGACTTCCTGGCATAAGGTGTCCCTTTCCTGAGTAAGAGGCTGCCTCTGCGTCACCAGGTCGTCCCTCTGCCTTTGAAGGGCACCAGCTTTCTGGTGCTCTTCCTCAAATTCTGCCTGGGTGTCCAGGTCGTTCAGAAATAATTTGTTGTTCTCTTCCTTCTCTCTATCTAGGTGGCTTTGCAGGGTGACTACCTGTTCTGCGCTTGCCCTATTGAAATCCAGTTGTTGTTCCAGCTATTTCTGGATCTGCAGCAGGGAGTCCAAACCTTCTTGATACTCCTTCTGCAATGCCAGAATTCTGGTATCCTGTTCTGGCCTTTCCTGTTGCAGGATACCCATGTCCTCTTTTATTTTAATGATATACTGCCTAATTTCGTTTTCTGACTCCTGGCTCCTCTGCAGCCTCTGCTCAGAAGAGTCCAGATCAGATTGGGCTTTTTCTAATGCCATCAGTTGCCTATTTGCCAGATCTTGGCCTTCCGCATATTTGTCCTCTATGGCTCCCATAAACAAATATAGGTTTGCCGCTACCCTGGCAATCTTATTGTGCTCATCTTTGACCTTAGGGGCCATATATAGTTCACTCAGGGCCACATTTAAGGGTCCCTGATCTCTCCAGATATCTATCCAGTTGCAGTGACCTGTTGTGTGATTGCCTGCAACCACACATTCTGGTCCTGCTCAGTCCATTCACCTCTCACAAACAACTTATGCAAAAGGTTCTCTCTAGCTATCTTAATGTCTACCAATGTCGCCATTCTGGAAATTGATTTCCTTCCTGACTTACAGAAGTTTTTTTTAAAATTTTATTTTGCAAACAGACTGTTTCCTTAGAGCATTCCATTTTAAGGGGTGCTTTTACAGTGTAACACAGCGTAGTAGCCCAACAGGATTTATGCATCCTATTAGTTAGCACACTGTATTAAGCTGCACAAGTGGTAGTCTGGGATGCCCAATGGAAGCCCTTATTTATATATTTTTATGTCAAAGTTCTTTAAATCTGGATGATGAACCCTTATTTAACGTCCCTCTCTTTGGATCTCCCCGACCTCACTGAGCCAAGAAGTAGGTTTGTTGTGCAAATTAAAAGGTTTCTTTGAAGAATTAAACAATATATATATATATCACACTTTTATGAACAAAATAATATCTGAATAGCACACGCATCTACTGCATCTGATTCATCCGCTGCATCCATTTCATCTGTATCATCCGTAGCATCCATTTCACCACTGCATCTATTTCATTCCTCTGATCCACTTCATTTATTTCATCCACTTCTTTCCTTTCATCCATTTCATTCCTTTCATCTACTTCATTCCTTTCATCCACTTCATTCTTTTCATCCACTTCATTTTTTTCAACCACTTTATTCCTTTCATCCACTTCACTCGTTCTATTCTGTTTATCCGTTTTAATTTACATTAGCAGTTTTAGTTTTTGATTTTTCTCGCACGGGTCTCGATACTGGGTTGTTATTTTTTGATATAACACCTTGGGCTACTGTCTTTGTTGCTGTTAACCTATTTGAGTTTAAGAGTCGATTTTAGGGGAAGAGCCACGTTTTCAGTAATTTGTGGAAAGACATGAGGTCATCTGTGAGTGGGATGTGGGGTGGAAGTGAATTTCACAGAGTAGGGGCCAGGGCTGAGAATGATGATCCTCCTAACCTGACTGAGTTGGTTTTTGGTATCACTAGGAGGCCGGCAGAGCTTGATCTTAGAGTGTGTGGTGGATGGTAAGGTTTTAGTTTGTCCTGAAGATATTGAGGTCCAGTTTTATGCATTGCTCGGTGAGAGATGCATAAGCTTGTGTAGGTCACCCTTCGGGCAACCTGAAGCCAATGCAGAGTTTTGAGAGCTGGGGAGATGTGATCTCTTGGGCCAAGTGCTAGTAGCAGTTTGGCTGCAGCATTTTGTGCTCTTTGTAGTTTAGTCACGTGGTACGCATGGGCTCCGAGGTGAGGTATGGAAAAATGTGCCTAAGAGGTTTGAGGTGGTAGTTGCAGGACTTAGAGGCATTATTGACTTGGAGCGAGAGGGTTAGGTCAGAGTCTAGGGTGCATCCAAGGTTTTTTACTGAGTTTTAGGGTGTTCGGGAATTTCCCATGCGGGAAGGCCAGGGTAGGGGGTGCGGGAGAAGTTTGGTGTTACCACATACCATGATTTAGGTTTTGGAGGGGTTTAGAAAGAGGTGGTTTGTGGTTATCCAATGATCTATGTCAAGGAGGCAGGCAGCAAGGTCAGGTTAGCAGTTGGGTTTTGAATTAAGGATTTTTAGGATTAGTTGTGTGTCATCGGCGTAGTTGTAGCACAGGATATTGTGCAAGCAGATTATTCGTGGGAGGGTGGACATATAGAGGTTGAACAGGAGGGCTGCTAGGCATGCTCCTTGTGGGACTCCAGTATTGACTGGTCGGGCATGGGAAGCATAGGGGGAGAGTAGGGTAATTTGGTTCCCATTGTTGAGGAAGGATGCTATCCATTTGAGAGCGTTTCCACGGATTCCCAGGGAGTGGAGGCGATCGAGGAGGATTGAGTGGTTGATTGTGTCGAAGGCGGCGGATAGGTCAAGAAGGATTAATGCTGCACATCCCGCAGAATCTGCAGTGTTTTTGAGGTCATCCCAGATTGAGGTTAGGGTGGTTTTGGTTCCATGTCAGGGTCTGAAACCTGATTGAGCGGGGTCTAGGAGATTGTTGGCTTTGACAAAGGCATTTAGTTGGGAGTGCTCGGTTTGGTCAATGAGTTTAGCAAGGAACCTGGTGTTTGAGATGGGGTGGTAGTTTTTGGGCTAGAGAGGGTCGAGGGAAGGTTTTTTTAGAAGAGGCTATATGCAATGTCTATGTATATTGATGCCATTTTTGTAACCCTTAAGATACATGCCCAGATGCCTTTGGGCCAGGTGTGCTATATAAATAAAATAAATACAAATACAAATACATTTAGAGCAATACTGAGTGTGGTGTCAAAGAAAAGGTTTAAGGGAATAAAACAAAGGTTAACATATATTCTTAAGCAGGTAAGTATTTTTTCTTTAACCCTGCAATGCAATGCAAAGTAAATTACACTTTCCTGGGGGAAAGGTAAAGCACAAAAAGTCAGAGGTAAGAAGAGTCTCTCAGGGAGCCAGGACAGCCAATGTTAAGTTAGCAAAAGTCTAAGTGAGCTTACTCACTTCTTGCAGGTCTTGCACAATGTTTTAGAAATCTTTGTAGAAAATGAAATCACTGGGAGGCTTCTGATTGGCAAAGCTGTAAGCAACACTGCAAAGGCAACCACGACAAGTTTCAACTGGAGCTAACAAGGCTACACAATAAGAGGTAAGTCACCATAGTTTTACAGTACATTCGGTTTGAAGAACTTGGTTCCAGCTGGCTTCTGTTCCTGAGTAGGTCTGCAGATCCTGTGTTCCTGGGCCTTAGTCATGGGTACAAGAGGGAGGGCATCTGGGGACTCCTCCACTATGATTGGAAGGCCGGTGGCAGCAATGGGCAAACTTCAGATCAGCAGCACTTTGCGGTTTCATCTTCTCGCATCTCTTGCAAATAACACCACCACGGTTCTCGGATACCACTATGGACTTTCCTCACATCTGGGATCCAGCACTCTATTGAGGTGGCTCAGGCTTGGCCAGTCCTGCTTCCTGGGAGTTCAGAGATTCTTCATGGAGCTCGGGTCCGACTTAAAGACACTCACTCAATTCTGGTGTTTCTCTCCCTAGCAATCGGTTCTTGCAGCAGCAATGGAAGTACAGCCAGCTCTGAGAGGTTTTCCAGATGAGCTTGTCTTGGGGTCGATCGGTCCCACCCACCCAAGGGGAGAAGTCGTCCTTTGCAGGGCCTCTCTAGACGAGGAAAATTTGGAGCTTCGGCACTGCAGCAGGGCTTCACCGGGCAAACCAACAGTCCAGGAGTTGCAGCAGGCGTCTCTTCCAAGTTCTTTTTCGGATTCCTTTGTCCAGTGGTCAACTCTGTCTTCCAAGCAAAAGAACTCACCTTTCATGCAGATTTTTCCAATTCATTCGCAGCCTACCTGTCAATCACACAGCAGGACAACCAGCCAGCCAATCACCTTTGGGTGCATTCCAGTAACCAAGGGGATTAAGCACAGGGAGCTTGTGCACCTCTCTCACTTTGTGCCCCCGCCAGACACTCTGGAGCCAGAGTTGGGCTTCACCAGTGAAGCTCACCAAAGACAAAATAAACAAAGGGACCAAACCTTGTTTTGGCGCGCCAAGTAAATCTCAAGGAGGACCTTTACAACAAGAAATGGCAAAAAAAGAAGACCGGACCATTTTTACAAAATGGGCACTCATGGGTGCCTTACTGCAGCTGCGAACGCAGCCTGCGGTAAAAACACACAATGGTAGTAAAAAGTAAACCACTGCCACCAGCTATTAATTTTAGAAAGGTTAACATAAAAATGTTTCATGAGAAACTAGACAATTTCACTTCACTGCTCTTGGAAACAGTAGTTATCCAACAGAAGGTATTTAAATCTTTGGGAAATACTTCACTGAAGGTGCTGTGTGCCACAATGTAAAAAGATGATGCCTGTGGAGTTTGTCAGACTCCAAACCAAAGGAAACAGAGTTCAAATCACAGAAAAATACACAAGAGAGTGGGAAAAGGGTCTCACTCTCTCCAGGTCAGAAATTAAAAGTCCTAAAGTCCAGAAAAAGTGCTGGAGGCTCTAAGGTAGAAGGACATTCTCCCTAACAATAGTTATCCAAGTCATCAGCATAAGTGATGATATTAGCTCTGAGATCACCCTATTTAGGAGCATAGCACTTCCACAAATTGCATTCCTCCCATAGATCTGGCAGATAGAGGTTAAACAGTGTGGGAGCAAAAACACACCTCTGCCTTACTCCTTTGTAAATTGGTATTGCCCTGGATACATGACCCTGCTTTTTTAATCTTACTGTTATCAAGTTATCTGTGCACAGTAGTTTAAGCTTCAGCTTGTACCAGAGCTTCTCGATGTCAATATTATCGAATGCTGCTGCCAGATCAATCACTGCAACATAGATTTATCAAAGATCCCACCTATGTTGGAGGTGCAAACATGAAGCGCTAATGCACTCAAAGGGATCCTAACCCCTTTGCAAAATCCTGTTTGGAGAGGATTCAGGATCCCAGCACCATCCACCCAGTTTGTCAAGTCCTTCAGAACCAGTTTAGCGAAGACCTTTGTAGCCAAATCTAAGAGTATGATGGGACCATAGTTCTGAGGTTGTGCTCTGTCTCCTCTTTTAAAGTTGGGGACTATCACTGCACTTCTCCATGAAATGGGCCAAGCTTCCCCCTCTGCAATATGAGTAAAGAGTTTAAATAATATTTTTGACCACAGTGTAGGATTCTCCCTATATTTTAAATTAGATATTCCATGTGGACCATAAACTGTTGAGTGGTTTTGTGCTCCAGAAATTGGCTCTATGTAGAGGTCATCAAACTAGATTTCCATATGTCTTTAATATTAGCAATCTCCCCCTTTGGTGTCATATAACGATTTCTTGCCTCACATTTCTTTGTGAAATACTGCCTCCAGTCCCCTTCTGAAACACAACACGGCTGAAGATTTACCTGGGTGTAATCTGCATCATTCAGGATCCTCCATATGGCTCTCAAATCTTTATGGATGAAGTGCCTAAACATATTCTGATTTTTGGAGATCTGTGTTTGAATGCTATATGTCTTAAGCCATATCCGATATGTCTGTTTTGCACTTTGTTTCCCCTTTAGTAATTCCATCCTGGACAATTTTCGAAAACTGGGCAGACAATGCATTGATACTATTTTGTAAAGCTTTTTTCCTTGCATTTATTTGTGGGTCAAATGTATTTCTATAGGCCATGACAAGACCTCTGTATAATTTATCGTCCATTTTGACTGGGACTTGCAAATTATCACAGAGTGAGGGAAAATTTTCTGTGTGAGAGGCCTTGGCCTTATTTTCACTGGGCAAGGATTACCAACAGAACTAATCTACTGTTTGCTTTGTTGGTGTTTCCGGTTTGACATCCTATTGTTCTTCCCTGTCAATGTGAGGTTGGTTGGGGTCCTGTAATGACCTGTATTTATTTTACTTAATTGATGTTGTTTACATTTGCTCCGTGTTCGAGTTTCACGAGCTACACTAGCATTCCATGAGGCTCGTGGAACTCAAACACGGGTTAGAAATCAGTTGACGGTTTCCCAGCTGGTTGATGGTGGGCTCGCTTATTTTTAATAAAGAACTTTAATCTATCATATCTGTCTACAGGCAATCCTTACATTGGCGACGAGGAGCCAGGGCGGGCCCACCACAACTTGGTATCCCCGCAATAGCCGTGGAGTCGGTGGCTACGGGGAACAGGAAAGAGGCCTCTCCGCTTTGCAGTGAAGCATTGCAGCGGCCGGCCACGAACGTGCTAGCATGAAGGTCCTGCATCTGTATCCCAGCAAATATTTAATGCCGCATGTACAGGAGCCTTTCAACAGTGCATCTGCTCACTGTCTGAAGGATAATTGCCACTCTGCCCTTCCCCTGCGCGTTGCAGCGGCCAACCAAATCAGGGTAAGACATCTGCCAATCATCCCTGACTTCCGTGGGCTAGCCCAGTCAAAACACAGCCTGCTGTTCTCTACTACCGTATGAACCTGTGCAGAGGGGCACTCACAGTTTCATACAAAGGACCGGTATTTTCACTTCAAAGCATTTAGTTGAAACGGGACTGCAGCAATATTAAGGCAAGCTAGCCCAAGCCCTGGAGTGAATAAACACTCACTGAATGGTGGTAGATTTATAGCAGAGGACACCAAAATAAAAGAAAAAGATAAAGGACACACGCACTGTTTGCATCTGGGTGGCAACCAACAGTTGATTGCAAGTCAAACCAAGGATTCAAAGGTTAAACATAAGCAATCCTACAAGATATTATGGCGGCAGCTAGTATGTCTCCTCCTCCACCCTTTCTATCAGAATCTGGAACACCTCCCATCAGATGGGACGGATGTAGAAGATTGTTTGACACTTATTTGATTGCTATTGGGGGAGACAAGTTTGCTCCAGCCAGAAAAGAGGCGATATTATTGCATAATTTGGGATCTGAAGGATGCACAGTCTTTGATGGTTTGTCAGAACCTACCGAGATAGGACAGGGAGACGAAGGCCAGTTTTCTGTGGCAATCAGGAAACTGCAGTTGCACTTTGAGCCAAGAAAGAATATCACCTTTGAGAGACACAAGTTATTTTCGAGAAGCCAAGAGTTAGAAGAACCAGTTGAAACATTCATAGCCGCGTTATGAACCCTGAGTAACTCCTGTGAGTTTGGACCTTTGACAGATTGCTTATTCGTGATCAGATTGTGCGATGCACAAACACCTCTAGGGTACAGGAAAACCTGCTGCCCAAAGACTTACCTCTAGAACAAGCGGTGGAAGTGGCAAGAGGAATGGAGGAAACGTCCAAGTATATGGCATGTATGAAGCCAGACAAACAAGTCAATGAAGTTGAGGCAGTCAGGAGTGGCAAGAAATTCAACACTGGAAAAAATGTAAAGTGTTTCAAGTGTGGCAGTGGTTGACATGTCTCTTCAAATCCATTTTGTCCTGCCCGAAATGCAAATCCCTTTGAAGGATGTCAACATCTGACTGCTTTCATCACCACTGAAGGGACACTTAAGTACTGCAGAATGCCGTTCGGCTTAGCATTGGTTGCTGCGGTCTTTCAGAGAGTGATGGAAATGGTGATGGATGGTGTTCAGAATGTGATCATCTTCCAAGATGATATTTTGGTATTTTCTGAGTCTAATGAGAAGCATGACAAACTGTTGAGAGTTGTGTTGTCAAGGTTGATTGAAGCTGGACTGACAGTAAGGAGGAACAAATGTAAATTATTGGTGGACAGTGTTGAATACCTAGGTCATATTGTGTCGAGTAAAGGTATCAAGCCCAAATTGAGTCTCGTAAATGCTAAAGAGAGAGCACCATAAACTTCTGATAAAGATCAAGTCAGGTCATTCATAGGGTTGGCAGAGTATTATCATAAATTCCTAAGAGATTTTGCTAGCATTTCCACTCCAATAAGGGCTTTTGTTAAAGAAAGGTGTGAAGTTTCAGTGGTCCATGCAATGTGAAGAAGCATTTGAGAAAATTAAACAAGGAATTGTATGAGCTCACTCCATTCGGAAATTCGATGCCAATGATCAAACTGTACTAGTAGTTGACGCCAACATGTGTGGATTAGGAGCCACGTTAATACAGTATGATGTTAATAAGACCGAGAGAGTAATAGCATTTGCCTCCAGGACTCTCAAGGGAGCAGAGGAAAATTATTCTGGTATAGAGCGAGAAGCGTTGGCTATGTTTTGGGCAGTCAATCATTATAAGTACTTTCTTTGGGGAAGAAGGTTCATTGTGCGGTGAGATTATAAACCCTTAGTGCAGTTGTTTGATAGTGGTAGATGGGCTGTGGGATATCCAAGGATAAGCAGGTGGGGGCTTGGTCTTCAGTTGTACAATTTTGATGTTAGTTATTTGCCTGGAAAGAAAAACTTGGTGGCTGATTGTCTGTCAAGATTGCCTGTGGATCAGAGTCAACTTGCGGAAGCTCAGGATTGTGAAGAGTGTGTTGTTGCTGAGCTAGTAAGTGTAGACTGTAAGGAATGGGAACAGGCAGAGCTCATAGATCAAGACCTTGAACTTATCAAGCAGTGGACTGTGGATGGGTGGCGTGACAAGGAGGTTCTTGAAAAGAGGTGTGAGATCTGGTGGGAAATCAGAGATGAGTTGAGTATAGTGGGAAACAGGTTGAGAAGGGGGAGCTGCATTGTTCCACCAGAAGGACTGAGAAGTTTGTTGGAATTGGCACATCAGGCAGATCTGGGCGAGGGAGCTACCAAGAGGAGAATGAGACATAGCTACTGGTGGCCCAGGATGGATAGAATGGCTGAAGATTTTGTAAAATGTTGTAATGCATGTCAATTGAGTGATATGAATAAGGTTGTGCCAGGAGTACCTTTGACTCCTAAGTATGTGCCAGTTCAACCATGGCAGAAATTGGCTGTGGACATTTTGGGGCCCGTGGCAGGTTTAGTAGATGGATTTAAATACATTTTTGTTCTTGTTGCTTTTCATTTCATATGGGTGGAGTGGGAAGCATCCAGGGAAGTGATGGCTACGGATTTGGTTTCCTTCTTAGAAAGGGTTTTTCTCAGGGAGGGGTGTCCTTCCGAATTAGTTTCTGACAATGATGTGCAATTTGTATCTCAGTTTATGAGGAATTTTTTGGAGGGATATGGCATTAAACACATTAGAACAGCACTGTATCATCCAAGGGCAAATGGTGTAGTTGAGAGAGTTAACAGGTACATCAAGGGAGGTATCCAGATTGCTATGAAGATGGGTCAGTCCTGGAGAGATGTATTAAACCACATGATGTGGAGTTATCTAACCACTCCCCATTCCATTACTAAAGTGTCTCCTTTGTGCCACTCAAAGGTAGGGAGCCAGGAACTAAGTTGTGTCCTGGATGGTTAGGATTGGCAAAGGCAGATGTGGTGGATAGGAATACTATCATGAGATGTATAGAGCAGGGACAGAGAACCAATAAAGAGTTGTTTGACAGGAGAGTGTGTGTGAAGATTAGAGAGTGGAAAGTGGGTCACTGGGTGTTAGTTAAGAACCCCAGGTCTTCGCAGAAGTGTGTGGACAGTAGATTTATTGGACCAAAGAGGATTGCCGCTGTGCGAGGGAGCCTTGTCATCTTGGATGGGGGTGAAGTCTGGTCCCAGGGAAGGTTGGCAAGACCTGAGACTGTGAGGTGTGAAGATTGTGATGGAGCTCAGAGCGTGAGTAATGAGCAAATAGCATGTGATGAAGGGGAAAGTCATAACGCAAGTACATGTTTTAGAGTTACCAACAGTGGTGTTGCTAAGAGACTTGCAGGCAAACGAAGTTGGATGAAGGATTTTGTTCAGTGACAATTTCTTTATGTAATTCAGTTAGTTTTGTTATCATACCTGTTACATTTTGTTATTCTTATCTTTTGGGGTTTTAGTTTTCTGTTCTGGGGGAGGGAGATATGTAATGACCTCTGTTTATTTTACTTAATTGATGTTGTTTACATTTGCTCCATGTTCCAGTTTCACGAGCTACGCTAGCGTTCCATGAGGCTCGTGGAACTCGAACACGGGTTAGAAAGCAGTTGACGGTTTCCCAGCTGGTTGATGGTGGGCCCACTTATTTTTAATAAAGAACTTTAATCTACCATACCTGTCTACAGCCAATCCTTACAGGTCCCTTTCTCTACTGTTGTTTTACAGCCTATTTTACCCTCTAGACTTAACATTGCATGGTCACTCGTTGTTGTCAGTATACTGTAAAAGGCATAGACATACATTGGTCCACATTCTTCAAAAAGATATTTCCAATTGTTGAAGCATCACCTACATTTTGGCAAGTGGGAGCATCCCTATGTTTTCCCTCAAACAATAGATTTGTTTGTATAATTAATCCCCAGCCTACAAAAAAAAGCAGACTAGGTTTTACCCAGACAGGCCCTATTTGACCTATCCGTCTTCTGCACTAGAATATCAGAGTTTGCTTCATCAAATGTCACTAAGTCATTATCACAAATGTTACATTCGCAATTATGTCCCGACCCATAATAATTGGGCTGGCTGGTGCGAACCACTGCCAGTCCAATAGAATGTGTTCATGCTCATCCAGTGTTTTATCCAGCACACACCTATCTGGATTGCCATAGATGTTTATGAATAATGTGTGAGTAGGCTTATCGTAGCTTAAATCAATCAATTCAGTTAGCAGTGCAATTTCAGATATGCATTTCCATTTTTTGATTGTACGATGCTTTGAGTTCGCTATAGCTGTTAGTAAGACCCCCACAGGTGCCCCCTCAAACCTTTCTCTGCTGGGTTATAATCAAGCAAGAACCCATCTAAAATGTGGCAATTCATAAGCCATGTTTCCTATAGCAGTATGCAATCATATTTCCTTAGAACCTGGTACTGCTTCTTTTGTATGAAGGAATTGAAACCCCGCAATTTCCAGCTTTGGATCCAGTTTTTAGAATCCTGGTCTACATGCTGTAATTCCTGGTAGGGAGCCAGGAAGCCATTCCCATCCAGAGGATGGTTGAGCCCTTGCCTATGATGTCCGTGCTGAAAGTGTTGCATTATTGTTAGGTTCTTTCTTAGTGTTATTCAGCTTCAGTCCTTACCTCAATATAGTAACTCTCACAATCTTTTAGGAGGATATCCACCTGATGGTGGTGCACTAGATTTTTGACTAGTTTGATGTAAAAAACACAGCACACATCCCTAAACAAGCTCTGTCATATTAATGTAAACATTCTAGGTCAGCGGAATAGGTGGTGTTTAGAGCAGGCACAGAAGAGTGTAGTTTGATTGTGGCCCTGTTAAGAGGCGTGTTTCTCTCCTCATCAAAGATCAGCTCAAAGATTATTGGGTTCTGTGATTGCCTTTCATCTCTAGTTGGTCTGCACCCCTGCTCTTTCATCCTTCCCTTCCAACTCAAGGATGGGCTGGGACCTGCACATACTTCCTCATCCGCGTTAGGCCTTGCAGATTGTGCCTGCCTATTGGGTTGTTTATGTGTCCTCCTTGGGTCTCCATCCTCATTGTATAGTGACCGTGTCATTGTAAACTCTCTCGTCACACCCTGACCATCAGACACTTGTTTGGGCACACTCCTCCCAGGAACATTCATCGCTTGTTGGCGAATCTCCTTCTCAGAATGCACCAGTTTCCCAGGGGTGCCCCTCAAAGTAGTACAAGATGATACTACAGGGTGAGATATCTAGATGTTGTCAGTTTATTTGTGGCATTTTATTAGAAACCTGTGCTTGTAGGATTTTGCATAGAAATGTTCTTGATCCTTTGTTGGTTTGTCTAGGTGGCCCGTTTTGATTTTTTTTTTTTCCCCTGAGTAAATCAGTATTTCTTGTGTTGGATGATATAGGACATGACGCTTTAAATCTTAATGGCTGTCAGTTTCCGCAGAGTCAATTATGATCATGGGCAGTGAAGGGCTTGTAGGAAGCATGACTTTTACTGCTTCCTTGATGTCTGTCAAAGTAATGTCTTGTTCTTTTGTGTGTTGTACAGACATTTGCTGTATCATTAACAGAGCACGTAGCTCCCCCAAAGTAGCCGTATTTGCCCAGAGCTCAAAAGCCACTGTGTCATATAGACATATAAAGGACTGTAGGACCATAGTGAATGCTGCTAGAGAACTTAAACTGGAGATCTCATGCTCTTTTTCCTATCCCTCCTCTCCTTCAAAGGCAGCAAGGAGTACTCACCTCTCTCCAAGTCATTCAGGCCATCGTCATAGTTGCTATTTGTCAAATCCTGGGAGATAGATGTGACCTGTATATCGAATAGCTCTGGATACCTGCTTAACCTATCCACCATGTTGGCTGCATCATCTAGTACTTTTTCCAGGCACTTGGTCTCAGTCGGTTGCAGCATACCCATTTGCGGTTCAATATTTGTGAACACTGGACCTGTTACTTCAAAGATGAGTTCTTCTCTTGGTGTAATCATCTCTGCAGCGTGGTCACTGGAGGCTAGATCCTGTGTCAGCACTTGTTTATAGGTTTTGGGTTGACATTGCGGGAAATATTGGTAAAGAGGCCCTGAACTGGAGCTTGAGCCTTAGACCAAATGTCCATAGGGCCCAAAGTGTCAGTCGCCCCCTTGTCCTCAATGATAATCCCCTCCCTTCTGGGCAGGTATCTTTTATTTTTCCCTTTCATCGTTCCACCAGTACTTAACAGAGTCATGTTTTTATTCAAGTTGTCCTGCTGGGATAAGTGGACATAAGCTCAATTCGGGAGTAGGGATACTATGGAGATTGAGGAGATTGACTGCTGGTGAGTTCCCATCTGCCCGCTACCACCACCCACACACTCAATGTCATATGGCGAAGTATCCCAGTAAAAGCAGGAGGTCAGCACCCACCTCACGTGAAGCTGTGCGTGCTGCAGTAGTACTAATGGTCTATCACACCATCCGTGGTCCAACTTCCAAGTCAGATTTTGGACTCTGTGAACTGTCTAACAAGGTTGCTGATGAAAATCACCAGGCCCCCGGAACACCCTCCGACATTCCGAGTTTGCTCCTCGAAGCGGAACGTTTTTTATCCAGTCTTGCAGCACATCACAATGGTAACGGTGGACAGACTTCAGGGGCTCCACACGGAAACATTCTCCGACACTCCGCTCAATTGTACCATCTACTTTACATTTTTCAGTAGATTCAATAAGATTCTCAGACATTCCCATTAGGATGTTCTACTATGCTCCTGGAAACAATAAATAATTGTATACTACAGAAAAAGAAAAAACACTGAAACAATTTTCTGTCCCAAATACCTTTCTGTAGCATACCATAAGGACCATAATCCATGCACCTTTATGACAATCCAAGGTCTCTGCAGTCCCCTTTCCAGGCCATTCATCAATAAAAAACCTGGATTGCACGTGCACATCATCGCAAAAGACAGCGCTTCTATCCTTTGTACTATGATGTTTGTAACACTCCCTCATTGCCTGCTTTCAAACAGTCACACATCTATCCACCAGTCAGTTCAGACAACTCTACATATAAAACAATCAACATATTAAACTTTGACACACCAAATGCCACTTAAGAATGTTCTAGAAATCTTTTGCATCTGCATTTCCCTTGTTTACCCAAAAAAATGGTACACACTGCTGCTGTATTGTGCAGTAAGAGAAGTGCATGAATGGAAAGGGGAGTATGGATTGTCAACTGGTGATAGGAGGCCAGAAGGAAAGTGCCAAGAGATGCCAAGGTGGGAGGCCACTGGCTAACTGCTGGGACAGAGGAGTCTCAGGTGTAGGGTACACAGCTGCCAGGCGGTACCCCGTAAGGGAAGTGCTGCAGGGTGGAGAGAGGTGCACTGGTTTCATCTAGATATAGTGCCTAGAACCTGTGAGTTTCATGAGGGACCAGGCTACCAGTCTCAGGGCAGAGCTATGAGTTAGTAGGGAAGGAATTAAGTAAAACAGAAACACAAAAGCAGAGTTTTCAAACGTTTTCAGAAATTAAGGAAGCCCAAATCCAGTACAAAAGGAGACAAAAGGGGGTGTGGCTAAACAGCCATGTAGAGAGACGTGTCTTCACTGGAGCTCCTCCTGATCCTTGAAACATCCTGACGAAAATCGTGTGAGAAACTGCTGCGACCGTCCCATAATGCAGGGACCTCGTATGGGAAGCGTTCAGGCACACAGAGCTGTATTGTGGCATCTACCCATGGAATAACTTCGGAGTTTGAGGCCACGGAACATCCTGTAGCCCGCCGGTGACTATGGAAACGATGGCCGTCGCCTAATAGCCAAGGAAGAACAAAGGGCGCAGACTGTCAGGGCCCGGCCGCGGAACTCTCTGCAGTTCTTTACAATGGAGTTGCGGAGCCGGGACAGTGTACGGAGTTGGCTACGGGCACTGGGACTGGAATCGGCATGCTGCGGCATACAGTCCGTGTGTGCACTGGCTTTGGGACTGTGGTGGGGAAGTCCCCGCAGCCTCGAAATAATTAATAGCAAGACGCGGCAGACGCAGCGGGGAGACCCAGCCGGCGAAGAAACAAAGTGGCCCAGGCTTCAGAGAAAGGTGGGGACGGACCGCCTAGGTTGCGAGCCGAAGCGCGAGCTTCACACCGGCGGTGATACTAAGTATCAGAGGCCGCGTCCCGTGTACAGGACAGCGGAGCTTGAACAGCTTTGGGCGAGGAGCAGTTTGGTGGAACGGAGGATGCAGGAGACGGACAGGCTGCGTGTCCCCAGAACGGAAAGTGCCCGCAGCGCTCAATGATATCCCGTGCAGTGTCGGTCCATAATACAGGGATCTTGTATGGGAAGCTTCTGGGCATGAAGAGCTGTATAGTGGCATCCATCCACTGAATAACTTTGGTGTTGAGGCCGCAGAAGATTTTGCAGCCTGTCGGTGCCTATGAACAAGATGGTCGTGGCCCAGTAGCCAAGGAAAGACAAAGGGCGCAGACCGTCCGAGTGTCCGGCCGCAGAACCCTCTGCAGCTCTCCTCAACGGGGCTGCCTGAGAAAGTGTATGGCGTCGGCCGCTGGCGCTGAGACTGATTTTGTGCCTGCCGGTTGAATCAGCGTCCTATGGTATGCAGTCCGCGTATGCACCGACTTCGGGACTGCGGTTGGGACGTTCCCGCAGCCTCGAAGTAGCCTGAGGCAGGACACGGCAGACGAAGTGAGGAGACCCATCCTGCAAAAATATATAAAGGGGCACTGGCCTGAGAGAAGGGTGAGGACGGACTGACCAGATGGAACGCCGAAGTGCGAGTCACGCACCGGTGGTGATGCTAAGTATCGGAGGCTGCCTGTCATGTAGAAGATAGCAGAGCCCGGATAGCCTTGGGCGTATGACATGGAGAAACTTGTCTGAACGACGTGTGTGAAAGACAGACAGGCTGTGGGTGGCAGCCAGAGGGTACAGAACCTGAGAGGGCATATATGAGCCCCTGGGGGAGGCCAAGGAGCGCAAGCTGGCGATCGTAGATGGAGAAGCCAGCAAGGGGCACAGACAGTGCACCCTGGCCCATGGCGAAGTGGGGCTGCACCCAAGCTGGGGCAGTGAGGCATTAAGCGGCCCAAACTGAGCACAGGAATACGCCGTGGAGGGCGAACAGGGGCTGGGCCCGATAGGACCTCGTAGCAAGCTGCTGGAGTGAGACAATGAAGGCAGATAACCTTGGGGCATTTGCTGACCCACAGACACCATCGGGTGGCCTCCTTGACCAAGGGGCGTGAGGAAGACACCTGAGGCAAGACCCCAGGCCAGACAGCCTTGGGACTCACGGAGCACCGGAGGGAGATTGAAAGAAACATAGTGGAGGCCGGGGGAGTGACACAGCATGGGCGCGGGTACGTGGGAGGACCCAATCCATTCTAGGTGTGGGATGAGCGATAAGGACACACCTGAAGACAGTCAACACGGCCCCGGATACGCCTAGAGTGACCCGGTGCCGCACGGACTTTTGCGTGAGAGCTGGCGCTGCCGCCCACACCTAAACAGAATCGCATGATGTCCAACAAAGCGGTCAGACCCAAAAGCAAACAGCCCATGCTGGAGGCCTATGCCAAGACACCTACAGGTGCAGAGGGCGCTAAAAGCAATGACACCACCGCTGCAGGGTCGGAGACACTGGGCACGACCCAGGAAGTGCTGGCAGCGATTGCAGACTTGAAAATTGCTTGGGAGACCAAATTGGGCCTGGCAATGAATGATTTGAAAGTGGGTCTGGATCTTAAGATCGGAGCGGTCCAAGAGGAAGTTAATCTGCTGAGACAGGATGTGCGGACGCTTGGGTAGCGCAGGGGAAACCTGGAAAAGGAGATGGCCCCAAACATGGCGGCATGCGCCGCCCACGGATCGGAGCTCCATGCCCTCCTGCAGCATGTGGGCAACCTGGAGAACAGGGCGGAGGAGTCAGAAGGGCGTGCCAGACGCAATAACGTTCGTATTGTTGGCCTGCCGGAAGGAATGGAGGGGCCTAACCCAACAGAATATGTAGAATCGATGCTTCTGCAGGAAATAACTGGAAGTGCACTATCCCAGGGGCTTGCAGTTGAGAGGGCGCACAGAGCCTTGACAAGGAAACCGCCCCAGGAGCCCCCCTGTGGCCGCTGATTGCAAAGATCTTGAACTATCGGGATCAGGAGAAGATACTCAAATTCTTCCGGAAGGGAGGAACGATAGAAAGGGGGCCGGCGAAAATCACGGCGTACCCGGACTACACTCTGCATGTACAGCGCAGCAGGATGAACTTCGGGGCGGTGAAAAGGAGGTTGAGAGAGGCCGGCCACCGATACATGTTGCTCTACCCGGCCAAACTGAAAGTGTTCTACAAGAACAAAACACTGTTTTTTGAGACTCCGGAGGACGCTATGGAGTGGCTGGACATGCAGGGTCGACCTCAGGAACCGGGTATCCAGATGGGAGCCGTAGAAGATAAGTAGCACGCAGCTGGGCCATCCCCGGCGACATAACATAAGACATTGGGACTAGAATTTAGTATCACATAAAGCTGGTGGGGAATGTGTTGTAACAAATATAGGCTGGCAAGATCCGTTAGATGCTACAATGCTACTTAGATGAAGACATTGGGACTTGAATATAGTGTTTAATAAAGCTTGTGGGGAATGCGCTGCAGCATATATGTGCTGATAGGATCCTTTGGATGTAACTATTCCAATCAGATGAGTGTGAGCTCCAGGCAGACTATCCCTGAGCCCCTTAGTTGTACACTTAGGTCACTGTTAGATCGGTGACGCCCCGCGGGGTCCTAGTCCTCGGTCACGAGACAAGACCAGACATGGGCGGGCCTGAGATCCAGGGATGGAGCTGGGCATTTGTTGGGGCAGGGTAGGGTGGGGGGAGGGGAAGGGTTGTGTGCAGTGGGGTAGAGTTGGCGAGAGGGTAGGGGGGTAGTTGTTGGGGTTGAGAAGGATAAGAGCCGGACTACGGGCCATCAGGGAAGACATAGGAAGTGAGAGTGAATGGGGAGTACATTGAGTAGATGGCATCGGGTAATCTCAGAGTGGCGACCTGCAGTGTGCAGGGCCTCAATAGTTATCTAAAACGCAACAAAGTGATGATGTACCTAAAGAGGATGCGTATTGACATAGCCTTGCTGCAGGAGACCCACCTCACCAGGGAGAAGCTGGAGGTGGTCAGAAGAAAATGGAAAGGTAATGTCATAGGTGCCACATACTCGGCATATGCAAGAGGGGTAATCACATGGGTGGCACCGCACATGCCGTTTCAGTTGCTCAACTCGACTATAGACTCAGCGGGCAGAATGGTGGTGGTGGCGGGACTCCTGGAGAACAGGGAGGTGAATATCATAAATGTGTATGTCCCTAACCACGATACAGCGGCATATTTCAGGTCCCTATATAGTAAAATTAGCCCCCTGCTAGGTGGTGCGATGGTGTGGGGAGGGGATTTCAATTGCACCCTGAAGCCCAGGATAGATAGGTCAGATGACAAATCAGGGAAGCCGGCGCCAGCAGCTAAAGCATTGCGGACACTGTTGATAGACCTAGGTCTTGAGGACGCATGGAGAAAGCTGCACCCAATGGATAGGCAATGTTTGAACTATGCAGCGCCACATGACCTGCATACAAGGCTGGATTATGTGTTTGCTGATGCTGAGATAGCGGGAGAAATGGTGGGGGCGGAATACAAGGCCCGGGTATTATCCGACCATTCGCCTTTGGTCGTAGAGTGGCGACAACAACCCCCCCCCCCGAGCGCGAATCCCAACATGGAGGCTCAGAACTGAGGCTCTACAGGATGCAGGATTTCGAGAGGATCTGAGGGAGGCCATTGAGGAATACTTTGAGATCAACACGGGCATTGTACACTCTATGGGAACAGTATGGGAGGCATTTAAGGTGGTGGTGCGTGGAGTAGCTATATCAAAATCCAAAGGGCTCCAAGGGGGTATTGAACGGGAACTGCAGGAGACAGAAAGAGAGCTGGAGGGCCTTACACAGAGCTAGGGGCCCACCCGAGAGAACAGCGTCAAGATAAAGGACCAACAGTTAGCTTGTGGCAAACTCTGGGATAGATTATGCAAATTAAACTATAATAAATATACAGAAAGGCTACATGCAGGGGGGATAAACCAGGTAGATTATTGGCTTGGTTATACAAAAATGAAACCCCCCGCTCGGTGATTAGTGAGGTCAGGAACGAGGAAGGCCAAATCTGTAATACCCAGGAAGGGGTAAATGAAGAGTTCCTCAAGTATTACAGACAATTATATGAGGACGCAGGAGAAGATGTGAGTCAAGAAATACTGAAAATAATTGAGGATATAGGGCTGCCTACCTTAGATGATCTTGAATGCACAGATCTCAACGCCCCTATCACCTCGGACTAACTGGAGGCGGTGATTTAACACCTGCCTACATGTAAAGCGCCCGGGTCGGATGGATTACCCAGCGAGTTTTATAAAACGTATATACAGGAGCTACTCCAGCCGTTGCTGGCCATGTTCAATTAAGCCTATGAGCGGGGGGAACTGCCGGTGTCCCTCCGCGAGGGAGTGATCATCCCGTTCTTAAAACCAGGCAAGCCGGACATGGAATGCGGATCCTATAGGCCCTTGTCCATGCTCAATCAGGATAGCAAAATCCTTATGACAGTGCTAGCCAACAGGTTAAAGAAGGTAATAGGTAAGTTGATACACCGGATCAAAGGGGTTATGTCCCCGGTAGAAATATCACAGACAACCACAGGAGGCTGCACCATATCATTAACCAAACCGGGGAAGACCCGGTCGAGCTGGCCATTGTGTCACTGGACACGGTAAAAGCTTTTGATTCAGTACGATGGCCGTGGTTGAAAGTGACCCTGAAAGGATACAGAATGGGACCAGGATATATCAGATGTGTTCACATTTTATTTAGCTCCCGACTTGCAAGAATTAAAACCGGAACCACAATTTCAGACAAATGGCAGCTCAGTAGAGGGACCAAGCAGTGTAATTTTAGTGTTGTGTAATATCATCACCTAGAATAGATACAGTATTTTTGGGTGGCTAGTTATAATGTCGAAAATAAAATGTTGAAAAAAATAATCTCGAAAAAAAAGTCGAAAAAATAATTAGCATGTGTTATTTTTTTATTTGTATATTATTTTTGGGTTTAGCTAGTAAAAAGAAAACAGGGGACTGGGGGGATCCCCCCATTAAAAAAAAACAAAAAAAAAACACTTTCGATTTTTTTTTTTTAGATTCTTTTTTTTGACATTTTTAAATTACACATATTCACTATAAACTGTATTTTTGTACTTACCTGACTAAATTGAATTATTGTGTGCTTCACTGTGTGGACTCATTGTGAACCCCTGACTCCACTCACAATCTCCTTAGAATAGCCTTGGCTGTTCTTCACACTTACCTTGTTTCGGTTTTAGCTAACCTCTCAGTTACCCTGTTCACTATGACTAGGGTTGCCTCCTAAAATGTGTCCACCAGGCCATATTGTAGAAAGCCAGCTTAACAGTAGCCATCATATGTGGTGACATTTTATAGTAAAGGTCAAATGATTATTTTCCTATTTAATTTGTCATCTTACCTTAACTCTATTAGCCTTTGGTTTTTGTGTTTTCATTGCAGGCTTGGCAATTTAGTGCTTCTAATCACGTTTTTTTTTGGTGGTTTTCTATAGCAAAGATCATATTTTTTCTTGAATATAACCTTTATTTTGGTGTTTACTGTACTACTGTTTTTTGGAATTTTAGATGCTGATTCACATCTCTGAAGAGTATAGCTCCTAAAATAAATTGGATGCGTATGATCTACATTTATAATTGAAGCTTTATGACTGAAACACTGCTAATCCTAGTTAAGGGACACATTTGGGCAACTGATTAGAAGCCTTTGACTGCTGTAACCAAAGAGGGATCAACGAAGGACTCAAAAACCAACACTTGGGGCCTCATTACACGGCCTCATTACACGGAAGGCGGTGAACCATGGCGCTATTAGCGCCATTGTTCATGCCGGTAAAATACCGGCACCGACTTGGTGGAAAGGGGAATTACCGCCCTATTCCAAGGTTGGCGGGGCGGTAATTCCCCCTTCCACCATTGCCCTTCCCCATTCCCATTTTTGCCCCATAGGGCTCTATGGGAATGGGGAAGGCGCTAATTACCGTACCGCAAATTGCGGTACCGTAATTAGCTCCGCTGGTCTCTTTGCGGGTTGGTTTTTAACGCCTGCAAAAAGCAGGCGTTAAATTCCCCAACCCGCAAAGGGACCTCGTAGTAAGGCAGTAAGGATTTACCGGTACCGGTAAACCCTTACTGCCTACCGTGTAATGAGGCCCCTTGGTATCTTACCTAGATTAGATGAATGAGCCACTTCCAGTCTTTTTTGTTTTAATACACACACTTCGTTATTGGTCAGGGTCTTTCTTGACTGACAGCTATTAACACCATCCGCAAATGGCATGTGCACATGGTGCTATCAGCCGATGATCAACCTGCACTCTTTACCAGATGGCCTCCATTAACACTGATGTCAAGACCCTACGACTCCTAACCTGGAATGTTAATGGGATGGGAGCAGGAATCAAGAGACGACTTATCACACAACTCCTAAATCGCCACACACCAGACATAGCCTTCCTTACAGAAACCCACCTAGCAGGCACTACATGTACCCTATTTAAACGTACCAACTATAGAATTGCAATACATGCTGGGTTCACCACGGGCTCCCGGGGGGTGCTTATCTTAATACATAAACGATTACCCCTGACCATGACACAGGTGACTCAAGATACCGGCGGCAGATACACACTTATTACTGGAACACTATGGAACCAGACGATAACTTTACTCGGGGTCTACTCGCCACCGACACTGCTCACCACCCTACTACAGGACATTACACCTCTGATCTCGGGTGATAACTCAGACCTACTAGTAATTGGGGGTGACTTCAACGAAGTCATGGAGGTGGGGATGGACCGCTCACACTTGAGAGGAAGAAATCCCACTGTTCTCACCAAATTAGCGGCGTTTACCACAGCCATGGGACTGCAGGACGTGTGGCGCGACCCGCACCTGGACGCAAGGGAATACTCCTTCCACTCAGGGGCACACGCCTCATTATCGCGATTAGACTACTTCTTTCTGCCCGGGCCAGAGGCTCACGGGGCCACAAAGGCAACTCTGCTGCTGCGTGGCATATCAGATCACTCCCCCTGCTAATTGAGCTTAACATGGCTAGGCGACGTCCGCCCCCCTCCTGGCGCTTAAATAATTATTACTTGGGCTTCCCAGACTTTCTGGAGCAAATGCAACGAACGACAGAAACCTATTTTGAGTTAAACACAGGATCAGTAGATGATCCGGAGATCCTGTGGGAGGCACTCAAACCAGTGCTGAGGGGTGAGATCCTAGCATGGTCCGCTGCACACCGAAAGAAACACCAACAGAAATTGGTGGAAGCCGAAGCACAAGTGACCCAGGCCAAACTTAACTACCTAGCACTAGATCAGCCAGAAACAAATCGAGCGCTAACACTTGCCCAAAAACGTTTACAGAATATTGCGTTAGATAACGCTAGGCAGGCACATATGACGACGAGAGCTAGAATATATGAGACCGGCGATAAAGCCGGCAAAATGCTGGCATGGTTAGAGAAACGTTAGACAGGCAGCGGCCAGGTCAGGGCGCTAAGATCAAAAGGAGCTGAACCCTTACGGACCGACAGCGATATAGCTGAGGGCTTCGCGGCTTACTATACGGAACTTTACAGGTCACCCACATCGCCCATCAATAGATCGGTGCTAGATGACATAGCCCTGCCCACTCTAAGTGCTGAGCAGCAAGCCCTACTTGAGGAAGATATCACAGAGGAGGAACTGATAGCGGCCATGTCAGAACTCCAGACGGGAAAGACACCAGGGCCAAATGGCTTCCAGATTGAGTTGTGGCGCAAACTCGGAACAAATGTGATTGCCCCCCACCTACTGCAAATGTTCCTACAGTGCAAGGAGAGAGGACGCCTACCGGCAGATCTCCGGAAGGCCACAGTGATAGTGATTCCCAAAGCAGACAAACCGCCGGACCTCTGTAGCTCATACCGACCTATCTCACTCATCAATAGTGAGACCAAAATACTAGCGAAAGTACTGGCTAACCGATTACAAAAGGTCATCACAACACTAATTCATCCCGACCAGTGCGGTTTCATGCCGAAATGGTCGACCCGCATGAACATCCACAGGCTACACACTGTACTAGAGAAAGCGCACTCCACCCGAGGCCCCCTGGCTGTACTAGCGATTGACTTCGAAAAGGCTTTCGACTCGGTGTACTGGGAGGCAATTTGGGAAATAATGGGCCGGATGGGGTTTGGTCCCCAGTTTCTGAGCTGGGTGCAACTCCTATATGAATCCCTTGAGGCACAAATGAGAGTGAATGGGTGGCCATTGCACACCTTTAAGCTCGGGAAGGGAACTAGACAGGGATGTCCATTATCCGCCATGATATTTGCCCTGGCTGTGGAACCGCTAGCTGAGGCATTGAGAACGTCACCCGCTTGGTGTGGTATCCAGTGGGAAGATGGGCGGGAGGATAGGGTCTCCCTATACACGGACGACTTGCTTCTCTACTTAAAAGACCCACACCAGGCCTGCTCCACGATCGTAGCCATACTAGACAGCTACAGTACTTTCAGCGGGCTAAGAGTAAACTGGCCCAAATCAATACTATTTCCAATAGGCACCACTACTTTTACTCCACCAGCTAACTGTCCCTTCCGCCTAGAAACCGAACAGTTTAAATACCTTGGCATACAAGTTACTAACGGCCTGAGCAGGTACGTGGCTAATAATCTTCACCCGATAACGACCAGGTTCAAAGAAGATGCTAGGCACTGGGTCTCCCTCCCACTGACCCTACTGGGAAGAGCGGCATTGTTTAAAATGATGGCTCTCCCACGCTTCCTATACATTCTACAAAATGCCCCGCTACACGTCCCGGCGGAAGAATTAAAAAAGATAGATAATACACTGAGGAAGCTCCTGTGGAACAACGGACATCCACGTATTGCGCTTGGCACTCTACAACGCTCCATCTGGGAGGGAGGGATAGGGCTCCCCCGCCTACAGTCCTACTACTGGGCTAGTCAAATGGCAGTGGTCAACGACTTGCTGCACGGGGACACTACGTTGCCGCACAATAGACTGGGGAGGGCCATTGAATGCGCTAGACCACAAACTGAACTCCTTTACAAAGCGTCTCGTAACTCAGCTCCACAAACAATGCTCTCACACATTGCCCGAGTATGGACAGACACGCACAAGTTCCTGGGATGGGAGGGGAAGATCACTCCACTACAGCCCCTGTGGAACAACAGAAACTTTCCCGAGGTAAACAAACTGCCGAGATGGCATACATGGTTACAGTGTAATATCAGCACGGTGGGTGATATCGTAGAAGGGGGCAAATTGGTGTCCTTCGAAACACTAGAGTCCAGGTTCCACCTCCCTGACACTGAATGGTTCCAATATACACAGATGCAACATGCCCTTCAAGCCCATCTCCCGGCACTTAAAGACATGGCCGAAAGCACTCCCCTCGAAAGATACATAGTGGAGACAAGCATAGAGGCCAAAGTAACGTCTACCATGTATGCTGCCATCACTGCCTTTGCCACCACTGAACTAAACAGCCAAAGGGGCAAGTGGGAAAGGGACCTAGGACTCATACAGCCAGAAGACTGGGTGGGGGCCCTCATGTACCCCCGGGAGGTGGCCATTTCGGCCAGACTTAGACTTGTACAACTGAAAATTCTGCATAGAATTTACTACCCCAGGGTGGCATTATATTGTTGGGGGAAGACATCCGACCCCCACTGTCTCCGATGCAAGAGGGAAGAGGGAACCTTTTTTCACATACTATGGGACTGCACCCATATAAGACAGTACTGGTAAAAATGCTGCGATGAACTTTCAGGGGTACTGGGGAGACCCATACACAGAGACCCAAAGCTACTCCTGCTCGGGATAGAGGAAGAGGGAGAGGCATCTAAATATGAGAAGCTGCTGTTATCGACGGCCTCGGCAATTATTAAAAGGAACATTGCACAATTATGGGGTTCGGAAACCACGCCACAGTACAAACAATGGGTGACGGACGTCAACATATGCATCGCGATGGAAAGGAGAGTATATGCGGCCAGGGGATGCCCGAGGAAAGCAGATAAGATATGGGACAGGTGGGAGAAGGCCCAGTGACTGCAGTAACCTGAATAATGGACGGTAGGGCACAATGTGCATTGTGCAAGAGTACTCTGATCTGGCACGTAGCGTGAGAAACAACGGACACCACAAGACCCTTTTCTCCTCTTTCTTCCTTTCTTCCTTTTCTTCCTTACTTTCACGTTTTCTTTTTGCCTGGCCAAGGATTGTTCCACTGGTCATACAGGTTGTATGTTTATAAGAAGAATGTATGTTTTATGATGTTGAACCGAAAATACAATAAAATGTGTTATCAAAAAAAAAACAACGTGTAACCCCCCACCCAATACCCTTATATTATTTATAATCCAAAACCAACCCAATACATATATAAAATAACTAAAATAATATAAAGTTCAATTGCGCAGAAGGTCAATTAGGACCACTATAATTAGTTCAATGGTGCAAAAGGTCAATTGTAAAAGGTCAATTATAAAAGTCAATTTGGGTAATACTGTGGAGAGCAGTCAAGACTTAGTCCCAGGAGAGTGTGAGTGTGGTCATGGGCCCAAATGAGACCACACAGAATAACACACAATAATTCAGCTTAGACAGTCAGTTATATAAACAGTTATTTATTAAGGCCTTTAAAACGACACTAAGACATTAAACTAGCGAGTAGTAATATCACACAAAAACATACGACACATATATATGTTCACCAGTAGGTTCACTTACAATACATCACCAAATAACTAAACAGGTGAAACAGGTAAGTACTCAGATGCAAGTACGACTATGACCAGTCACAAGTACAATTCCCTTTACTTAATAAGTCCAGCCCTAAGATGTATGTGGCATTTTGTCCAAAGGTCACAGGTTCCAGTACAAGGTTTCACATGGGAAGGTATTCTCTATAGGGATGCAATGGGCTTGTGGTGATGTGTAAAACAATTTGTCAGAAGACAGGTAAGTTCTACTCTAGCCAAGAATTTGCTAATCCAAACAAAAGACAAAGAAGAGTGGTCCTGGCTATCTTCAACACTGCTCAATGGAAACAAGAAATAATTAACAAATCCATGTTTTTCATTTAAATTCCTTTATCTGTGCTCTCTTGGAAGAGTTGTCATTTCAAAAACATTCTTAATATTCGTAACTTCTCTTCTTTCCTTGGAGGCTTTGAGCTCATATAGCTGCAAGAGACAATGCTGTCAAGACCATTGGTCGTTGAGGTTTATAAAGTATTTTCAAAGAAGGCATAGAATGATTAAAAGGACAGCCGAGTGAAAGGATGGTCGTAGCTGTAGAATTGGGACATTCCTCTACTCTGATTGATACTGATTGATACTTCGAATTAAGGTCTTTTGATTGTCGAAATACAGTCTGGGCAAGATGTACCTAAGAATGACATTCTTAGGGTCAATATTTATTGAAACACTGCATGTATGAATATTGATGCACTTCACAATTAATTGAGTTGTATTTTTAATGATTGGTGGGGGGGGGTCCATAAAAACAACATAGTGATGTCAGGAAATTCAATTCAACTTGTGCATGTAACAATGATTTCTTTGAGGAGGACCTTTGTTCTTCAGATCAGTAAAACGTCCATTAACAGAAAAAGAGGTATTCTTTGGGTGGAATCTTTGGGTTGTTTGGTGGTTGGGGCTTTTACTTGCCTTAACTAGCACTTCCTTTGCAAAATAGATATCTTGCAAAAGAGGCTTGTGTATCTCCTGGATTGATTACGTATTTCTTTTGAAATATTTATTTCCAGGACATCCCCCATTACTCTAGTCATTAAGGAGCATGGTGACCAGGCCACCGCCTCTTTTAAGATTGAGTGTTCTCTTTCTGGGCTACAGATAAGAACCCTTTAGACTTTTACAACACTGTATAGAGGAGGACTTTACATCCGCTGGAGCTTTTCTCCTTTAAAACTATTTACTGGAAACATTATCTTTTTTTTGAAGAAACAAGTTTGGCCAACCTAGAATATTTGTTCATTGTAAACAGGAGCAACATGAGTTTGCTTACTTGCTACCCTAAAGTGAGAGGTAACATCTTGTGCTCTGTGGGCAAATCTTGCACTCATGACTTTAATGTCCAGTTAGCTGAAGTAAAAAGATTAAAAGGGCAAAAATTAGATGACTTGAGAAGGATCTTGATTTTAAAGCAGTTTAGCTTGCCAAGAATTCGACGCAAAGGGCTATAACAAGCCTTTATATCAGAGACAGTCAACAAATGTACTGTTTATATGGCGAAATGTGTCCTCTTTTTTGGAAACTATAGACCTTTCTACTCATGCGGATGAGCCTATTCCAAGTAATTCAATTTAAGAGGTTTGTGGGTGGCCCGCTATAAAGAGATCTACACCTTTATTCCTGATTCTAAAGTTCAGTACATCATTATAATTTCTGATTTGTAAAGATTGGAGGACGGGTTTTCTAGGGAAGATATTTCGAATTCAATTATAAAAACAAAGGACTCCTATTACTATTAAATGTAATCCAAATCCAGAGCTTTTGTCAGTAATCCTTGTAAAAGTATTGCAGACATCATTAAAAAGGAGGCCCTTCCTATGTCACATATAATTCCCCATTTTAGCAATCCTTGTTATTATTGCCCATTCACAATATTAGATGCTTCTAGTAAAGTGTTTACACTGCACTTCTTTTGAAAGAATTGGGTGAGCACATTGAATGTCCTAACACAATTTCAAGTTGGTTATCATAAAAGATTGGGAACCTCTCCAAATGGCACCATTTAAGCACACCTTCATGCTTCTGTACATGGTATTCAGGGAAGGCCATTTACTTAGGAAGCATGGGCATGAACAACACTTTTGATAGAGTCATCAGAGAGAGATTATGGTCCAAATTAAAACTTTGGGGTATCCCTGAAGGCCGAGCCACTCTTATTATGCTCTTGAATGAGAATACCCAAAATGAGGTATGACTGAACAGAGTAGGCTCATCATCTTCAGCTATTAATACACATGTTGGGCTCGGACAGACCTCAACATTGTCTTCATTGTTTTTTTACATTTATATTGCAAATATTATTAGTTTGTGGATCAATCTAATATGCCTGGCCCAGAAACTAGGCTCTTCACCATTACGTTGTTTAGCCTTTGTGGATGATTTATAATTTATTTTACCATACCCACTTGGTATGCAAATGCAGGTAAAACACATTTACTTTTTATGCAGAACATAACAATGTATTGGTTCATGAGAAAAAATTGAATATACTAATATGTTGCGCCTTGGACACCATTTGCTTGTTCCTTGAAACACCATTTGCTGTATAGGCGCATTATAAATACCCAATAAATGAATCAAATAAATAAATATACTCCGAAAGAGTGCACACAATATCATGTATTGGACTTTTGGGGATATTATCCTGCGGGTGGGTGCTGTTACCAACTGTGTCTTTCTGTAGCCAGGGGAGGAGAAGCGATGTCCGGCCATGCCACCGTACCACATTATGTTGTAAAAAAGGCCCCTCTAATGGAGCAAAGCGGGAGAGGACTGTTAGCGCTGTTACCAAGGGGTGCGGTCAGCCTCCTCTGTCTATCCACAGGGTACCATGGAATCTGTGGCTCCATGAGGTTTTACACGCCTCTTGCGGTGTCTTGGCACCTCATCATTACTGCCAATTACCACATCTCTCTTCTGGCAGGGGGGACTCCTATCTCCATTTATTTTAGAGCCGTGGGCTGGAGGCAGCAGTACAGTTGGTGGGCAGGTCGCCGTCTCACTACCTCACTGCTGGCGCTTCCAGATCTGGAGATTGCAGGTCTCTCTGCTGTCACCACTGTGTGCCTTTGGATTAATCCGAATACAACTGAGTGGTTTTGACATCATGACCGTGGCTGGGGTGGTGTTTGGAGTCCTGAGTCGGGAAACATTTGGCACAACCAGGAATGGTTTGTCCCATACATGTCATGTGGCAATGTTGCTTTCAGGAGCAAATTGCTCAAGAGAAAGGCCTTGCATACAGAATTTTGTATTCTCAACTAGGAGAGTCAGTAGAGCCAACACAAATCGGATAACATTTGGTATACTTTGTCTTGCCCCATTTTCTTTGTATTTTAGTACCAGTATTTTAAATATTTTACTATTTTAGACTTAATGTGTATAATCATAAAAACAAGATATACTTCCAATTGCATTAGTACTTTCATATAGAGGCAGATATCTTCCCTTTGAACTCTCTGCACTTTGCAAATTTTTTGTCAACACTAATGCACTTTAATTAGAGATTTCCTTATTTAAAGACAGTCTTTCAGCCTTTGGATGATGACTGTGGTCATATAGCCTTTGAGCCATCCATGAATTTTTGAATCCAACTGCTAACTGCCAACATGTTTACATTCTTGCCCAAAGAATTTTTACTGACTGTGGTGGAAGGTGTGTGCGTGTATTTATACCTTTGTACCATCCAAATAATCTTTTTAACCCTGCAGCCCTCTAACCAATCTGCATTAACCAATGGCCTTAATGTTCTCCTTCAATTTATTCTACCCAATTAAACAATTGTAGTGGCCATTGGTGCTTATTAACTTTAAGCAGTTAGATTTTCAGCCATTCACCTGTCTCTACATTCAGTAAGCACTCAAGATGACATTTTAATTTACCACCTCAAGCACTACCCTCAGTGGGTGTTATTGTCGAAGCACCTCCACTCATCAAGGGAGCCAGAGAACCCTCTACATCAGTAATAAACTAAGTGACACACTGGACTAATTCTTGAATATGTGGTCCAAATGTTAATCTTGTGGGTGATTGCATAGTAATACAATTTTAAACCCCTACATTGTTGGATTTCGGAATCAACTCCAATTTGTGAGTTTACCAATGCTTCCTTAGTATGGGTACTACTAATGGTACTACTAATGATACTCAATACTCCCAAACTGTGGATTAAAGGGAAAACACTATTCTGAACAATCCAAACACTATTATGTGAATGTTTAGCTTGGAAATGATTACATGCACCCATGATTAATTGAGGATAGTCACGCTCTAAACCTTCCGAAGGAGAGATAATTGTCAGCACCCATTGCTCATAGTAATAGATTTGAAATTATGTTTACACTTTAGATTGATTGAATAACTAAACCAGCAACTGTTCACCAGGAAATTATCACTCCATTAAATGATTTCATATTCATCATAACCTAGACTTTGTCCATCTAATTGCCCTTAAACCTTTTGTCATGAAGCACTGCAGGGGCACAGTCTATGATCCTGATATATGCACCTATCTCAAGTATGACAGTATTCTCATTCAAGAAACTTGGCAAGAGAGTAATTGGTCCTTGATGGATTTAGCTAGTATACAATCTTGGCTATAAAAAAGCACAAGAGAGATCTGATGGAGGCTTGGCAATTTGATGAAGTCCTCTCCAGACCTTAAGGCAAAGAGGGTGAATTTTCTACTAAAATTTGTACTAGCTAGGGGAGATACAGTCATTATAATTTGTTATGACTCCCTGCAGGAACAAAACATTGTTTCTTCCTTACTGCGCTTAAAGGAATTTATGGAAGACAATGCACTGATTGGGCACTCTAGGGAAGGCTTGGTATAACAAGTATTGACACCAACACAATGGATACAATTTGTAAAACCTTTATTGAAAATGTTGGGGTTGGAGAAACTCCTATTCTGCCCTATAACTAAGATAATAGTAGGCTCGCCCATCAAATGATAAACAAAACAGTCTTAGTGGAGTCTGTCAAATCAACATGGCCTATGCTAACAAAACCTAATGCCTGCCCTATCTCTTGTACAAAAAGTGTAAAAAGGAGAAAATGTATGCAACAGGAAAAGTCAGTGCTCAAATAAAATTGGGGCTGAACCAGCTTTCCTCCTCATGTTAGGCTCATGGGGTAAGGCGATCCTTGTAGGCAGGAGGACACATTTTGGCTCTGCTTCCAACACAATGGGCCTCATTACGACCCTGGCGTTGGACCAAGGTGCTAATGTCCACTAATGTAACTTACCGACTCCACCATGTTGGAATGGGGAATTACTGCCCCATTCCGAGGTTGGCGGGGTGGTAATTCCCCATGCCGCCATGGCCCTTCCCCATTTTTGCCCCATAGGGCTCAATGGGAATGGGGAAAGCGCTAAGTACGGTGCCGCAAATTGCGGCACCGTACTTAGCACCAAGGTCCCTTTGCGGGTTGGTTTTTAACACCTGCAAAAAGCAGGCATTAAAGTCTCCAACCCGCAAAGGGACCTCGTAATCAGGCGCTAAGGGATTACCGGTACGGGTACCCTTACCGGTACCAGTAGTCCCTTAGCGCCAGGGTCGTAATGAGGCCCAATGCCCAGTTCAAAACCGTGGATCGAGGCCCACCTGTTCTTCCATGTTTAAAGGTCCTTTCTTTGACTTCCAAAATAATGTTTCATCCAAAACGTTCACAAAAGGTCCGCCCTCTGCCAGGCTCAGTCCTTTCACCAGACAATTGTCGTAGGTGCCCTATACCGGGCTCAGACCTCTCATGATACAGCTCACACAAAGTTGCAAGGGGGGTCCCTTCCACAAGCTTAATATACTTTGGGTATCCGCAATCGGGCTCGGACCACTCTTGGATGTCGAAGTGTTTCGCATGTGCGTGGGTTTTCTAACAGACCACCCCAGGATCACTTTCACTCAACGTTCACTATTTACTTTCACTCTTGTTGTTTGTTTGCCCTTTAACTGCAAACAATGCACCTTTCACAGAGACTTTGGAATAGGCTACTTCTTTTCACCGAGCCACTCCGTTACTTAGTATCGCTGACCTTGCAGCTGTATTTTATTTAAAGTTCATTCACCGGTCTGCCTTTCTTTGTGTCTAATCCACACATGTGCAGCCTTCACTTGTGATATGATGTTGCTACTTCATTCAATTTAACACACATCAGTCTCTCAGATCGGTTGTGAACTCACCGGCTCTGTGCGCTTCTTTCTTGTTTTGCGTTTTCCAATTTTCGAGTAAAGGTTAGTACCACAAGCTTGACCTCGCCTCCCCAACTCCGCCTTTCACCTGGGAGGGTCACTGGCATCCTTGAAACACAATACAATCTTCACTTGTGGGATCTGGCCTTCTCCACATTTCTTTCATGATCTGTAGGGAAGCTTTGGGGTTTTCTGCCCGCTGCTTTCGTCTCTTGGTCTGTTGCTCTGCTCCTTAGGTGTGCCTTCGTCCCAGAAGTTCTGCTCATTCTCATGATCCGCCATGCTCAGAGTGAGTCTTTAGGTGTTGCCTTTTATTCAGATGAGGAGAGCTAATTGGTATCAGGTGTATGCACTTAGAGTAACGTTCCTGACTTTTCCTGACCTGATTAACAGGACATGACCAGTACGATGTGAAAGAGTTAGTCTGGTTACTCTCAGTTACCCTCTTCCTCGGTCCAGTGTTTGTGTAAAAAGGTGGGGGAGTTGGAACTGTGGAAATTCTAAAAAAATAGGATGGGGTAGATGAACAAAAAAGGGGGGAATACCACGTCTCACCATCGGCTACCTCACCCCCACTCCCTGAAGACCCCTCACCCAGGTGATCCTCCCATACTTTTCCACCTCCAGGAACTGGATCCAAAAGCGATATCTGTGTCTTGGCCACCTGGATGATAAGTCTACGAGGACTAGCGGGTGACATTCCCTTTAGTTTCTCACAGGCATCAGGCAGGAGGTGTGATAATATTGTGAGGGAGCCCAATATGACAGATCCTTGCGTATGTTTGAATGGCCTAATCTTCTATTTGTGGATAGTAGAGAGGTGGCGTTGATCCATTATTGGTCATGTGCCAGGTGACAACACTGGAAACATCTCATTTACTGGACATCGTGGAATGTACACAATTGACTTTTGTTGTATTTCTTTATCTAAATGGCCCCTTATTGGAAAAAATGTTTTGTGGATTTGTGGACCATAAATGGTGCAGTGATAATTTTCCTATAGTACTAAGCAACAAATGACAACCTAGATCATTCCCAAATAATGAATTACCACACTTAAATAGAGCAGAACTAAAATAAAACTCTCAGAAACTCATAGAATTAAATGCGCAAAAACAGATCAATCAAAAATGTATCACAAAATAACAGCTCCTAATATTTGCTCCTTTTTCGCTACATCGAAACCGGACTCTGATCATTTGACAATATTATCACCCTTTCACAATATTGGCAAATATTTCAAAAATCTTTTCATTTAAATCCTACTTTTAAAGGTAAAACTCGTGGTCCAACAAAAACTGCAGAGAGGCCAAGGACAATCTTTTTGCAGTCTTGAAAAAAATAAAACACAAACAACTAACAGGGTAATTCATAGAATTCAGCGCACAAGTAGCGCACGCGGCTGGCGCACAGCGTGCGCGTGCGATAGTCTGCGCCAGCCGCGTGCGCCAAAACCGAATCCGGCGCACAGCGTATTCATGGATTTTAGCTTCCCCAGGCAGCCGTGGCGCACAGTGGCGCAGCGACTCGCTGCAGCGCCAGTTACGCCCCCAGGAACGCCCCTTGCGCTGGGAAATCTCATAAAAATCACAAACCAGCGCAAGGGGCTGCGCTAACCCTGGACCATCACGGCAAGCGGCCCATGCGATTTACAAGGGTGCGCGGGAAGTTTCACACGTCAAATCCCAGGCTACGTCCATTTCAGGGGTGCGCGGGAAGTTTCACACGCGAAAAGCTAGGCTACTTCCATTTCAGGGGTGCGCGGGAAGTTTCACACGCGAAAAGCTAGGCTACGGGAATTCCAGGGGTGCGCGGGAAGTCCCACACGCGAAAAGCCAGGGTACGTCCATTACAGGGGTGCGCGTGAAGTTTCACACGCGAAAAGCTAGGCTAGGGGAATACCAGGGGTGCGCGGGAAGTCCCACACGCGAAAAGCCAGGGTACGTCCATTACAGGGGTGCGCGTGAAGTTTCACACGCGAAAAGCTAGGCTACGGGAATTGCAGGGGTGCGCGGGAAGTCCCACACGCGAAAAGCCAGGGTACGTCCATTACAGGGGTTCGCGGGAAGTTTCACACGCGAAAAGCTAGGCTACGGGAATTCCAGGGGTGCGCGGGAAGTCCCACACGCGAAAAGCCAGGGTACGTCCATTTCAGGGGTGCGCGGGGAAGTTTCACACGCGAAATCCCAGGCTACTTCCATTTCAGGGGTGCGCGGGAACGTTTCACACGCGAAAAGCTAGGCTACGGGAATTGCAGGGGTGCGCGGGAAGTCCCACACGCGAAAAGCCAGGGTACGTCCATTACAGGGTGCGTGGGAAGTTTCACACGCGAAAAGCTAGGCTACGGGAATTCCAGGGGTGCGCGGGAAGTCCCACACGCGAAAAGCCAGGGTACGTCCATTTCAGGGGTGCGCAGGGAAGATTCACACGCGAAATCCCAGGCTACTTCCATTCCAGGGGTGCGCGGGAACGTTTCACACGCGAAAAGCTAGGCTACGGGAATTGCAGGGGTGCGCGGGAAGTCCCACACGCAAAAAGCCAGGGTACGTCCATTACAGGGGTGCGCGGGAAGTTTCACACGCGAAAAGCTAGGCTACGGGAATTGCAGGGGTGCGCGGGAAGTCCCACACGCGAAAAGCCAGGGTACGTCCATTACAGGGGTGCGCGTGAAGTTTCACACGCGAAAAGCTAGGCTACGGGAATTGCAGGGGTGCGCGGGAAGTCCCACACGCGAAAAGCCAGGGTACGTCCATTACAGGGGTGCGCGTGAAGTTTCACACGCGAAAAGCTAGGCTACGGGAATTGCAGGGGTGCGCGGGAAGTCCCACACGCGAAAAGCCAGGGCACGTCCATTACAGGGGTGCGCGGGAAGTTTCACACGCGAAAAGCTAGGCTAGGGGAATACCAGGGGTGCGCGGGAAGTCCCACACGCGAAAAGCCAGGGTACGTCCATTACAGGGGTTCGCAGGAAGTTTCACACTCGAAAAGCCAGGGTACGTCCATTACAGGGGTGCGCAGGGAAGTTTCACACGCGAAATCCCAGGCTACTTCCATTTCAGGGGTGCGCGGGAACGTTTCACACGCGAAATCCCAGGCTACGTCCATTTCAGGGGGGCGTGGAAAGTTGAACACGCTACTCCGATCGTTGGGTCTTCACAGGTCTTCCCTGTACAGCCTCCACATCCCCTGCATGCAGTCCACACCACAGGGGATTACCCTGCACACCTGCTCATGACTCCCACCCCCCAGCAGTCATGGGGCACCCTCCACCAGGCCCCCACCCATGTCCCACTCATGCCTCCCACCACCCCCACCCCCCAGCACTGTGGGGCACCTGCCAGCAGGCCCCCACTTATGTCCCACTCATATCTCCCACCACACCCACCCCCCAGCACTGTGGGGCACCTGCCAGCAGGCCCCCACTTATGTCCCACTCATGCCTCCCACCACACCCACCCCCCAGCACTGTGGGGCACCTGCCAGCAGGCCCCCACTCATGTCCCACTCATGCCTCCCACCACACCCACCCCCCAGCACTGTGGGGCACCTGCCAGCAGGCCCCCACTTATGTCCCACTCATGTCTCCCACCAACCCCACCCCCCAGCAGTCATGGGGCACCCTCCACCAGGCCCCCACCCATGTCCCACTCATGCCTCCCACCACCCCCACCCCCCAGCACTGTGGGGCACCTGCCAGCAGGCCCCCACTTATGTCCCACTCATGTCTCCCACCAACCCCACCCCCCAGCAGTCATGGGGCACCCTCCACCAGGCCCACACAGATGTTCCCCTACCAATAGGAAATCACAATACAGATCCCAGGATCCCATGGGCAACCACATCCCACCCCATGTCACCCCAGTCCATACACACATCCAAGGTACACATCCATTCAAAAATCAAATACCCATTACATGATACATAACCAATGAGCAGTATGCGCATGAGTCCAAGTCCGTCAGACTCACACAATGGCAACACATGACTGTGAAAACCCAGATTGTGACAGTCAACAAACCAATGAGAGAAGTCCACACAATAGAATCAAAAGAACAATGTATTAAAATGTAAGAAGGAAAAAAAAAGAAACACCTAAATGAATACACAAAGTAACAGGTAAAAAAAAAAAAATCCAATGAAAGGTGAAATCCAAAAGAACGGGTGCAAAGTCAATCAAAATGGAAATCAAAAACAAACACATTGCCCCATGGTCCAAATAATAAAATCGAAAATATCCACAAACTATGTACAAAGATGATTGTTCGGGTCCAATATCCCTAAAAACCATAAAATGAAACCTACCCAAAACCTAACTAATGCTAACTATATACAAAAAACGTGGGCCATTGTCCAATCAACCCAAATAATAAATAAAAATAAAGGAAACCTACTATCTACATAACTATATACAAAGGCGGCGGGCCAGTCCTGCGGCTCACTGAGAGATGTTATGGGCCAGGGCATCATCGAACTCCCTTTCTATCTCCCCGAGGCGTTCCTCCTCAATGGCCCCGAGGGCCCACAGGGCTGACGCAGTGTCCACCTCCAAGCCCCTGCGGATCTCCTCGAGGCACTCGGCACGCCTCAGGGCCCTCTGCATGGAGTCCACCGCCCTGACCATAGCGAGCCGCCCCTCTTCTACCCGCTGCCTCTCCGCATCTATTGCGTGGCCTAACCGCTGCCACACGGAAGACACATTCTGGCCAGGGTCCTCCTGCCCTCCAGCCGATGGCTGCCCCTCCGATGTTGATGGCCCCGAGCCATGACGCCTCCCACGTCGCTGCCGCTGCCTCTGCAGCCACTGCCTCTGCCAGCACGACGGCATCCAGGCTGATGGTATCCACCGACGCCGTCGTGCACGTGCCCTGCCTGATGATGCCGGCACATCCTCCACCTGCAGGGGTCCAGTTGCCATGGTGTCCACACCAGCTGGACCACCGACTGTGGCAGGGATGGGATCCCCACTGAGCCGGCTGCATTGGTCGGGGCAGGTCCACAGGGGGCCCTGGTGTCAGCTGGGCCGGAAGACGGCAAGGAGAACGACCGGCGCATACTTTCCACAGAGGAGGAGATGCCCGACACATTGGCCATCACCTGCAGAAAACCCGCGCCAATGGCAGATCCCAACTGGGCCACGTCGGCACGGTGCTCTTCGTGATGATGTGCGTGCTCCTCCCGGGAAGCACGCACGTCATCACGAATGACCCCCGTGCGCAACGCGACCCCAATCAGGACCTTTTCCATGCGCCCACGGGTCCCCTCGTCCGCAGGTGGAGGGGAGTCAGATGACATAGACACCCCCTCCACCTGCGGACGGGCCTGGGACGGGGCATCCATGCTGGTGCATGGTGGTGCACTCACAGGGTCAGGGACAGCGACATGCACAGGCACCTCCACGGCGACCTGTGCTGCCTCCTGCCCCTGGCCCTGGACTGCACCACTTGCACCAGCAGGGATGCCCCCACCAGGCCTCAGGTGTGCCTCAGTCTCGGCCGCCTCCTCCTCTGTAGAAACCACCAACCTGGATGGCTCCTTGCCCTCTTCCGCTGTAGCTGGCCCCTGTGGGGGCTCACCCACCCCTTCCGCCGCAGCCGTGGGGGCATCCCCGCTGTCTACCTCCACAGCGCCGTCTCTGCCCTCTCCATCACTAGCCGCTGCATAGAGGGAGACATAGAACACACGCATCAGGGCACTGTACAATGGTCCCCTACACAGGAAGCAATATCAGATGACTGGCAATGGTAAAGTACACTTCTATCATGTCCCTCCACAACACATGGGTCAGGCAATACACACACGCAACACCCATGGTCCATGGCATGCACATCAACATACATGTCCACTGCACTCTTCTAAAGTACGATGTCATGGAACTCACATGCATCATTGGTCATGCAAATCACACGCACACACTTCACCTCTGTCACATCCATGTGGCCTCGTACATCACAAACACAGTGGATACAAGGATGATTAGGCAGCATCAGTGAATCTGTACAGTGTCACAGACATGCGTCATGCATCCATGCCATTCAAAAGTCACAGACATGCAGGTCAAGCACACCGACCTCGACACCATACATGTACCTGGCATCAGCATCCATCCCTCACCCACACCCATGTCCACGAACATACACTTGCATGCTCACATGTGTCCAATCTGCATAGGCCTCCTCAGGTTGCATAGCAACACATACAACAACCATGTGATCCACAAATTACTGGTCGCACATGCATCGCCATGACAACACTGCACACATACATGCCTACAAGGCCCATTCCACACATACAGCATCACACAACCAGCACACTGCAACATGCACTGTCTCACACAGCAATGCCTGCACACTTACCGCTCAACTCCAGACGGGTCTCCCTCTCAAGGACCTGGGAGTGGAGCACTGGGTGTATGCGTGCCAGGACCCTCATTTGGATCGAACTCATGTGGCCCCGGCCCCCCTCCACGAGGCGCCGGGCCTTTGAGAGGGTCCTGGACCTGCAGTCCTCCCAACGCTTCCTGACATGTGGGTTGTCGCGGACTGCCACCCCCTCCGCGTTGATGGCAGTCACGATGTCGTCCCAGATCCGAGTCCGTCCTTCATAGTTGGCGCGGCTACTTCCGAAGAGGGCATCATACTGCCCCAGGACTCGCTCCACCAGGACCCCAACCTCGGTGACACTGAAGCTGGGGCCCCTCTGCCTCTCTGGCTGGGGGTTGCCAGTGGTGCCAGATGTTTCAGTGCCCGACATGGCAACCCCAGAGGCAGGAGTGGGTGGGCAACTTGGTCCTGGGGCTGGGCTGTGGAGTGGTGTTCTTCCAGTCGGGAGTCTTCAGTTCCAGCAGGGGTGGACACAGCAACTGTACGCCTGCAGATGGCTGATGTGCAGGCACCAAATGGCAGGGCACGGTGGCAGCAGGCAGGCAGGCAGGCAGCAGCAGATGGCACGTGGGACAACTCCAAGGTGTGGGAGATCTCCCTGATTACGAGGCATCATCCGGTGAGTGCACATGCATGTGTGTTATATCCATGTGCATGGTGTGTGTGCGAAGCCTTCATGTTGGGTGCCTGTCAAGGGGGTGTGTGGCAGAGTTGATAGTGTCACCCATGTGCCTCAACCAGTATGTTCAGTGCAACACCATGTGCCCACACCACTATCCCTACTGCCAACAGTGCACATATGGCCCTACACCATGGAAGTTCCCCTTGAATTGTCATTTTGTCACGACATTGTTGCTCATTCTCCCCTGTCTATTCATCTTATGTCTTACATACCATTCCTACACTTTCCCCTACACTTTCCCCCAGCCATTCAAGTTCCATCGTCACATGCCTGACATGCAATGATACCACATGTTAATGCGTCCTCTGTATATACATGGCACTCAACATGCTGTCATACTCTGGAATTTGCCTTGACACCCACCTCCTACCTGTGTGCTCTTGTTCCGTCTGGTTTCAAGCCCCATTCCCTCACACTCCATGCTGCTCTTCATGGTCTATCTTCCCTGACTTCTACTGTTCAGACCATCGTGCCCTACTCACGACACCTGCTTGCAAACAGTCAAATGAGGGCACCCTGCCCTCCAATGCGACCCACCCTATTGCTGACAAGTACATCTGAGCCTACTCAAGGTTAACTCTCACTGACATCTTATCATACATGCCTTTGCCTGTCCCATGGACCCTTCACATGGTCCAAGTCCTCTCTCCTTGCTCCTCTTCCACCATCAATGGTGTGACCCGTTGGGGTGTACTCTTGGCCTCCTTCCAATCCTCAGAGGCCACAATTGATGTGTATGGTAATGGGAGCATCTCAGTCCAAGGACCTCAGGCCAACCTTATTCTCCTTGACAAATGCTACCCACATCTCATCAACTTCCTTTCCTCTCCTGCTGTCCCCCCTCCTCTCTCCTCATCTATCCTGCACTGCCTCCCTGCACCCTCCCATGATCCTTCTCCGCCTCCCACTCCAACTCCTACACATGCTGCACCTCTGATCTGTAGCACTCCCCGTAAGTCCTACAAGGCTGTCAACCTCCTCCACATTTACACTCCTTACTCTGCCGCTGCATCAGGCATTCCTCCAATATATGTCACTTACATAAGGTAATGCACCTTGACATCCTTGGTCTCATGGAAACATGTCTGACGGCCAGCTCTGTCTGCATCTTTGACACACTCCTACCTGACGTTCCGGAGATCCTCTCCTTGGCCCGGCACTACTGTGCAGGGGGGGGTGTGCCCTTGCCTTCCCTGAGGGTATTCCTGCCACTGTCACTCCTACGTAGACCAACTCCCCTCTGGAATGCCTTGTGTGACGTCTCTCTCCATCTCACCTCGACATTCACAAACTGTGCGTACTGTGTATCGGAAAAATGGTCAAATGTACTACTTCCTTTCTGAGTGGCCTCACCTCTCCTCCTCACTCATGTCCCCAGACACTGAAATCCTCTTCCTTGGTGATGTACGCATCCACCTGCATGCTTGTTGTCCCCCCCACGTGACTTTTCCGTGACCTCAGCAACTCCCTATCACCCTCTAAACTCCCGTCTGTCCCTACTCATTCTGCAGGGCACACTCTTGATGCTCTGATCTCATCTGACCTTCCCCTCTCCATCCCTCTCTGCACTCCTCTCTCCTGGAGTGATCACTTTCTCCTCTCCTCCCACCTCACCCTCACCACCCCACAGGCAAAGCCACCCTCACCACTGTCACACACCTTCTTGGTATTCCAACCCATGAAGTGTGTGTCAGTCGAGGCTTATGCTGCCAAAATCTCCCCCCCATCCAGCTCCCCCTTAGGCTCACTCCCATCCTGACAGGGCCCACTCCATGCTCCACTCTATGTCAGGTACACTGGATGTCTTTGCCACGGTCATGACAATCCGCCTGAAGCCCCATGCCAATGCTGACTCCTGGCATGACTCGGATCTTGTGAACCCAAAACACAGGTGCCGGGTGGCAGAGAGGAAATGGCCTGCATCATGCTCATCCTCTGGCAAACTGGCCTGCCGCCTGCTCCAAAGGCAATAGCGTCTCACCCTTCTCACCAAGATGAGAGCCCCAATCCAAGGGCACATATCTCCGGCATCTGACAACTCTGCAGGACACATTGAAATCTGCAAGGACCTTGCCGAGCCAGATGCAGTGTGTACCTCCCCTGTCCCCTCCGAGCCCACAGCACTGCATGACTGTCTCTGTACCCCTATAGGCCACCCCCCCAGCACTTGTCTGCGCCTACCACCATCTGCCCTCGACGTTAAGTCCTACTTACCTTGTACAGCACTTCCAGCCGCAACTTCCCCTTGCACTTCATTGTGCCACCCACCTCTGCACTTGCGTTACATGAATGACACCAGCACCAGTAGGATTGTTTAATGGCATCCCCTTCTGCCCCACCACCCCTCAGTGCTCCGCTGTACCTTCATACATTTCTGTACAGGTGCTTCACGAATGCTATATGATTCCATTACAGGTGATGGGGAGGTGGAATCTCATTGTTTACTGCATTTTGTTAATGTTGACAAGGCACTGTGCATCGTGGCCAATTGGGACTAGCAGATCCATGTCCAACATGTTAACTTCTTGATGTGATGAAGCAATGTCAGGACCAGAGTGGCCAAAATCCAAATTAGTTGCCCTCCTCTCCCTCTTCACTTGGTGGCTATGTCACATGCCATGTGTGTGATGGCATGTGCATTTGACATGGCAATCACCGGCCAATGTGTGATGCCAGTGCTAGGCAGCATGGGGAGCAGGCGTTGCTCTCCATTCTCTGTGTCATCATTGTGTGCCCTGAGCCTCCCCTCCAGACCCAGTGATGGTGAATGCATAGGAGGTTTCCCAGTCATGTGGGACATGTGTCATTGAACTACTGGCTCTGTTGTTCATCAGCCCTTGTTGTATGCCATGGTGCTAATGCCTGTTTCCATTTCTCTCTTTCATGTCTTTGCAGGGGACGACGCACTTGTTGATGCTGGGGATGTGGTGGTGGAGCCGTCCCAGGAGGGCAACCCGGGCCGACCTTCCACAAGTGAGGGACGTGGTGTGTTTGTGGGTGAAAACCCACAAGTGCTGCAGGTCGTGCTGTCGAGGGGTGTCTCTGGGGGTTCCTCCCCCGAGCAGTATTCAGGTGTAGACTCGGAGGATGACACCTATGTGCAGTCGCAGGTGAGTGTTCTTGGGAGAGAATCTCCTCTGTCCGACCCACCTGCAGCCGGGTTATTGCCCTCAATGGGGATGTCAGTGTCGGCAGCTCAGCCTCCGGTGGTTACGGATGCAGGGCCACACCACACAATCTCTGATCCTGTTCCTGGGGCTGCAGATCAGAGAGGGAATGCAGTCCTGCAGCCTGAGGCTTTGCCGGCACAGCAAGGCGCAGTCCGCCTTGCCCCAGGCAGGTGTGGTGCCCGCCAACGTGGTGGCCGTATGCCACCTGGCAATACCGCTTGGGAGCAATCCATCTACGGTATGGCCACCCAACAGGCAGCATCATCCGAGATGATTGCACAGGCCATGGATAGGGTGGCCACTTCCATTGTACCCCCAGAAAGGCTGATGGAGCGACTGGAGCAGGCTACAGAGTCCATCTGCCAGGCACACAGGGAGGACATGTTGGCGTCCAACATGGACAGGCGGGCAGGACTGGCGACTGCGGGAATCACTTTCCATGGAGTCCCAGCGCTACAGGGAAGGCCTGAGGGAAGAATTCCATCACCTCAGGTCGACCCTGTCAGAGCTTGAGGCTTCATCCCATAGAAGGACAGAGGAGCAGCTGGAGCGTCTGACACGGACGCTCTCGGCCGAGATGCAGGCAACTCGTGCGGAGGTCAGGTCATCCCGGAAGTTACTGCATGGGGACCTCCGCATGATTATAATCCAGAACCAGACCTTCCAGACCCACCTGCTTGAAGCCATGGAGGAGCAAACTCGGGCTTTGCGTGGGCTGCCTCCCATTGTCACACCATCTTCTGAGGCAGCTCCCCCACCTCCTGAGTCAGCTGCAGGGTCTGGCCAGAGCGATAGCGACTCATCTCCCACAACAGAGTAGCCGTGTGGGCCACGAGCCTATGGGGTGTTTTTACTTCCCATGATCCACACAGATGGATTGTGGCGTGCATCCTGTCCTCGGACCTCATAGGTGGCCCCCCCCTCCCCGCCGGCCCTTTCATGGCCATTTTTTCTTATCATATTTTTCTTTTTCAAGTGTGTTGCCTTGTGTGGGTACCTGGGCATACACTGTATTGTGGCTGGGCACATGCAGGCTTGTCCTGAGTTTGGTTTCGATGCTTGGGTACCTGGCATCCACACCCCTCCTGCTTCCGTTTCCATGGGCTTGCAAAGGGTGTGCCCAAGTGACAGCAAATTACACGGTGACATTGGACTCCCATGAGCTGTTGGGCAGTCCATAGTCAATACTGTGTAGACATTCATGGTGTACATTGTTGTTGCACCTAACTATGCATGATGGTTTGATATGTGCCTCAACTTACATATGTTACTCATGTTTTGCAGGTATTTCACACAGTTCTTCACACGGGCATACTCTCTGGAGTCAGACTACATGTCGGTAGATGTGCAGTGACACTTTTGCGTGGCGCCATCACTGTACATCTGGACGGTGAGGACATACCAGCACAATCAGGTATTGAGACTACCATTGATTACATGCATTGTGTCTTGTTTTGGTGGGCTTCAGGGTGGGTTGGTGTGTAATTTGATTGAAATGACTCTTACACAGGTGTGTAGTAGTGCCTCCATCACGGTTAGCTGTTCAGGTGCGGCTATGTTCCATTTGGGGCACTGCAATTTGTGACACCGGTGTCATGTTGTGAGGGTCAGTTTGTTTGCTCTCACATACCATGACATGGTGTCCTCTGTGGCGTGACTGTGAAGGGATTGGGTGACATGGCAATGTTGTCATGTAGCAATTCGCCTGTGTCAATGCATTTTTGATGAATGGAGTTGTGTCTTTTCATAGTTATGCATTGCTGGTGTATGTGTAGGTAGGGGTGCACACATAGTGACACTTCCATGTTAACAATCTCAGGCTGATGTGTTTCTGACAGTTTATTGCCAAGAAATTTTGTGACATTGTCAGGTAGTGTCATCATTGATCGTCAGATGGTATGTGCCAGAGCAGTGTGCACTAGCCAGCACTGTGATTCCTAGGTGAAGAAGTTGGCCACCAGTTGCGTACGGGCTGCCTCCCCCCGTGCCCTTTCCCCTCCCATGCGCAGCGGGCGTGCATGTGGTTGTGGATGTGGGGGCACCACCATGTCCACGGGCAGGCCCCGGCGTGTTGCAACGTTGTGCAGGACACATGCTGCCACTATGATCCTGAACACTAGTGGGGGAGCATATAACAGCTGCCCGCCAGAACGGTCAAGGGAGCGAAAGCGTGACTTCAGCACTCCGAATGTGCGCTCCACTATGCCCCGTGTTGCAATGTGGGCTGTGTTGTACCTTACCTCGGGTGGCGTGGTGGGGTTCCGGATTGGGGTCATCATGTGGGGGCTGATAGGGTAGGCACTGTCCCCTGCGGAGGTGGTGATGGGTATCATTAGTGGTGTTGTGACATGACCCTGTATCTGACATGCATGCATGTGCAGTGGCATTCATGCTCACCAAGCAGCCATGTATCTCCATGCCGGCCAGCCTCTAGGTCCCGGCTTAGGGTAGACATTCTGTAGATGAAGCTGTCGTGGGTGGACCCGGGATAGTTGGCATATACTGATGTGATGATTCCCTTGGCATTGCATACAACTTGCACGTTGATGGAATGCCAGTGCTTGCGGTTTCTATAGATGTGCTCTGTTGCCCTGGGGGGACGTAGGGCCACATGGGTGCAGTCAATTGCACCAAGCACTTTGGGGAATTGAGCCACACCATAGAATTCCTGGATGCACGCCCGCCTTTCTGCAGGAGTCCTGGGGAGATATATGTGCCTGCGGACTGATGGCCGTGCAGTGATGATGTTCAAGACCTGGTGTAGACAGCGTGACTGCATGGCCTGTGACACACCACCCACTATGGCACTTGTCCGCTGAAAAGATCCAGTGCCCAAGAAGTGCAGTACATTCAGGACCTTCTGCAGGGGGCTGAGTGCTTGGGAGCACAGGGTGGGTGATGTGAGGTCATCCTCCCACTCACTGACCAGGTCCAGTATGATGTGTGCTGGAAACCTGTACCTCCCATACACCTGGTCATCAGGCATCCCGAATAGGCTGGTTCTGGGTGAGAAAATTCTGGCCCTGACTCTCCTCCTCCTCCTCCTTTGGTAACCCACAGCCACTGCTGCTAGGAACGGTATGTTCATCTTTGCACTGAGCTTGTAGGATGTTTTCACGTGAATATTTAGACGTGCCGGGTCACGTACGCCTGCTTCCTGCAGGCGTACGTCTTTCCGTATTGCCTGTTGTAATTTTGCACGTGTCGTGGCCGAGCGTGTGTGACTACATGCTCGAGGTTTACCAGGTTAAATGTACGTTATTAATATTGTAATTGTATTCAGATGTAAATGGTAACCGGGCATTTTTCACGCGCGCTGTTGAATATGCGATTACTCGCTGTGTGCCTTTGGACCAATGAAATCGGGTACGCGTGCTGACGCGCTCGCGCGGCACGTGTATTTATTTCACGTGGGTTGGGAAACACCCGTGCGTCATAGGCGCGCTTACGCGCCTGGCCCTTTGGACCAATGAAATCGGGTACGCGTGCTGACGCGCTCGCGCGGCACGTGTATTTTTTTCACGTGGGTTGGGAAACACCCGTGCGTCATAGGCGCGCTTACGCGCCTGGCCTTTTGGACCAATGAGATCGCGTACACGTGCTGACGCGCTCGCGCGGGAGGTTTATTTTTTCACGCGGGTTGGGAAACGGCCGTGCGTTATAGACGCGCTTACGCGCCTGGCCCTTTGGACCAATCACGCGGGTTGGGAAACGGCCGTGCGTCATAGACGCGCTTACGCGCCTGGCCCTTTGGACCAATCACGCGGGTTGGGAAACGGCCGTGCGTTATAGACGCGCTTACGCGCATGGCCCTTTGGACCAATGAAATCGCGTACGCGTGCTGACGTGCTTACGCGGCCTTTCCTCGGATTCCACGCAGACGTGCATGATTTTCACGTGCCAATTCACTCCGTATCAAGCTGGCCACGCGTTCACACACGGAAGACCACGCTCCTGCCCCTAAGGCCGGAATCCTGCCCCCCAGAGCCCCGAGCACGCTCCCACCTGCCATCTGCTGCTGCCTGACTGCCTGCTGCCCACGTGCCCTGCTGTTTGCTGCCTGCACATCAGCCAGGGGTGCAGTTGCTGTGACCACCCCTGCTGGAACCAAAGACTCCCGACAGCCGTACCATTACTCCACAGCCCAGCCCCAGGACTCAGTTGGCCACCCACTCCTGCCTCTGGGGTTGCCATGTCAGGGAGCACAACATCTGGCACGACTGGCAACCCCCGGCCAGGGAGGCAGAGGGGCACCAGCTTCAGTGCCACCGAAGTTGGTGTCCTGGTGGAGCGAGTCCTGGGGCAGTATGATGCCCTCTACGGACGGATGCGCCTCGACAAGGAAGGACGGACCAGGATCTGGACGGACATTGTGACTGCCATCAACGCAGAGGGGGTGGCAGTCTGAGAATTCCATCAAGTCAAGAAGCGCTGGGAGGACTACAGGTCCAGGACCCTGAACAAGGCCCGGCGCCTCGTGAAGGCAGTGGATGCCAAGGGGCGGCGGGGCCACTTGTCGCAAGATGAACTTCGGGTCCTGGAACGCATATCCCCAGCGCTCCATGTCCAGGTCCTTGGGAGGCAGACCCGTCTGGAGTCGAGCGGTGAGTGTACATGCATACTGATTGTAAGCTGTGTGTGTGGTGGTGTGCCAGGAGTGTGCATGTTGCACATGTCTTTGTGTGGCCATGTATAAATGTGTGTGTGCAGGGCTGTGAGACAAGCACATGTGTGCCTGTGATGTGTGAGACAAGGATGGTGCATGTGTGTGTGTGTGTGCTTGCAGTGCAAATGCTTGTGTGTGGGCACATGTGTTTGACTGTGCATGTGAGTTGGCATGCTTGTGGTGTGACACATGGATGTTGATTCCAGGTGCATTAGTCTGCAGCGTGTGCGTGTGTGTAGTTGTGAAGGGTGCAACAGTGTTGCTACATGGATGCAGGTGACACTGTCATGTTGGAGAGTGAATTGCAAATGTGACATGGATGTTCATCTCATGACTGACAGTTTGCGGAGTGGTACACATGCTTGGATGTGTGCTTTGCATGTGTGCATGTGTATTTGAGTCCGTGTGTATCATGTGATGTGTGGCTCACCTTTGTCTGCTCATGCTGCTGTATGTGAATGTATGTAGCGGGCTGTAGCAATATGGCTGTTGAATGACTCATGTGTGTGCGTTGAGGAGACAAGTGTGTTGGGGATTGTGATGCCAGGTCTGGAGTATGACAATGCCACTCTTGTACAACTGTTATGTGTGTGAGTCAATTGTACAGTGTCCTGATGCCTGTCTCCTGTCTCTCCCTGCCTGCAGCGTCATCTGATGTGGAGGGCGGAGAAGGTGCTGTGGAGCACAGCAGCAGGGATGCCACCGCCAGCCGGAGACGCAAGGCCTGGCTCCCCTCCCCTGTTGTCATCTCGTCGGGGAGTGAGGAGTCCGGTGCTGTGTCCCAGGTCGCAGCTGCCGAGGGGAGGTCCAGGAGGCGCAGGAGGAAGTTGGACTCCTCGGCAGCAGAAGGGGCAGCTGAGACCCCACAGGGTTCCGCGGCGGAAGATGGCATGGAGTCATCCAGGTTGGTGGTGGGTTTGGTGGAGGAGGAGGCCGTGCAAGGGACTGAGATGGGGTCTGGAGGTGGGCATTCCACTGGTGCTAGTGGTGCAGCACAGGGGCAGGGACAGGAGGCAGCATAGGCCGCTGCGGAGGTGCCTGTGTGTAATCCTGTCCCCGGTCCTGTGTCTGCATCATCTTGCACCAGCAGGGTTGCCCACGTCCGGACCCATTCTCAGGGAGACCAGGCTGTGTTCCTCCATACACTGGGCCTTGTTCCGACCCCCTCCTCACCTGAACCCCCTATGCGCCAGTCGTCCTCCGTGCCATCTTCCTACCCACCTGTCACCTGGGTGCCCTGTGGAGCTGCCTCTGACGATGGGGCCAGGCTGGTGGAGGACACATCCCTGCCCCAGTCGGGAGTCGTGAGTCCAGCAGGGGTGGCCACCGCAACAACAGCACCCCAAACAATGGAGGATGTGCAGGCAGCAGGTGTCAGGGCACCGGCACCAGCACGTCAGCAGCAGGAGGAAGAAGGTGGGAGCCTTGATGGCTCGGGGCCATCACCATCAGAGGGGCAGGCATCAGCCGGAGGGCAGGAGGACCCTGGACGTCAAGTGTCTTCCGTGTGGCAGCGGTTGGGCCATGCCATAGATGCGGAGCGGCGGCGGGCGGAAGAGGCGCGGCTCGCTATGGTCAGGGCGGAGAACTCCATGCAGAGGGCCCTGAGGCGGGCCGAGTGCCTCGAGGCCATCCGCAGGGAGTTGGAGGTGGGTACATCGGCGTCCCTGCGGACCCTCGGGGCTGTGGAACGGGGCCGCCTCCGGGACATCGAGCGGGAGTTCGATGATGCCCTGGCCCGGAACAACAATCAGTGAGCCGCAGGACTTGCCCGCCGCCTTTGTATATAATTCTGTAGTTTAGTTGTAGTTAGGTTTCCTTTGTTTTAATGTTATTATTTGGTTGCCAAAGGACAATGCACCACATTTTTGTATATAGACATTTTCTTACTTAGTGTAAATAGTTAGGTTTCATTTATTAGGGCTCATGGACCCGGATCATCATGTTGATAGTTGAGGGATATTAATATTTGTTTGAATTTTTCACATGAGGCAATGTGTTTCTTCTTTAATTTGTACTTGGATTTAATTTTGGACTTTGACTTTGGACCCCTATTTTACTTTATTTTTGTTAATTAGTGTTCCTGATTTTTTTGGTTGTGCTTTTTTATTATTTAGTTTGCATTGCATGTTTATTGTTATTTTTTATTTTTACCATCCTTGTTTATTTTTAATACATTTTCATTTGATCCTTCAATGTGTTGTATCATCTCATTGCTTTCATGCATGACATGTGGGGTGTTTGGACATTCACTTGCAACATCTGTGTGTGACAGACATGTGTTCATTCATATGATTTACATTGGGTGTGTCACATGTCATTGTGTTTGATATGTGGGTGGATGGGATAGTTGTTTGGGAATTCTTGCAGGGCAGACTGTCCATTACGGTCATGATTGTGTGGGGTTGTGACCCAGGTGAAGGTGGACATGGATGGTACATGGGTGGGGGCCTTCTGGTAGGTGCCCCTGACTGCGGGGGGGTGGGGGTGGTGGTAGACATGGGTGGGGGCCTTCTGGCAGGTGCCCCTGACTGCTGGGGGGGTGGGGGTGGTGGTAGACATGGGTGGGGGCCTGCTGGAAGGTGCCCCTGACTGCTGGGGGGGTGGGGGTGGTGGTAGACATGGGTGGGGGCCTGCTGGAAGGTGCCCCTGACTGCGGGGGGGTGGGGGTGGTGGTAGACATGGGTGGGGGCCTGCTGGAAGGTGCCCCTGACTGCGGGGGGGGGTGGGGGTTGTGGTAGACATGGGTGGGGGCCTTCTGGCAGGTGCCCCTGACTGCGGGGGGGGGGTGGGGGTGGTGGTAGACATGGGTGGGGGCCTTCTGGCAGGTGCCCCTGACTGCTGGGGGGGTGGGGGTGGTGGTAGACATGGGTGGGGGCCTGCTGGCAGGTGCCCCTGACTGCTGGGGGGGTGGGGGTGGTGGTAGACATGGGTGGGGGCCTGCTGGAAGGTGCCCCTGACTGCGGGGGGGTGGTGGTAGACATGGGTGGGGGCCTTCTGGCAGGTGCCCCTGACTGCTGGGGGGGTGGGGGGGGTGGTAGACATGGGTGGGGGCCTGCTGGAAGGTGCCCCTGACTGCTGGGGGGGTGGGGGTGGTGGTAGACATGGGTGGGGGCCTGCTGGAAGGTGCCCCTGACTGCGGGGGGGGGGGTGGGGGTGGTGGTAGACATGGGTGGGGGCCTGCTGGAAGGTGCCCCTGACTGCGGGGGGGGGTGGGGGTGGTGGTAGACATGGGTGGGGGCCTTCTGGCAGGTGCCCCTGACTGCGGGGGGGGGGGTGGGGGTGGTGGTAGACATGGGTGGGGGCCTTCTGGCAGGTGCCCCTGACTGCGGGGGGGGGGTGGGGGTGGTGGTAGACATGGGTGGGGGCCTTCTGGCAGGTGCCCCTGACTGCGGGGGGGTGGGGGTGGTGGTAGACATGGGTGGGGGCCTTCTGGCAGGTGCCCCTGACTGCTGGGGGGGTGGGGGTGGTGGTAGACATGGGTGGGGGCCTGCTGGAAGGTGCCCCTGACTGCTGGGGGGGTGGGGTGGTGGTAGACATGGGTGGGGGCCTGCTGGAAGGTGCCCCTGACTGCGGGGGGGGTGGGGGTGGTGGTAGACATGGGTGGGGGCCTGCTGGAAGGTGCCCCTGACTGCGGGGGGGTGGGGGTGGTGGTAGAGATGGGTGGGGGCCTTCTGGCAGGTGCCCCTGACTGCGGGGGGGGTGGGGGTGGTGGGAGGCATGAGCAGGTGTGCAGGGTAGTCCCCTGTGGTGTGGGTTGCATGCAGGGGACGTGGAGGGTGTGAATGGAACACCTGTGAGGACCCACCCAGCAGAGCCGCGTGTGAAACTTCCCGCGCACCCCTGTAAATGACGTACCCTAGTTTTTCGCGTGTAGGATTTCACGCGCACCCCTGGAATTCCCGTAGCCTAGCTTTTCGCGTGTGAAACTTCCCGCGCACCCCTGTAATTGACGTACCCTGGCTTTTCGCGTGTGGAACTTCACACGCACCCCTGATATCGACGTGGCCAGGGCAATCGCGTGTGGGACTTCCCCGCACCCCGGGATACACGTACCCAGGGCAATCGCGCGAGTGACTTCTCGCGCAACCCGTTGTACACACACGCGCAAATTTTTGAACAGTGGGTGTCCGTGTTAATGGCGTACACCTTTGCACATCATTTGTCCTTTGGGGTCACGGTATGGCCCATTGCTGTATGTGGGTGGTATTTGTTGGCGCAGGTTTTGGCGCACTTTCGTTAAGTGCGTCGGGACGCTACCGCCTGCTTACTTGTGGCGTACGTTTTTGGGCCTGTGCGCTGGTTTGATCGAGCGCTGTTTTGCCCTGTTCGAATCCATGAATACGTGTTGCCGGAGAGCGTGTGGGCGTTCCGCGCACTTGCCTCCTGTACTTCCCCGTGCCGCCCACATTCTTCCCCATTCCGAGTGTTGTGCCCCATTTTATTCCCCATTCCGAGTGTCCCGCCCTGTGTTCCGCCTACTTTAGAGCTGTGCGCTGCGCTCGGAGTGATAGCGCAGTGGCCGTGGCGCACGCCGTTGGTTGACCTGTGCGCCGGCGTGCGCCGCGCACTTTTTCAGCGCACGTCCTATGCTTTTCTTACGCACAGACTTCCATGAATCGACGTGCGCTGGTTTCCCTGCCCTTTTCGCTATTTTTCGGCGCAGCGCACGTATAGGCCCCTCTGCGCCGGAATTTTCGGCGCACATTTATTCCATGAATCGGCCTGCAAATCTGAGATGGTCATTGCTAGAGCAACCTACAAGGAAACCTTGGCTCTATGGAAATCAGAGCTTGATAAAGATACATGCTCTGATTTTCTTGAGGATTGCACTGAAAAAACACTGAAAAATGTTGTGGCAAATGGCCAACCCTATATACATACAATATCAGGTTTGGAAACAAATGTGGAGGTTCTTGCTTGGTTTGAACATTTCCCAGCATTAAACAGTGCTAATAGTGTAACATCTATTGATCATCTGAATGGTTTTAGCAGTTACATAGAAATGCCAAGGCTTTCTCACAAGGCAAATGCAGATTCGTTACTATCCACTCTAGAAAATATAAGTGCAGCAATTATGAGTCAGGCTCATAATAATACGTCAGATTAATGCGTTTTGGGCTCCTTTACTTACCGTTGCTTTTAACTGTATTTTAAATACATGGAATATTCCATGCGACTGGAAACTTGCTGTCATTGTTCCTCTTTTTAAAAAAGGGGACAGATCCAGTCCGAATGCATATAGACCATCTCCCGCATGGACACAGCCTTTAAGATATTTAGCGAGGCCTTACTAAAAAAACTAGGTAAGCCGGTCATGGAAAACGATATTTTATCAGCGATGCAATTGTCTTTCCGTTCTTGGAGAGGGACATCTGAACAAGCTTTAAATCTTTACCTTACTGTCGCACACTGAGTCGTCATTCAGTAAGAGACAATTTACTTTGCTTTCATGGACCTGAACACTGCCTTTGACGGAGGTGATAGATATAAATTATGGCAAGTACTCAGGTCATGGGATGCCCTTTGGACATATTGGAAATACTTATTAATACTTATTAATATCCAGCCAGAGAATAAGGCTTGTGTGCGGAGCAGACCAAACCGACATTGTGCATATTATTTCCCGGTTGAAACCGGAGTCAATCAGGGTTGCATGTCTGACTCGTTCTTAGTTTCACAATATCTAAACTACAATATATAAACAGGTTGAATGACTCCTTAGTGGCTCTAGGAGCTGATGTCCCATGGATCGTCAATAAGATGTTGCTGATTCTAGTTTATGCAGACAATACATTCCTTATGGCACATACCCCTTAAGCATTGGAAAAGCTGATAACCGAGTATTCAAGACAACTTCGATCTGAATGTGAACACAACAAAGACTGCCATCCTAGTTTGCACTACAGGGAGAAAACACACTAAAAGTATTAACATTTTTAGTAATCATTTGCTTTTCACACTGGTATCAGAGTTTGATTCTTTGGCCATTTGATTCACTACTAATTTGTCTGGGCATGACAACCTAAGGAAATAGACACAGCAGATGAGGCTTCGCTCACTACGCACTTCCCCATTGAATGTAAAGCACTCTGTTTCTTCCCAAAGCTAGGTCAATGCTTAAACAATACACTAATAATAATAATAACAATAATAACAACAACAATAATAATACTAATACTAATAATAATAATAAACAATTATGGGGTTTTATGAATGCATCAATGCTACAACAGTGGAACATTATTTTTCTATGATTAGCATTGCCCAGATCTGCCTCAAATTATGCAGTGTATGCAGAGTTAGGCTAGTCTTAATTAGAGCATAGGTGGTCACTTGATTCTTTATTTCACTGGCTAAGGATATGGCCTAATCTTGCAACGAATTTGACTACATTTATTAAACTGAATATTTTAACAAAAACTGCTTCTTCACTGGTACCTTGGTATTAACTGTCGAAAAAGTTATAACAAATATTAGTATACACTCACATTTCAAGTCACCATCTATATTGAACAAGCCAATGTACAAATATTATAAATCTATGGTATCAGAATTGAGAGACCAAGGAACTCTTAAAGCCCTTTAACTATGGATGTACACTTTTTGTAGACAAGAGAAGACAGGAATATCTCTCATGGAATGACAAACTATTACTGGTAGTGACCAGAGTTTGCTTCAAGTGCATTCCATTACAAACAAAAACGGTGCTTAAGTCAGGTTCTGAAGAAGAACAATATGGTTTATTATGCCTTGCAACCAGTGCTTCAGTTAAGATTTTGAAGTGTGAGTACTTTAATCCCTATGTTTTAAAGTTGGGAGTAACATGATTCTTTAGAGAGTAAAAATGTTACTCCTATTCCAAAGGGGAGTATTTTGTAAGTGACTAAAAGATGTTTTAACTGAAAAACTGAAATGTTTTTGTAATAATTATTCCTTTGCACCCAGGTATTCATACATATAAAAAACGCCAACTTCTCAGGGAGCACAGACAGTCGTTCTGACTATCCTTCCCCTAACATCAGCTCTAACAATTATTACACAGTGTCAACTACCTCCAGCACTGGTAGTTCGTCAACCCACAGTGAGTATTCATGGAACTCTGATCCCTGTTTCAGGAGGGGTCATGTGTCCTAGGTTGGCACAAATACCTGTTGCTTCTCATTTATCTACTTTTCTTACTAGAGGCAGTACAAATTATGATTGGGACACCATGACCTCACAGGCTTCTCTTAGGCATGTTATTTGTGCAACTGCAGCTGACACAGATGACAACTGAGTCCTGACATTCCATGTGCCATGGACCCTGGGTGACTTGAGCCATTTGGCAAACGAGTTCCCTAACATACAGGTGGAGCTTCAACAATTAATTTTCTTACTCCAATCAGTCATGCAGTGCTACAATCCTACATGAGCTAACATTAACCTGTTTATAATGATGGTTATGCCTCCAGAAGAAACTCAACTAACAGGACCAATGGTCAGCAATGGATACTGGGTAACATGACCCATTAGCACAGGCTCAGAAAAGACTCTGAACTGTCATCACTAACGTATGCCCCCGAAAGACAGTGTGTGGAAAAATAAGTAATTCTAGACAACATAAGTGAGAAGAACAATACTAAGCAAGCATTAGAAAAAACATGACAATGTCCCCCTAGATTCACATAAATCAGGATGGCAGGGTTTGTTAACTGACCTGGTGAACGGAGGATAGCACTGAGGCAATGCGCTGGTCTTGGAAGCAAGACCATGCAGAGCAACCGTGGCTCGAATCCTGTATACGCACTTAGAAATCATACTCGGGTATAGTATTAGGCGTGTTATAATAAAACAATTAATTAAATAAATTAAAGAGTGTATTGAGACCCTTCTCAACATGAGGTGCATGGCCTAATGGGGTTTTCACCAAAGCCTGTCTGGCCCCAGAGGAGTGGGAGCTGGCCCAAGTGTCTGTCCCTTCTATATATGCCTGCATGACTGAAATAGGTACCAGCCTTTCTTTCCCCATACCTGATTTAACAAGGAATCCCAGTTACTTTCTGTTTGTCCCATTGGACTTCATCACCCAGAAGGCCTGGAAGGTTTGAGAGCGAGCAACCAAACTGAGATAAAGCCAGCGAGGAATGTCAGAAGCACAGCACTACCCTGATATGTAAGTGGCAATCCAGAGACACTTCAGGAGCCACAAGGCAGCACGATGATAAAAGACTACGGAAAGTTCTGCCTGTGAAACTGGCCATTTAAATTCCTCATCTGATACGGACTGCAGATGTGGGTTCACCTCCAGTCAGACTGTGGCATGGTCCGGCCTAAAAGCCACAATTGGGACTCCAAATTTAAACATGGTACAAACTATCGAACTGACGAAATGTTGTGTCGGCCACCATTTCCAAATGTTGCCAGATCCAAGCACGAAAAAGTGTCAGGCTTGTTGCCATTAAATGCATTTTCCTACCTGTAACCCAACCTCTGGGCTGAGGAAAGACAGAGGTTGATGCAGAAAATCAGCCGAGGGAGTAAGCCAGTGGAGAGAAAAGGGGGTTGATAAAAAGGTGCACAGGAAACAGGCAGGTTGTTGTTGGTTGGGTGGGGTCAAGGGAGGTACATGAGGATCAAGACCAAATGGAGGAGGAATGGTGCAGAGGAGCATGGTGAAGAATTTCTGAAGGGGTGTGCAGGGTTAAATATGATTTGGTGTGAGAAAGTGGTAATTTGATATGAGTGTGCATGGAAGTGATAAAGCGGGAATAGCAGAGTAGCAGATAGTGAATGACAAGGAAAGAGAAAACATGACTTTGGGATAAGATGGAGTTGAGCGCAGAGAAGTGGAGAGGGGAGAGTGTAACTAGTGCAGAGAGTAGTAGTGGAGAGAGAAGAGTAGTAGTGGGGGAGGAGAGATGAGTAGTAGTAGAGAGGGTATAGTGGCAGTGTGGAAAGAGCAGAAGAGCAGTGTGGAGAATGTGAGAATGGTAGTAGTAGAAAGGGGACAGAGGTAATATTAGTGAGGGGAGATGAGTAATAGGGGAGAGTAGTAGTGCGGAGAGGGGAGTATTAGTGTGGAGAGGCTAGAGTAATAATGGGTAGGGGAGAGTAGTAGGGGCAAAGGAGGGTACTAGTAATGTGGAGAAGGGAGAGTAGTAGTATAGAGTGAAGAGGAGTAGGAGTAGATAGGGAACATTGGAGGGACAGCAGGGAAGAGAGGGAGAGAGCAAGGAGAATCAGAGGGAGAAGGGGAGGAGAGTAGAAGGAAAGGAAAAGAAGAATAGAACATTAAAGCAAGCAGCATAAGAGCATGCACATGGAGTACTAATAGGGTGCATATTTCTGGAAGGCACCTTCTAATCTGTTAATTTCTATGAGGCCTAGGTTAGGATTCACCTAGATTGTGCCCAGTGGGAGAGAGTTAGAAAAGGTGTTTTCCCTTAGGCCACCATGATTAGTCAATCTAGCATAAGACAGAAGGGCTTAATGAACTATAGACACCATCTTGGGATTCTGGGATGCCTGGTCTATGGAGTGAACCAACCAAGGTAAAAGAGTGCGGGTAGGACTGCCCGTAGAGAGCCCCTCATTCATTTCTTTAATGAAAACCTTTGAACAGTCATTGAGAGTTGGTGTGTTTATGAGGCCATCTGTGATGTTGTTTGTGCAGTTTGAGGCTGAAGGACAAGCAATCTCCTCTTAAGTTGATAACGGAACCCGTCAGTCAGCCATTCCTTCTAACTGCTTCCAAGACTTTCATTTGTGCTCTGAGACAGTAAAGGCAGTGGGCATCTCTAACAAACCTGTTTTACACCCCATTTCTGAACTGGCAACTCTCACAGTAGGATCAATCACTGATACGCATGCTTTCATCCTTCATTTAACCCTTCAGCAACTTTTAACCTGCTAGGGATACACATGTTTTGTAGCTTAAGCTGCACCATCTACTGCACAACGGGTGAAGTGTGGTCCTGAATGTCACCAGCAAGAACGCAGAAGAAGACCTGTGCACCATGCATGTCCTACAAGAAAAAACAGAACACAGACCACCTAATATTTGGTACTCAGTTCTAAAGGATTTGTTCAATGCAGATCCAAATCTATGTGGTCGTTACAGAAGGAGGCAGCATAGGAAATTCTGAAACTGTTAACATCAAGATAGATCAGTGTAAAAGGCTTCAGCATATCTGTGAGGAATTGTCATCTGGCAAGGGTGCAACACCCTGGCTTGATTTTTATTAATACATAAATGATGTGTGTGATTCCTTCTCCAAAGGGTAATTTGCTGACCAGATCCCCCCTTTATCGCAACTCCATGCCAGTGTAGTTGTTTTGTGTATTAAGGGCGATAGATGCTTAAATGAGGTTTCCATATTTTGCGTCGGGCTGCTCAGGGAAATAAGTTTATGGATTGTGATTTGACCTCTAATCCAGGGACGGTGAAGCAGGCCTTATGTGGAGCTGATTGGGTAGCTACTGTGGAATGAATGCATGTATACAGAATTAGCCGGTGTCTTGGATCCATATCTTACCATATACTCTGATAGGAATACCAGACATTGGGCCCCATTATAACCATCCAGGTTTACTTTGGGAGATGAGACAACTGTTTGGCAGTGTTGTCTGGCTGGTTTGACAACTTCAACAGTACTGGCTCTAGTCGGTTTTATAAAGAGTTCCGAATTGGAGCTTTCCCACATCGATCTTGCATTTTAAGAATTCAGAATTTATGCTGTATATTAGAAATTGCATTGTACTTTTTTTTTATCAACAGTACTATACTTGGGAAATGTTATCTGTATATAGGAAATGGTATCTTCTTTATCCTGTATGTTTTGATAACCTTTTAGTATGTTCGATGAATTTAACATTTCTGCTGTAATTTTGGATGTAATGTTGAAACTGTGCTGTTTTTTTTTCTCTTTGGTGTTTATATTAAAGGTAATTGTATAACGATATAATATTAAATAAAAACAAAATCAAAAAGATTCTGTGCTTGTGCCCTGCTGCATCAGCAGCCTGATCCGAAGCACCTGCTCTGCTCGTAGCACAGAGCAGTTTCAAAGGTCACACAAGGCCCACTCGACGGCTGCAGTCACTGCAAAGTCACTGCAGCAAAGGGGCAACATTTAAGATATGTCCCCTCTACCCAAACTACGATGAGCATGAGTAGTCCATGCTGGTGGCAGGGTAATCTCTAAGAACAAGCTGTGCCTGAGTTTAGGCATAGTGCATGGCATTGTGTATGATCATGGCTACCAAATCCCTATTGATAGTTCACGTGTCAGCTCCTGTGAGTCAGCTCTGCTGTAGAATGAAATGTTTATTGGGGTCAGGCAGGCCGATACTGCCACATGGCAGGACTGAAACCCAGCCGCAATTTGATTCTCTTTGGGAGGGCCGTTAACCACACCTCCCACCCCTAGAGACAGCCACAAAGCAGGCAGCTGCCCTTGGCCCAGGTATCAAAGGAGCACACCCATCCAGGGGGAGGAGCCTCACACCATGAGCTGCATGTCTAAAAGGATTTTTTGTCAATAAAAAAGAAAAAGGGCAGAAGTAGGATAGGCAGGAATGCTCTAGAGACCGGATGAAGCCTTCCAGCATCTTGTTTCTCGCTGCCTCTCTTTCCCTTGCTGTGGCCTTCACTTCCTCTGTACGAAAGCGTTTTGGGTGTGATATCAAAACAGGGTGAAGTCAAGTCCATCCAGCAGCAGGGATTGGTCACCTAAGGAAGGCAAGCTTTATAGCAATCACCTGAAGATTTTCATCTTTAAAGGAAGGTGTCTTTCAGTCTTCAGAATAATTCCCTCAGTTTCTCAAGGATCTTTTAAGGCCAAAAAGATGTTCTGAACATCTCTTCTGGACTTCCTTTGGGACAGTTACGCTGTCCAAAGACCACAGACTGAGATGAAGAAGGAGACGTCCAAAACAGAAAAAAGATCTGTCCCCTAACCATTCTCATGGAACATATGTATTGACTATTGCTGTGGACCAGGACAAACCATTCTGCAATAGACCTTTTTTTGCCAGAAGAGCAGAGCCTGAACTGGAGCATCCTGTCCTTGAATCCTTTGCAAATGCTGCACAGCAACCGGAGGGCAAGATCAGCAATGCTCCCTGTTCTACTGCACAGAACCGGTCGCTCCATGTTCACCAAATCAGCAACAATAGGGAAGGTGCTGGCGCTGGTGTGCCTCCAACTAGCTGATATAATGCACTGCATCTAAACCAGTTTGACACTGCATCAAGTCCTAGCGAAGCATATCACCTGCTAGGTTTGAATCGACTGCTCAGCACCGACATCCAAACCGAGTCTATGGATGTTCACTCAACCACTCTAATCGGGGGTTACAACCATGGCTCAGCCAGCTAGCACAAGAACTGCCTCCCCATTGACTGTACATTGGCGGACCCTCGATCTCCACTTTGACGACTGTCGCCTGCCAACTCAAACCACTGGAGCATCACTCGCTGACCTCCCGCTGCCGCTTCATCCTGTATCGGCCTGGCAAACTGCAAAGTGTTCTTGGGACCTGCATCACTTGAATCGACACTGCTCAACTGCATCACTTGAATCAACACTGTTCAACTGCACAGAAAACCCACATTTGCACCTACTCGACGGCTACTTGCTGCCAGCACCTCCATGATCCTACGTGTCCGAACTGAGCCTGATCAACTGGCATAATCGTTCTACCCCAGGTCTAATGCATCAGCACAAGAACTGAATCTAGATACTGTCTAGATACTGTTGACCCTAAACTGCCTGCATGGTCCACTGGGACCATAGAGACTGGTTAGGTCACAATTGATCCTGTGTTTTGCAAGATATTCTTGTATGGTAGTACCTTACCTACCACTCCTGTAACTACACTCACAGTGTCACTTTGTTCATTCTGCTGCATCTTCTCTTTCTTTCCTTTGGGATGGACTGTATAGTCATCTTCTTTCGTTCTACGTGCAGATGGTTTGCCCTTTTTAAGTATTTATATTTGTATTGAACCTTGATTGGACATTCCCTTTATTTTGACCTGTTATACTGTATTGTGTAGGTCACTACTGGTCCCCTTTCACACCGCCCTTAAGAGTATGGTCTTCCCTCGGCCCTTGTTAACATAACAGATGAAGAAGATATATCGCTTGATTGTCCCTGTTTTACCTTTATGATTGCATTGTGTATTGGTTTGTAGAACTTAGAGGGCTGACTGGGCCATTTTATCCTTGCTGAACCATGTACTCCTGCGAGGCAGACTCCAATTTGTCACAGTATTCTTCAGTACCCTTTGCAGCACAAAGTTGAAGAGGGCATAGCTCCAATAATAGAGTCCTTGTTGAAGCAAGGCATGATAGTACCTATGCACAGTCCCTGTAATTATGGTTGTGCTTGTAAGGAAAAAAGGAAGGAACATTTATAGATTTGATAAAGATCTAAGTGCTGTAAATTAAATAGTCATTCTTGCCTTTCCTGTGGTACCCAACCCATCTACTATCATATCCTGCGTTTTGACTTCTTAAAACTTAACTGTGGTAGACGTGTGTTCTTCTTTCTTTTCTGTCCCAATACAAACAGAAAGCTAGTTTTTATTTTATATATTCCTACTAGTGGAAAAGCCTGTGTACACTGGCTAATGTGTGCAAAGGAAGACATGGTCAGAGTGGAAATATATTATGAGGTGCATTTTAACATAGTTTATGTTGATAGAAAAACATTTTTTGTAAAGGATCTTGCTCTTTTTACATGGAGGAGTAGTAACCTCAAACAGAATCTCACAGAATCTGTTGAAAGTGCAACAGAGTACATACATCCAATTGTTTTATCTGCTCCTCATTGTCTCCAGTTACATAACCATCTCAGTTTTTAGCACTTAGTACTTTGCATGTTAGTAGTAGTGTAGATATTTTATCACTTTAAGATATACCGAGGGTACTGGCAGAGGGCAGCCCATAATGCAGAACGTTATGTGAGCTTCCAGGGGAAGGAAGCCAGCGCTTCCACACTACATGCTTTTGGCCATGCATGCACCACTATTTGCTGCTGACGCCAGTGAACTCAAGGAGAAACATGCAAGGCCAATGGCATAGGCAGCTGGGTGTTTTGGGCTGTGTAACTACTGCAGGGATCAGACTGGATGGCTGGTAACTTGCCCCTGGATACCTGACAAGTAGAAAATATCGATAGGTGTTGTCTACCTTGTTGCCTCCCTCAGAGGCTTTTTTTTTCCTCTGGCACACAAAACCGCCCTAATCCCTTCATGCAAACATATCTAGTACACTGCAACGGGGGAGAGAGACTTGTGACAAGCACCATGGACTAGTCAAGTGTTTCACACGCGCTGGTGCTATGTGTTATGGTCATCTAATCCTGTATTGTCCTCCACACTTCCCATACCTATCAACCTATGGCCCCAGGGGTAAAATGGCAAAACAAAATTCTACCATCATGGATCTTTTTAATGCCCCCAAAAATGACACCTGCACCTGTAAACTCTTTGGAAATGATGATACCCCGGATGCTGAAAACATTATAGAGGAGAATGAACTTCCCCTCATGGACATTGTCCCCCCAAATTTTAAAACACATTATAGCAAATGTTTTAATGTTGCTGTAATTAATGACAAAGCAGTTGTAGATAATAGTTTAAGATTGTCACAGGAAGGATTGTCTGCTTCCAAAGAATGTAAGACCTGTAACCTGTACTAAAGAACCTCCACAGATCACCCAGGAATTGCTTGCTCTGGAATGATTAAGGCTCCTCACCTTTTGTGCAAGATGGAGAGATAAGAACTATAAGGTGAATGTCATGACCCATGGTAGTATAGCTACTATCATACATACGGACATCAAATGCTTACACCGCTTCTCTCCACTGTAACAACTAAAAGCAGGACTGAAGCTTTAAGAGGAAGTTCCGGAGGGCTCACTTGAGAATCCTTCCTCTGAAACTCCTGGGTATTAAGCTTACCATCTGATTTGGAGGCTCTAAAGGAGTATGAGTGTTAGGCAGAATCATATGCAGTACCGTTTGGGAACACCACACACAATTAATACTACAAGTGACAGTACAAATTCATCTTTGGTACAAGCCTGTACTACACAGTAAAGTGGTATCGATGGCTGAGCAGCCAGACGTATCTCAAGAGTAAAGTGAGCAGGATCAGAAGTTACACAAAGGACATCAATTGCTATAGTTCAAACAAACACTGACTCAAGGTTTCTGAGAAAAAAAGAATATACATTTATTAACACCATCAGTTATAAAACAATTCACCATTATCAAGCAGCAGAAAATTACAATCTTAATATACTACACAACACTCATTCAATTCTGGACAAGTTAAGCTCAAAATGAAGTGTAAGCAAAATGGCGCTCCAGCATTTTAAGAAGGGAGGGAAAGGCAAGGTTATTCAAAATCACACAACACCAACAAGTAAGTAGGCATGGCAATCTAGAAAAAGGAGTACTACAAATAGGATTCAAATCAATAGGCCTGGGCCAACATTAATGATTCAGAGTCTTTGCAGAGGATCACACCGTTCAGAGTAGTTTGCGGTTAAGTCTTTTCCAAGAGTTTGAAACCAAGTTGGTCGGAGGAAAAGTGGTCGTAGTCCTCTTCCTTCAGCTTCTCTTCGGTTCTCTCGATCCAGTGGCGACTCTGCCTTCCAAGTCCGAGAGACTTGCTTTTTATAGTTTTCTCCCATTCACACAGCCTGGCTGTCAATCACACAGGAGAGTGGCTGTCGTGGCAGGACAGTCACCTAGCCAATCAAACAAGAGTGCGACTTGGGTCTCCAAGGAGACCCTGTGCAGGTGGCCTAAAACCACTCACCCACATCCTGTCTACCTAGACTCTCAGGCGCCTAAGGAGGGCTTCTGTGCAGAAGCCCGCCAAAGGACGGCAAACAAAGGAACCAAACCTGGTTTGGCGCACAGAGTAAAACACGAGAAAGACCTTTACAAAAAGAAATGGCGAATAAACCCCGCCAGAACCAAATAACAGTAAATGGGGTCCAGCGGATTAAAGTTTGAGGCTACTAACATAGCCTAAAACAGTACCAAAGCTATTTTTATAGACCGCGGTAGGAAAAATATGGTAGATACCACTGCCACCAGCCAAATCTTAAAGAAAGGGGAACAAAATAATGTTCCATGAGAGACAGAAAAAAAGGGATAACTATTAACCTTTTCTGGCTGCAATACTCCTCTCTCCAGAGAAATCTTAAAGCAGATACCTTGACTTCCCTGCAATTCCACCTGACGAGCCCATAATTGCAGAGCTATGCTCCTTCAACTCCTTTAGGGGAAAGGTATCAAGGCTTTACGCTCTACTTCAGGCTAGAACCGCCCCACCTACACTGAACTGAGATGCAGGTGGGAGGAGGATCTCAGAGTTGAGATTACTGATGAACCCTGGTCCCGAATGTGTGCTCGCACCCACATTGTACATACAACTCTAGGTTTAAATTAATACAATTTAAGATATTGCACAGATTTCATCACACCCCGAACAGACTTCATCATATGTTCAACAAACTCCCCTCCAGCTGCCCCGATTTGGTGCAGACCATGCCTCCTACATCCACATGATCTGGAGCTGCCCACGCCTGTTACAATTTTGGTTCGAAATATGTTCCACATTATCTGCTATACTAGATCACGTCATAGATCCGTCCCCACTGTGATGCCTCTTCCACAAGTTCCACCAGTTGGGTCCCAGCTCGAGGAGGCTGGCGGAACTCTGTATGCTACTAGCAGTACGGTGCATCTTAATGAACTGGCTTCGGCCTAGAGCACCTACGCATGTGCAGTGGCTCAGAGCAGTCACATGGGCACATGATACTGAGGAAGCCTGGAGTGGTCTGCAGCATCCAGACTCTAGACCGAGAGACATTTGGCAGAAATTTTGCAGCTATATTTCTGCCGGTACCTCAAGCTCGGACACTGGATCCTCTGTCTCCGCCTCTCCCCCTCCAGTTGTTATCCAACGATTTGTGTAAATGGCATCCTGAAACTGTGTCACTGCCCAGATCCCACTCGTCCCAACTGTACACAAAAGGCCAAATCTATACTGTGAAGTATGCTTGTGTAGAGCTATTCCCACACTGTGAGTGTCTGAACTTATTTGTGCATTGTCAAGTCAAATAAAGAAAGGTTTTTTAAAAAAAATGTGAACCCTTTCCAGTACTCTATGGAAGATAGTATGTACTGGGTTTGTGAATTAAAAAAGACTAATAAAGTCAATGGCAACTTTACATGTTCTGGGAGACAGTAGTCAGTCCTAGAAAATTGAGTTTAAAGTTGGAAGTCTGAAAAAGGCAACCCTGTGTCACTGCTCTAAAGGTGCTCTGTGACACACAGTAAAAAAATGATGCCTACGGAGTAGGTCAGGCTCCACAGTCTATGAACACAAAAATGTAAAACACACAGCAAAACACATGTAAGAGTGGGAAAAAAGGCTCACACTCTTACCAGGTGAAAGATATAAATCATAGAAATCCAGCAACGCTGCTGCGGGACTCAGTAGGTAAGGGAAATTAGCCGTTCTGGAGAATTCTCCCTAACAAAGAGTTTTATGATAACATATTGAGCCCTTCCCTATTACAGCAGCACTTGGATGGTATGATGTTGAATAGAATACATTATAAAGGTTTGTGAAGATAAGTGGGTAATCTAGTAGGTCAACTAACTTCCCTGAAGAAAAGACCATATGAAATATGTACTTGACATTCTAAATATAGCAATCAGGAAAAATTGTAAGTGGTGCTAATGACATTATTGGTCACCATTATAAAGGGAAGACCACTGCCAACAATGTGCAGCATATTAGGTCCTTCCCCAAAGGGCAATATATTGGTGGCAGGCCCTGACACATATAGAGATATGAGACCCAAAATCTGAATGACAAAAATAATCTAAAATGGCCAAACAACCACTGCATTGCTTTGAAAAGGAAAACAAGTTTTATTATAGCCAAAGGTCTCAAATGGTCCCATAGAACCAAACTGACACAGAGCTCCTCACGCTACAGGTTATATAGTGGAAAACTGCAAATTTGCATACATAGGTTACAATGTCACCCCACCGCCCTCATTGACTAAAACCAATAGAACATGCTAATACCCCCTATAGTCCCGGGTTGACAGTCAAGTGATATGCACCCCTCCAACCCAGGCACGTTCAAAGTTAGACTGGCGAGTCCAATGCTGCTATTATAAGACTGTACTGCGCGTTGTCTCTGAACTCACAAGTAAAAAATTACAAAAGCAGTATAAAAAAGGAGTGTACGCCAGGCAAGAAATAACACAATTTATTTTGGGCTCAGATAGAGCTGGGAAAGCAGTATACAAGCAGAATACGGAACACAACTACCTTAAAAGTACTGTCAAAGATACACCCGTACAACGAGAGCTTTTATAATCATAAAAACTAATCAGTATCAAGTCACATTGCAATATTAGATCACTCCTCTGAGAGCTATGTAATTCCCCTATAGCGTGACATACATTATCAGAAAAGGATTGGGTCCTGCAAATCTTACCACACCACCCATGAGCACCTTTGTGATGTCACAGTCCAATCCCCAACTCCCACATCATAGTGCCAAAAACATTGAGACATTTGAGATGACCAGCAGATTTTTATTAATCTGCCTCCAGTCATCTCCATCTGTTTCTGATGAGAACGCAACTGATCATGACACTGAAAGAGCCTTGAACCATTGACAAGTTAGCATTTTAATGTTGCATCTTAGAAACTCCTCGAATCTCTTCCCAGGCTCACATGTATAAAGGGGTATTTTGCAACCGTCAGTAGACGTGTTTCATACACTAATATGCCGAATAATAAACACCCAGGAGCTCTGCTACCTGAGCTAAAAAGTATTGAAGGTTGCTTCATTTCTTACAGTTAGATCCTTGGAACATGTAGTTTGCAATGTGCTTCCAGGCTTCGTGGCTGCTAGGAAATTTAATTAAATAGATATTAATTTCTAGTGAAAGCAAGCTGTGAGGCCTGTTTATCAACTGTTTATAAACTGTTATTCAAACTTTATTACCTATAGGTTATTTGCTTATCAATAAAGTCCCTCTCCCCTTTTTAGTGGGCTTATCCGCCGTAGCTGATAGGTCTGCACCTCTTCACTGCGCTGAACTTGCATTTTCATCACAAGACAATGGGCCTTCTGCAGCACACACAAACTGCACCCCTGACCTTGTACCAAATTTACTGTCATCACCTCCTATCCCAAATCACAGTATGTTCCAGACACAGGTCCCCCTTATCTACCCTAGACCCCAGGTGCCCAATAATGACGTGAACAGGGCACCACTCTCGAGCTGAATTTCAGGGATTTAATTGATTTGGTTATGCCTCTTCTTGTAATTCAAATGGGATGGCTGATTCTCAGGTGAGGGCAGTAGTGCCCTAAATCTTTGCCTGGCCTGTTGGCATCACAACACCTTTTGCGCTTTTCTCATGTATTTGTCCTTGAAAGTATGCAGCACTATCTATGCTCTCCACATCTAACATTATATTCCCAATGTCTTTGAGCTCTACAGCAGGATAGAGTTTATCTGTGCCGCGTGAGTGTCTCTGACCTTTGCTTCTCTCTTGGGGGATGGAAAGGGGATTTTTCTTGGGACTGAGTTAAAACAGTGATGCAGCTCCACATCAAGGTCGTCATTCTGTTCATCATACGCTGGGCCTTGAAATCCAATATGGCATCACTCTTGCCATGTCAACCTGCTGACCTCACTTTTACCACAATATCTCTCTACCTCCTTTAGCTCCCTTCTCGCACCTCATACCATAACCTTGTGTACTTTGTTTAAACACATTGCCTATAGAGCACTGCCCTGTCTATAACCTCTGCACCCACAACATTAATACATTTGTTCCTCATTCTGTGTTGCTTTATGATATATCTATTATATGTCAAAACTAACAAAAAGTGATACATGCACCTTCTGCCACAAAAAACTCAACTTGCTCAGCCTGAACCTTTTGGCCTGGGCTGGGATGCTGGACGTGCATTCCAACAGTCCCCCCTTTAGTTCATACTCTATTAACTAAAGCAGCTGCTTCACTTCTTCTATAGTCAGCATGCCTCTGGGTACCCATGTCCTAAACACATTGTGTAAACTTCCCTAATTTGGGCATATTCTTCTGGAATGCATGTCAAGAAACAACAAAACCCATAGCCTCCTTATGTGGGTTAATGTACTCTGGGGTTTTAAATCCTGCTGTACACTCACCATTCATGGCTTTAGAACACCACTTATCAGTCTGGGGGTACATGTGCCCTACCGTTTGTGATAGACACCATCATAGTCAAACTCTTCAGAAGGGTCTTCGAACATCATCTCAAATTCATCTGGCATCAGCAAAAAATGACGAACAGAAAAACCATGATATGAACCAGTAACTTTACTGATATTTCCAAACATGACGGCCCAGGACGACATTGAATTGAACCAGTCATCAGCATTTACTCCTGCTTCCTTCTCCATGGCAATCCTCAAGTTGTAAATGGTCCCTATCGCATGGGTCGGGGACACATTATCTGCATCATTTTGGGGGGTGCGCGTGCAACAAGACAAACCAATTTTTTTGCACATGCCCCCCTTCATTGCTGTATGCAAATCCAGAACATATATGTTTTCAAGGATCATGAGTCAATTTTAATAGAATTAAGACCCTAATCTGTTTGGTTCACTAACTGAAGCATCTCCCACTTGGTGATCTGCAGCCTCTTTCATTTGTTGCATTCTGGATACCTGGCACCAGGAGGAAGGTGAAACATGTCTCTGTCCTAGTGAACAGACAAAACTGATCAGTGTTCGTCTTCAGTTTTACAGATGAGTACTGCAACCAGTAATGGGATCTATTCTGGTGACTAGGCCTTGGTGAGCAGAGAGCCCATTTATGGGACACTGGCTTAGTTGCTCCTGGCGGTCGCACTTTTATAACTGTCAGATGGGATTCAGGAACTAATAGGACTGCAAAGTGGTGAGTGAATAGTCACCCCTCCAAGATGTCAGGAGGTGGAGTTATGCGTACTGTTCACATACCCCTTACACATCGATCAACACTGCAGAGCCTTTGGATAGATAAGGAATACATAGGGTTCTGTTGCAATGAGTGTCCCAACAAGAAAAGTGTCATTGCCTCTGAAACAAAAGGAATAATCCACTGGTATATGTACTTTTTCTGGCTTCTCGTTTTTTGGCTTCTCATTTATCACAATCCATGTCAGCTTTGGCTCATAATATCTCCATATTTTACCACAGTTCTGATTGATGTATGCCACTATGTCCTCCGAGAACCCCAGTAAGCCCCCCTCTGCACAGCTCACTACTCCTGTCACCCATCTATTGTTGGAAAACAATGCATTTTCAACAATAGTCTTATTTTACAGCAGGCTTGTTATTTTTTTTCTAGGCACACTTTTTGGCATCTCTGTCCATTATGACTGCTTGGACCATGTACCCTTGGAAAAGACTTCATACCCTGGAGAGGGTCAGGTGTACTAAACATTGGGCTATAAGAGGCATCATTTCTTGAGGAATAAACAACTTGGGTATACCCGTCACGTGAGGTATTAAAAAACATGCATAGCAGCTCTTGGCTGACCTCTCCCACCCCTCTACACGCATGTGACTGCTAACTCTCTGTTCTCTCCTCCTTTCCCTTCTCACCTTTCCTATCTCCTCCCCTTACTTTCTTCTATGCATTTACTCTATCAGAATTGTCCCTGGTCCTAGCAACCATGTCTGTCTCCTCCGCCATCCCCTTACTGGTTTTTTCCTCCCCACCCCCCTCCAGAACTATCTGAAATGTCGTCAGGCCCAGTATGATAGTCGCTTGTTTTGTTCCTCCCCTACCTTTCTGCACCCATCTCCCTCACCTTTTTTATTTTTCTCCGGCTGTCCCAGAAATGTTGTCAGGCCTAGTATGGTAGTCGCCTGTCTGTTTCTATTTCCTTCCCACTCTCCCCCTCCCTTCTTATCTATGTCTTAGCTCTTGCACTATCTGAAATGTCGCCAGGCCGAGTATGATAGTTAATTTCACATCCTTACTGTTCATGGTCTGTAAGGATGTCATTGTATTTTCCCTTGTTCCCTCCCTTGCCTTGAAGCGCTTTGAAACATATTGTGTATAGGCGCTATATAAATAAAATATCATATCATATCATGCCATGATATCTAAAATTGCTCCTTTATACTAATTGTACTCTATTTCTGTCTCAGTTTACCTCCTGGTCCATGTCGTTCTCAAATTCTGTACATCTGTGCCATTCCCACACCCCGTTTATCTGCCCCAACCATACAAAATAAATACAGAGAGACTCTATTGAAAATAAGTAAGATAACATATGCTACATATCATACATATTACACAATGATTGAAGTCCTGCACCTGCACAGGGTAGAAAGAACAGAAAACCATGCAGAAAAATCACTACATTTAATCAAATTACAGGGTTTGATCGCTTGCAGCATTGTGATCAAACTGGTTGCTATGTGTACTGTTACATTACTCAATGGGCTCTTAATTTACCGCAGAAGATGGAGCAGTACAGGGTGCTTTCCTAACATCAGACAAGTGAACCCAGTACCACAACTCATTCAAACGAACCACACACACTGTTGTATACACTATGGAGTATGGGCTCTGGAACTGGTTCTCATGCCACCTCCTCACAACGTTCCTTATGTAAACCTGGTCCCCAAGATATAACAGTGGCGCTCGCTGGTAAGCTCACTGGATCTATTGATGATGTTGCATCTGTGTGAATCCTGAAGGTATCTCACTCGCTAGTCTCTCGGGATCTGTCATCCAGGTGGCCAGGACATGGCCATCACTATTGGAGCCAGTTCCTGGGGGTGGACCAGTGCAGGAGGATCACCTGGATGGGCGGGTCTACATGGAAGCAGGGTCTACGGGGGGTGAAAGCGGGACACCGAAGGGTAAGACGCTGTATCCACCCGCTTATGACACCTTTTCTCCATCCTGCCCGGTAGGATATTTAGAAAATTCCCCGTTCCCCTTTTCTGACACGACCGCTTTCTCATGCCACGAGCGACAAGGGACTAACACCAGAGCTGTTTACCTGAAAACACACAGGTCATGCTGAGTCAGTCAGTTTCCGATAACTACACACACCTGACTGCTCTTTCCTTTCCCCATAGGAATAAAAGGCAGAGTGCAAGAGCACACTCTGAGCAAGGCTTAATGCACGAGGAAGCAGCTATTCCTGGACAGCAATTCAAACGGAGGAGAAAAGCAGTGAAACCCAAAAGGACGTCAAGGAGGGAATTGCCCTTGCCCTTTTCAACCCAGAACTGCAAAGCCCTCCAATACAGGAAACATAAGACCGGGAATCGCAGCTGGTGAATGGTGTGATGGATGTCAACAGTACATGTGACCGTCCCGCTCTGATAGCCAGGGGGGGGAGTAGCGGTTGTCATCATGGTACCGTCCTTCACTCCAGTGGCAAAAGAAACGCCAACGAGTTCAGCACAGCCGGTGAGTCGGGAGAAACTGATAGTGGACCGGTCTGTGTTAGGCTCACGGTTTCAGTGGCCGCATTATATATTAAGGAGGAAGATGAATTGACAGAGGTCTTTTTGTGAATGAGCTTGGTGCCAGGGATAGAGTGGTCCAGCCCCACTTTCAAAGGTCTCTGGCTGGTATCACTCTCTTGAAGAAAGAAAACATAATAAACTGAGATGGTTTAGACTACAAGTATCAAGAGGCCCTGTGGGAGGCCGGCATGAGGTGTCAAGGTGGTCATACAAAGGTTACACCAAACCCCTTGTACAATCAAAAGTCTTTCACACGTTGTAGAAAACTTTGATGAATGTGGACGTGTGAACCCGACTGAGGGAATTGTGAAATTGGTGTTTTGCACCCGACTGAGGGGATTGCTGTGCAAACTGTTATATTGTGATGCATGTGCATGCCATAGAATAACAGAGTGACCCAGCGAGACGTGATTGCCCTTCAGAACTCTCTGTTTAAATAAATCGGCAAATACTTTGGGAGGTTAACGCTGAAAGAAGTATCTGGGCCTGGCTGAGGGGGATCCTAGGTTGAAGAGTAATCGCCCAACTTGGAGATAGTAGAAGAAACCTTTTTGTTGTTTTAGCATATCGGACCGTCTGAAGCAAGTTACTTTGCATGAGAAGAGACTTGGACACAGAAGGCCCTGATATTGAGGAAATGAACTGTAACCTTGTGCAGGAGAAGCCCAGGATTGTGTTGTGCTCAAGAGTCCTGCCTTGCCCCATGCTAAATATGTGGGGAAGGGAGACCCCAGCCATAACATCCTGACTTATCTTTTTGTGAACACTTCTTTCTTTTCTTGTGAACATTATCCCACACTCTTTTGCAGTATAGCGGTAAAGATTGGCAATCGTTTTTATTTAGTATAGGCGCTTTTTATTTGACTACGCTCTATTAGGACTGTATTATTATTATTATTTGATGGTCGTAGCTTGCTCCCATCTTAGATTTAGGTTTCAATTAGGCATTTATCTCAACCATTTATAAAGTTTAATAAAGATCCTTGAACTGTGATCACTTGTGTCTGTCTATTTTGACACCATGCCTTCCTTACACATCCATATCTTCCCTTGTAAGAGCAATCTTTTGAGATAGCAGTTTAATTTTTATTTTTTATAGATGTAGCTGAGCAAGTCAACTTTTCAATTTTTATACATACTACACAATTCAATTAAACTAACATGTTATCTCATATTATCATATTTAAACCAAAACAATTTGAAAAAGAATGAATTTAAAAAAAGAAGAAAGATAGCAATATCCTAAAATCAAAGCCAATAATTAAAATAAATTAAAAGATAAATCACATCCACATTTCCATCAAAGTATGTTTCCACAAATGAGTCACATTTTACATCTCTAATAAAATTGAACTTTAAAATACACTGCTAAGTATATCAAAGTAAAAAGAAAATTGCCCCATTCCTTTATATGAATTATAAAGATTCCTTCTCAATAATCCTAACATTTTCACAATTTATCGCATATTTCTTAGATCAGTTTGCAGTGAACACTTTGCCTTGCTCTTCATTTTCTCCTGTGGGATTTATCACTTGCACGAAATGTAGGATCGCTAGTTTTAGAGAAACGTGTGTACAATTAAAAAGTGTGTGCCACATTGATTCTGATGTTACAATACAAAACTCGCTACAAAATTGTAAGAAATTCTTCATCCTCAGATTCATCAACCTGTGACATTCCGTAAACAAGTGTTTTAAGGTTTCTAGTCAATCATTCTGCTCACAACATCTACAATAATTGTCATCCTTAGCAATGATTCTACACGTGGCCAACACACTTCGTGCATTCCACAAATTCATCCTAAATCTCAAATATTGACTTCTCATTTTCTTATTTGGAATCTTAATTAAATAAGATTCAATAATATTCCTTTTCTTAGGCAAAAACACATATACCTTGAAAAGATTTAATCTCATGCACTGTTCCCTGGTGAGAATCCAATACTACTGAATTTTCTCTTCACCCCATCTGGGTTAGATTTCAACAGGTATTCAGATACATCCGCTTCCTTCATAAACTGCAGTGTTTTTGTCAGCCATTTGTGCATTTGCCTGTAAGTTGTACCAATAAAATAGTTGGAGATTATATGCATAATTGATTTACCATTATTTCAGAGCACATATTTGCGATAGAAGGAAACGATTTTTCCACTTGTAGAAAAGCATAAAGGATACCAGACCCAGTTCGTACCCAATGCAGCACATGGGCAAACACTGAGACAAGCGTAGAACATTACACCAAAAAAAACCCTCAAGTCTAGACCAATGTAGATCACTCTGCCAAGCCCTCGACTCTGCACCATATATTACTGGGGAGACCACTTTCTGCTTGTAGTAAATTAAAGCAGGTTTTAGGGAGAACTTTCCATATTTGGACATGATGATTTGGGCTTGGGCGGCAGCTGTCCTCAACTTCACTTGTACATCAGCATGATAGGGTTTATCGGAAGTGTGTTTATTCGTATTGAGCCCTAGATATTTGTACTCATTTTCCACTTCTATGGAGTTTTCTTGCAAGACCCATTTTAGGTGCCTTCTCACTTTGGTATGGGAGTTCACATTTACCATGATCTTGCATTTGCCTTTGTTGATTGTAAGGAAATTCCTCTCCACATAAACACCCAACTGGGTTAACAAGGCCTGTAATCCCATGGGAGTTTTAGCCAACAACACAAGGTTGTCAGCATAAAACAACCAGGGGATGCCATGGCCACTGTGTCTAGGTGGATCAGATGTTATCTCCACAAAAGAAGCCCCCATGTCCGATATAAAGAAGTTGAAGATAGCGGAGGCCAAAACACAGCCATGTTTCAATCCCCTATAAATTGGAATTGGGACTGAAAGATTTCCATTCATCGTCAGCCTTATGTGGATTGACGTATTAGTATGCAGTTGCTCAATCCAATGTTGCAGTCATGAGGGGCATAAGGCCTTCCATAATTTTTCCCTAAGTAGTTCCCTCGATACAGAGTCAAAGGCAGCCTGAAAGTCTATGAAGGCCATGCATGTGGCTTGTTGCCTTTCTCTTTCCTGTAGATTTTTCGCATGTAGCGTTAACAGATTCACAGTTGTTCCCATACCTGAAAGAAATCCTGGCTGAAACGCGTCCACTATGCTAGATATGTTTACCCATGATACGGAATGCCTAAGAACTAGACGAGCAAAAAGCTTGCCCGGAACGTCCTGGAGAATCACTGGTCTATAATTCTACGGCACTTGTCGGTCCCCCTACTTATACAAAGGTACCACCACTGATTTTTGTGAAGACACCGGTACTCTCCCAGACTGTAAAACCTGAATAAATATTACAGTCAATATTATCGGCCAAACCTCTGGATTGGACTTCATCATTAGATAGCCCATCCGGGCCTGGAGCCCTGGACGTCCTTAGCTTCCTAATATGGAATAATATGTCTTCAGTGTTAAATTCAATGGGCCTCATTACGACCCAGGCGGTAAGTTACCGCCTGGGCCGTGACTTTACCACCATGGCGTAAACTACGTTTACGCCATGGTGGTTGGCGGACTTACCGCCCCATTCCGACCTTGGCGGGGCGGTAAGTCCCCAATCCCCATTTACCCTTCCCCATTCCCATTTTTGCCCCATAGGGCATAATGGGAGTGGGGAAGGCGTTAATTACGCCACCGTAAATTACGGTGGCGTAATTAACTCCATGGTCCCTTAGCGCCATGGATTTTAACACCTGCTAAAAGCAGGTGTTAAAAGCACCATGGCGCTAGGGGACCTCGTAATTGGCGGTAAGGGGTCGGCGCAGCTAACGCTGGCGTTAACCCCTTACCACCAGGGTCGTAATGAGGCCCATTCCGACAGCGTTTATTTGTACATTCAACTGATGGACCTCTTGGGCCTTGTTTATAAGACCCCATATGAGAGAAGAGCTTTTAGTAGCAAGAGACTGCAACATGGTCTCAAAGTCCTGTTGATATAGTTTTGCACATCTCCCTCTTACCCATTTTCTATAACTATATTTCAAATGTTTTTAATTTCGTTGGGTAAAGGCTGATTTGTGCTTCAATTCCAGTCTCCTGTTTGCTCGATATTGGGCCCTTCTAGTTACTACTTCATGATCATACGTATGTAAATGTAGGATTTTTTGGCCATTGACAGAGTGGATCTTATGTTTGTATTTCAGCAATAGCGTAACATAAAAACCACTCAGTATAGTTGGCTCTTGATTCCTATCGACCATAGACTGTTGAGTAAAATCATTTAGCAGTGCTGGAGTCCATCGGAAGCAAATATTAGAGTTAGCAATGCTTAGATTTGTAATTCATGATTTTAATATCTGCTTATTGTGATTACCACATGACCATGTCAGTTCTAACAGATCGTGGTCGCTGCTAGTCTCAGCTTTAACATGAAATGATTCAGAAATGGCAAGCAAGTTTTTACTCACATATATATAATCTATTAGAGCGCTTTGTTTGCCACTATGACATTTGTTTTTTGGCATAATGTCACCCGTGATTGCACGATTTACCATACATAAGTGCATTTCCTCCATCAGAGATGTCCATCATTGCACCACATGCAACCTTTGCATCCTAACATTCTCTATGCATGTTAAATTCAAATCACCTCCCAGAATTGTGTATTGGATGGTTAAGTCTAGGTTTATACATTCCATGGCTGTCTCAATGTCCTTTAGAAAAACCTCATCAGTGATTCGTGCATGATTCCATTGTAAATTCTACACTGCCATTATCCCATCGGGTGATTTAGTATTAACCACCTGAATAAACATATTCGGGGACAGCCAGGGAATTATCTGTAGATTGGCTTCAACTCACACTGCAACCATCAATCTGGCCATCGGTCTCCCTCTTACAGTTAATTTGGCAGGGACAAGCGAGATTGTGTAATTCTCCCAAACTGGCGATGTGGTTAACCACACTTCCTGTAATGCTAAAATGCCATATTCATTGAATGGGTTGTCTTGGGAGAATGTCAGGTGCTTATAGCCTCTTGTATTCCATGAGGGAAATAGGCATATCGCGGTAGTTTCAGATGTTGGCTGTTAATTATAAATCCTAGATGATGCACTACTACTGGGGACATCTTGGAAGCATATTGATTTAATGTTCTGACACCTCTGCTGATTCTTCCCTTGTGTGTCTTTCAGTTGGCACCACAGTGGTGCCATTTCCATCTTCATGTTTGGCTGTTTACTCACCAAGAAACCCATCATATACAAATCCTCTGTAGCTTGCCAAATAAGATTCATGACAAATCCCGAAGACATCCATAGTTTGACGATGGTTGTGTTATTGTCATCTATGAATTCAATTAAATCAATATTGCTGGAGCATAATTTCTCAAATTTGATCACCTTGCCCATGATATTTAACACATTTGTTGTATTCAGATCGTATTTCGGAAAAGGTCTCTCTCTGCATTGCATGATTAGAGAATGTGCAGGTTTTTTGTCATGTTTATTTTTTTCTGCATTAACCATGATTTGTGTTCTTTGAAGGGAGCTCTCTCCACGCTTGTCCATTGTGATTTGGGGCAACTTGTTGGGAATTCACATCCAATTCTGTACCCTGAGGGGGAACAGAACACATGCTTTTCAAAATAAAGGTTTTCGTCGGAAAACTACACATGACTATGCCCACAGATCTAGCTATTTCTTCTCTTCTCAATTCTAGGGCTGTGGTAAAGGTGTCAGTGGTAACTATATCTTGACTACTTGCAACATGATGTTGATTGTGGGTTTGATTTACCCTAAGAAAGTTTCCTGCACCTTTAGAAGCTTGGTTCCCACCATCAGATGGCAATTGATTAGTGAGACTCCCTCTGTTTGGTATCATTAGATCCAGTTGTGGTGGAAAGGCTAAGACCTCTGCTCTGTGATCCTCATCCACCACACTAAGCAAAGTATCCAGAGATCATATTTTAAGTGTGATTCCTGCGATACCTTCCCTGATAAACATTTGTAGTGCACCATTAATTTGCCTTTGTTCCTAGTTAATTTATTTTATTTGTTTACAACTGCAATGCTTGCCATCTGTGAGGAAGGTTTAGGTAAAGCTATCTTTTTCACAAATTGTTGTATACTTGGGCGTTTTAGGGAAGATGTTACTTTGATGTTTTTTTGTGTACGTGGTGTATTATCTGGTATTCTCTTTGATTTTTCAAACATTTTATAAAGGCTTATTCCACCCCCCCCGGGTCAGAGGTGGTCATGTCAACATTGTCTATATAGACATCAACTCCACCACTTCTTACCAACTGTACTTTGTCTTGATCTTGACAATTTTTCAATTTCCGCGGCTCTTACGAGCTCTGTTGCTAGATTTTGCTGCTACAATGGGAGCAATTTGCTTGTGTGTGTCAATGTCCCCACTACAGACAATCTCATGGAGTGAGTCATTTCCACCCACAAGATTTGCTTTGCCCCCCTCACTTAATGGGAACTCCTCCACTCTTCCACCTGCAGCCTTGCCATCTTGCCGTTGCAATAATTGTAACAACATGTTTGGTTGCTCAAATAATCTTGCATCCAAGCATTCATATAGCTTGGCTAATGTAAACAGAACCATATTCATGGCCTGTAACGTCATTTTCACCAGGAAGCCTTCTATTTATTAGGAAAGAAATAGAGGAAACCACAGGTAAACAAAAGACCAATAAAGCATCTGGCTCAAATTATTTACCAATAGACCTCTTTAAAAGTGAACAAAGAATATAGTCTACCTATACTAACTACATTTTTTAATGATATAAACATGGCTAAAGCAGTCCCACAAATCTGGCAGGGGACTATTGTAGTCCCAAACTACAAAAAGGGGGACTGGAATGAACCGATAAATTATATACCCATATCGCTCCTGGACTCTCTCTCAAAGATATATGCCAGAATTATAACAGCAAGTCTTGAGATCTGGTGTGAGGAGAATTAAGTTTTATCACCTGCACATGCTGGATTCAGGAAATATGTGTCAACCACAGACCAGTCGTTTAACAATGATAATCTCAAAATATGTTGTCTACTGGAAAATAGAATTATATGGTGCTTGTATTGACGGTCAGACATTTTTGACTCGGTCCATAGACACTACATTTGGAAGTTATTGGCTGACTTGGGTGTTGCAGACATTTGAATGCAGGCAATTTCTCAATTACACTCTGAGAATGTTGGTGTGGTAAAATGGGAATGTGATGTGGCTTGTACTAAACACTAAAATATCAATAGGGTTGTCAGGCAGGCATTTGTGATGGCCTTCCTAATCTTCTCGATTTCTATTGAGGACCTTGCTGTAATGATAAACAGCATGGAAGCAGATGCTCCTCTGTTACAAAAATAAGTAGTGGGGAATATCATTTTTTGCAGATGATACAATACTGTTATCAATAAAACTCCCAAAGGACTTCACTGCCAAAGTGAATGTTTTTGCCACCACATGTCAGTAAAAAGGACTAAAGATCAACATTTTGAAAGTCAAGGTTATGATCTTTGCCATAACACAATGGCAAGGCTTAACAGTGCTCAGAGAGTACAAGAGGAGGTCCCATCTATGACTGGGTGTGTAAATGAGCAACAAAATAACCTGGCAGAATCAAATCGATAAATGTGCAACTAATATTGCCAGACGAGGCATGACAGTCATACATTTCTCTAGTCATTAGGTTGTCTGGAATGTTTAACCCACAGTGGATGTTTACAAGATACAGGCATTACCGGCAGATACATTTGGTGCAAAACTGTGGGGCCATGTGGATATTAATCTACTAACTAAAGGAGAACATAGCATTTTGAAATGGCTCCTGAAGATGCCAAAAAGTGCAAACAATGTACCATTCAAGTTGGAATTGAGCTGCAATGGTATTGATTATATGGTGAAGCTAAATCCCCTGCTTCATTGGATGAAAATATGGAATGTCTCAGAACTTCTGATATATAAAGAAGGTCTGCAAGATGTTCTCATATATCAAAGAAATGACCAGAAACCTGACAATACCTTTGCTTCGGAGCACCCCAGCTGAACTGTGACATCAATACAAAATTGAGCTGAGGAGAGCCTATGACCAATCGTACATTGACAATATCTGAGAATATTACAAGGACAAGAAATGATTGATACAATACATTGAAGAGAATAACAAAATAGGTATTGATGGATACTTAAATGTCCCATGTGGGACAATGTGAAAATACTGATGTTGAAGCTAAGGTTAAATATTTTATCCCTACACAGATAGATGGTACAGTGGAAGAAAGGGATTACATGTAACTGTACATATTGTACATTTTGGGAAGAAAACATTGACCACTTTATTCATACTAGTTCTCTATATATTGTCCTGAGAAATCTGTTTCTGAGACCCTTGGCCAACCAGTATGATATAACGAGTATTAAAGATGCAATCCATCTGGTCAAAAGAGCATCAGATGTATCAGATAATACTGTGATAATACATTTCCCTGAGGAAGCCTGGAAACTAGGAATTCAATATTTCAAACACAAATTCATTTTCCATGATATCTTTATCTGAGATAATTCTTTTCAATCTCAGGAATTCACTGTAAGGTAGGCTGTTCTTCAGATGCTTGGTATGAAAGCTTGAATAACGGAGTATGCCATTTATATCATTGGGTTTTCTGTAGATGGTGGTAATTAGTTCATGGTTTCTCAATGTGATTTCCACATTTAAAAAATATAGTGGGTGGTATGTGTTGAGGAACTCAACAAACTGTAACAATGATGATTGACTTCCACTCCAAATGCCAAATATATTGATATATCTCTTCCAGTAAATCTATGGACCACATTTCACAATTCAAGATCATTGTTGTTTCCAAGTGATAGATAAAAAGATTAGTATATACGGGGCCCATTGAAGAGACCATTAATGTGCCTGCCACCTATAATGTAGAGAAAAATGTTCATCTTATCTAAGGTGAAAATCTTGTTTGCCTGAAAAATATCTTGTTGGAGAAGTATCCATTTGAGAGCTTTTATTCCATCTTGATGAGGAATTAAGGTAAATAAACTCTGGACATCTAATGAGAAAATGATGTAATCTTGAAGCTCATGAAGTTCATTGAGAGCACCCAAGTAGTGAGACATGTCTTTTAAATACATAGTTGATCTTTTCACAAGAGGATGCAGGATCTGTTCAAGATATTAGACCAATGGGTCAAAGAAACTCAACATACCCACCACTATAGCTCTAAATGAGGGTTATTCTGGAGTTCTTGTGTATTTTCAGAAGTGTGTAGAAAACTGGTGTAAGAGGATGCTTTTGCAACATGTATTCCTTAGTTTTGAATGTAATTCATCCATGTTCAAGGGCTTGCTCTAATGTGCTTTGTATGAGTTATTTTATGGAACTTGAAGGATGATGAACAAGTTCTATATCTGTAATAATATCTTTGGTATAGAAGCCAGTGTCATCACAACACCTTTATCAGCTGGTTTAAGTGCTATTGAATGATCATCAGCCAATTCATTAATCATTTGAGACTTGTGTTTTCTAATGTTAGACCGTCTCTGACATTGAAAATTAACAGCAGATAAGTCATTGATCATCTTGGTCTCAAACATACTTTTATGTTTCAACTCTAAGTAATCAAAGGAAATAGACTGCTCTTCTTCCAATAGTTGTAAATCAACAAAAAAAAAACTTCTATCTCATTTACCTCTCACATAGAAGGATAACACTCTCAACAAAGAGCTTCTACAAGAGAGGTTCATTGATGTATGTGATCATAAGAGTCCTTTTGTTATCTTTGTGGCACTTACATAACAATGATATACTTTTTTCTAAAACATTGTTATGTTTACTCTTCTGTTGATTAGATTGCATATTAGCAAGTCTGAAAATGCATGCTCCTGATGAAAGAAGTGTATCTTGAAATGTGTTAAGATTGTCAAGCAGAATAAAGAATGTGTCTTTGGTTGACATGTGTCCATGAATAATAATTATATATCCTAAATGCACAAATCATTACATGCCTACTATATAAAGTATCAATTGTTTCGCATTATATTGGAACCTCATCAGTTTTTACCTTCTCTTGAAACACATTGTGAATAATCACAATATCTCTGTAATATCAGGTAATACCAGCCATAGATAGTGTGATAAAATATGTTTGGTTCCGATACACATCCCCCTGACAGTGATGGGTCTTCACACATTGGAATGATCTCATTTGGAAATGTTGACTAGCCCACCTGAGATTCCCTCTGAGGGTGATGAAAACTCGTTTTTGCAAACCTTGTTTGGAGTAGGAAATAAGACAATGTGACTATGAGATGCAGAGAACATGCACATGTTCACTGTGTTAATTGCCTGATGTGAGAATTTGTATTTGTCCTGTTCAGGGTGTAGCAGAGGTGTACATCCCAGAATGAAATGCAACACTTTTCAATTGTTTTCACTGCTTGTTTGCTCCCCTGCAGAGGCCCTTAATACAATCCCCTTCAAACGGTGTGGCTCAGTCCTGTACGGAAAACAGTGTCAGTAATTTCACAGTGGCAACAGGCAAAAGCCCCCACTTCTAACTCGCAGTTCCTTATAAACCATTCTCAAAACCCAGCCCAGGACCTATAAATCCTGGACATTTCTATCCTCCTCCCTGGCAATGTAATTTCCTTCCCCAACCCCTTGTGTCACTAAGCATGTGACAGAGCCTTTGGGAATATTCCAGAGTCTTCTAGAACCTATTTTACCCCCTGTGGCTTTTGGCAAACATCACACCTATTTGACCTTCTCTTGCTCCGTTTCTTCCTGCGCTTGGAAGAAAATGCAACATCCATCCTCCCTTCCTGCACCTCTGAAAAAATAACGGCCTTGTTACACCCAACATTTTGTCTTGAAAGCAGGCTTTTTGTCCTTTAATTTCTGTTTTTCTGTTTTTATTTAATCAAATCCTTGCAAGCAAACCTGTCCATGCACATGCTGCAATGTTACTAAATGAATGTCTCATGAATCCTTTATACAAAATCACTCCATTTCAATTCCTACTGCTACAACCACTGCGTTGCTTTTACCCTCAATGCTCACCTTAGTGCTCAACATAACAATTCCTACACACAGCACATGCTGCAATGTTAGAATAATTTGAAACTGGTGCACACCATCTCAAATTAAATTTGTGTACTGTTGAAATTAGTACATATTGTTGACATTAGTGAGACTGTGTTTCCCTAAATCTCCCCCCGTCTTCTGTAGAGGTCACTGCATACACATGGGACCTTACAGAATCTTGAATCCTAGTTAAAACATGTGCCATCTTTTAGCAAATGTCCACATCATCAATCATGTGATCTTCATGCAACAATGTGAGAATGCGTTTTGCTGAATATCGAAGGGTCATCAAATTATTATTTTATTTTTTTGCCAACTGTCTATACTTAAAGGAAAAGCAGAAAACAGAGAACATAGACATGGGGATGCTATGAAAGATGCTATGAAAGAATCATAGTGAAAGAATAGGGAGAATATAGAAAAGAAAATAAATATCTTCAGGATTTGGTGGTGACATTTCAACCAAAAGGCCTCATGCTGGCCACAGCTTGTATGCAGTTTGTGCGCCTGAGAGGACTGTGTCCATGTCACAAAATACATTACAAGACTGCAGAGGCCCATCTCATCACGTGGATCTCTCTTTTTCGCCCACCAGTATAGTGATTTGTGTGTGAACTTCCTGCCTTTTGCCCCTCTAAACCAGAAGAGAGAGACAGCCAGGTCAAGAACCAAGCAACAATATATTTCCCCTTGCTTTCAACTGCCTAGCACAACATTTAAACAAAATCTGTATATACATGTACACATATTTTTCTCTCATTAGTATACATCCGTATCTTTGTTTCATTCCTTCAGGTATACCACATCCAACCCACCTACTTATCTGCTCCAATGAACTCATTTCATTCCTTGTGTGAGCCACTCACCTTACTGCCATTGACTAACTTACCTTGATTTTAATGTGACTGTTACACCACTCACGCCCTACTAGTTTCTCCAGACTGCTATATTCTCGGAACTTCATGTTTTGGGTCGAAATGGCTTAATGTGGTTCCCATGGACAAATAGTTCCACAGCCAGATCCCCTTCCTTGGCCATTATTCTGTGCACAACAGGTGAAAACCTTGTCCAGAATTTTGAATGGGCCAGACCAGGAAGCAATACATTTGACATTTTAACTTTTGCCTTTCACAAAGCTAAACGTATACACCTTGTCACCTACTTCATATTCCCTAAAATGGTTTCCTCTCGCTGTACAAATGCTATTGCTTGCTGCAAATGTTTTCTCAGCTCTACCACATATTTATGATTTGTGGATGCATTTACCAGGACTTGCTCATTGGTTCTATTCAACAAATGTTGGGGAAATACCATTTTTCTGCACGTTCATGTGGACTGAGATTCGTAGACTTTGAAGATGTTGCCCTTATGGCCATCAGTACCAAAGGGAGTCACCAAGGTAGTAAAAACATTTGACCCTTGAATTTCTTGAAGGCCTTGGTCAATAAATGGGAGAGGCCACCTTGACACATGCACCCTCTTATTCAGTGCTCTTTAATATGCACAAAACTGCCATTGACCATTGGGTTTCTGTAAACCTAACACGGCCGTGCTTGAGGTAGTGTGAATGGGTCTAAGGATTCCTGTTCACTCCAAGTTTCTAATTATTTCTGCCAAAGACTCTAAACAGGCCAAAGGTAGCCTATACTGTCACACAAATACAGGTAATCTACCATACATTTCTGGCAGTGTAGCAACCTGCAGATCAGTACGCCAACAATCACAGGCGTCCTTATCAAATACCTTCTTGAATTTAATTACTATTTATTTCTATTGGTCTTTCTCATCTTCGTTGGTGCAAGACTCTGCAGTCTGGATTTGTTCCTCTACCATCTCAGAAAGGAAGAATTTCTGTGTGTTCATCTAACTGTGTGTAAGTATCTCCTTGGAAGGATGCCACCCTCGAGAATCTTGACACTTCAGCAAACACCTCAATTAGCTGTTTTTCCCCTGTCTCATTTTCATCCACCTGAAATAAGATGCAAGAGTCCTGATGACAGCAAATCACATATTTAGGTCCATATAGGTAGACTGAGTGAATTCTGAAAATCTCCATTGGTTTAGAATCTAAAGAGTCAGGCAATTTACACTGTGAGATGATATAGCTTTCAGGAATATTCCCAATTACTGGGTTGTTTACATCTGCAGTGTGGTATGATCCTTGCATTACCATCCATAATGGTGTACCAATCGAACAAAAAAATTGACAGCCCCTCTCATGAACCACTTTGTCAAAAAAGGACACACAAAGGAAGATTTCACGTGGACCATCCTTGAAAAATTAACCCCACCAAGAAGAGGTGGGGATTTTGGACAAATGCTCCTCAAATGAGAACAACTTTGGATTTTTAGACTTAACACAGTAAAAAATGGACTAAACGAAGAAATCCAGTGGAACAACTTGGCCCTAATGAGATGAACAAAAAACAAGAATGCCAAGAAATACTGAATGTAACACTGTTTACCAGGGACACAGCTTGATGTGGTACCCTAAGAACGATAATTTGTATGCCCTACACATGTGGAACCTTTTCTGCAGTCAACTGGTGTCAGTGCTGTGACAACCACATAGGTAATTCGGCTCCCCCACTCAAGAAATCCAAAATTTCCCATAATTCTGAAATTCGTAAAAAACCACTATCTTCCAATTAGCCTTAAAAATCATTTACACAGCACCACTGACGAAGGAAGAAGGCGTATATATGTGTGCAAGGCACAATCCAATCACTGACAGTATCCTACAATATGATAATGAGGCCTGTGTGTCATGTTAAAAAAGAATACCAAATTGTATGTAAGAGCTTTCAGCATAACTCTACAAACGTAATGGACAGAACAACACTGCCCCCTCAGTAAGCCTCTCCGTCTATAACATGATTATCTAATGATATGCCCATACCCTTTAAATGGGACCCAAGCCACTCCAAAATGGCCGACAGAAACGAGGACCATTAACAGGAACAACAGACTACTTATAAGTGTCCCCGTTGCTGGGCAACCGTTGCTAAAACAGAGCAAGAACCACGGCGTCCCACGGCCAGATACAAGCAGCCGCTCAAGTCACGCAGTGAGTGGCGCCCCTCCAATCTCCCCACGAGTCTCCTATACAAAAGATACGCTCCCAATCTACCCACCGTGTACGAACGCAAGCAGCGGTATGCCATTACGGCTTCCGCGCACGCGATTACTATCCCCAACTATGTCCATGCGCTGTCTAAGAGAACAAAGCTCCCAAAGAGAATGAAGCCTTCTCGCGCTCGATTGCGAGCTGCGACATGCCACTCCCACAGCCGTGCACGCAATCGGGACTCCGATAGGGCACATTCAACAGAGCCGTACTTCCCAAGAGAACAAAGTTTTCTCGCGCTCGATCGCTAGCTGCGGCATTCCACTCTGGCAGCCGCGCACGCAATCGGGATTCCGACAGGGCTCATCAAACAAGAGCAGTACTTATTAGCTAAGGGACCGGCAGCCCGGCACACATTAGCGTCCCAGCTGCCAGCCACCTATTACTACACAAGATTGTGCTAGACCCGGCAGTTCACCCATGCACGCGCACAGATTTCAACTAATCTCTCTGAGTGGGCTTCTTGTGGAAATATCCTGAAAAAACGCCTCCCTTTTTGCTGTCTTGCAGGACTTATGAGATGCACTACCACAGCCGTACATCAAAACACTCGGCCGACAGCTTACACATGTCAGAGTTTTTTTAAAGGTAACCACCACCAGCAAATGCCATAAAGAGTCTCATATAGCCAAAATGACTGTTCAGATATTCCTAAATGTTCATTAAGTAAATTGTTTTTAAATAACCAGAAAGTATTTTTGAATAAGATTAAGATCAAGAAAAAGGAACTACAGTGACCTCAAGACTTAAAACCCATCTTGGTTTAATTTCTCTCAGGCAGATGGGATGATGGCCCCTGTGCCCCTCCCCAACCCTTGATCTCACTGAGACAAGTTATAAATCACGGTCCTGAAGAAGATGATAAGTAGTAATCATCGAAACCGGTCGACCACCTTTTAACCAAGGATATCCTAGAAACCAACCAGGGATACCCCGTGAACTAGACCATACAACATTGTACTATGGATGAAGTTCCTTGTTTTTAATTCCTTACAAACACTCTGTTTGTCTCTTCGAATAATCACGAGTGATCTATAACTCGGGGAGCACACACTTCCTATGAAGGTCAATAAAAGCTAAACTAGTTCCTCTCTGAAATGTGGCCCCAAGTTCCTTTGAAACAAAATTGCTGACTCCTAAATGGGCAGCAGTTCCATACACCCCACACCTAAGGACAGAATCCCACATATATTATGAGGAATCTTCTGTGAAAATTGCTCTCTGAAGTCACCCATTAAATGGTACCAGAATAAGAATCAGCCTCCACACTAAAAAGGTGAATCAATCTCTAGTATGCCAAGTAGATAAGGAGTGTTAAACTGCACAGTAATAGGTGGGGTGCCAGGAAAGTATGCAAAAAGGATCACAGTGAGTGCAATTCATATAAAGGGTGCAACCTGTAAACAAAAGCACACCCTCGAAAATGATTTTAAACAGCTCACAATGCAACACAGAATGGATGCAGTGATGTAAAAGGCACACACCACCTAGATTCGAATTGAAACAGCTCAGAATGCAAAGCAGAAAGGATGCAGTGATGTTAAAGGCACAAACCACCTAGATTTGATATAAACATATACATACTTTAATTAAACGCACCAATATACAACTGCCTGACTAGAAAAATAACAAAAACCCACCACTATGGAAATAACATGGATGAATGCGCAACTTGAGGATGGGAGCACTTGAAGTAGGAGTGAATGGCAAGAAATGTGAACAATGTCATTTTGTAAAGGATATGCCATTTGAAAAAGTTTGGAATGGTTGTCTCATCAGCCGCTATGGTCCCAAAAATGTAGCAGTGGATCTGAGCCTCTCAAATGTACCACAATCAGTTCTTGCTGGTTTGACTGCATTGCACTGTGCTTTGATTTCTGGCACTGTGTTTTGGTGTCAAGCCTGGTTTGAATTCAGCTAGTTCACGTTGATCCAGGAAGTGAGTCGGCATTGAGTCAGGTTTGATGTGAAGATCTGTGTAGTTTGAGGTGAAATCAAATTGGTGCAGTAAGAATAGTCCATGAGGTTAGGGTCAAAATCAAGCTAGTTCAAGATAATTTGCACCGCTGTGTTGAGTTGGTATGTGGCACAATACTTCCAGCATTGAGTAAAGATCTGGGTCAGTTTGAGTTGAAGATTGTGGTTGTTCAAGTTGCTGTTTGGAGATGGAGCAGTTTGAAGACCTGGGCAGGATTGTTGTTTGAGCTTGAGCAGTGATGAACTTTGCAGGTACGATATGGTGGACAACTGGTTCGATGAAGCAAACAGTGGTTCAAGGTTCGAATAAAGTGTGTGCTTTTTTGATGCATGGTTCCTAGGAGCTCTCCTGCTGAGAGTTCCTGTGCTGACGGTGTTATCCAAACTCCAAGAGCATAAAAAAGATAGCCTTTCTGCCTCTTGTCACACTTGTTGAAGCAAAGACAGATAGACTGACCATGAATCTATAGCCTTCCCATAACTGATCTAAGCTCAGAGTTGTAAAGAAAGCATGGCATCAAAGGAAGACAGACACACGTGATCACAGTTTCAGGGTGTTTATTAAACTATAAAAATGGGTAAAATAAATGCCTAATCCAAACCTAAATCTAAGATAGGAGCAAGCTACAACCATCAAATAATAATGATATAGTCCTAGTAGAGTCTAGTCAAAATAAAAAGGGCCTATGCTAAAATAAACTATTGCCAATCATTACCGCTATACTACAAAAGAGTGTGGGATAATGTTCACAAGAAAATAAAGAAGTGTTCACAAAATGATAAGTCAGGATGTTATGGCCAGGGTCATCCATTCCCCACGTTTGTAGCCTGGGGCAAGGCGGGATTCCTGAGCACAGCACACTCCTGGGCTTCTCCTGCACAAGGTTACAGTTCCTTTCCACAATATCAGGGCCTTTTGTGCCCAATTCACTTCTCATGGAAAGTCTCTTGCATCAGAGGGCCTGATATGCCAAAACAAAAGAGGTTTCTTCCTACTATCTCCATGTCGGGTGATTACTCTTCACCCTAGGATCCCCTCAGCCGGGCTCCGATCCTTCTTTCAGCGTTAGCCTCCCAAAGTACTTGCCAACTCAAACAGAGTCTTCCGAAGGACGATCACGTCTCGCTGCTTACTCTGTTACTCTATGGCAAGTACGTGCTTCACAATATCACATTTCGCACAGTGTTCCCCTCAGCCGGGCACAAAGACAATTTCACAATTCCCTCAGTCGGGTTCACACTTCCACATTTGTCAAAGATTTCTGCAACATGTCAAAGACTTTCGATTGTACAAGGGGTTTGGCTTGACCCTTGCATGACCGCCTTGGCACCTCATGCCAGCCTCGCCTAGGGCATCTTGGTACTTGTAGTTTCAACAATCTCAGTTCACTATGTTCTTTTTCTTCAGGAGAGGGGTACCAGCCAGAGACCTTCGAATGAGCGCTCATGTGGCGCCAGATCACGTTAACTCTGGTACCAAGATCGTTCACAAAAAGACCTCGGTCTATGAATCTTCTTCCTCAATGTATAATGTGGGCACTGCAATCTAGAGCCTAACAGTCAGATCCACTATCAATTTCTCCCGACTCACTGGCTGTCCTGAACTCATTGGCGTTTCTTTTGCCGCAGGAGTCAAGGGCAGTAGCATGATGGAAACCGCTTCTCCCTGCCCTGGCTATCAGTGCGGAAGGTCCCACCTACTGTTGACATCTGTGACACCATTCGCCAGCAGCAATTCCCGCTCTTACGTTTCCTGTATCAGAGGCTTTGTGGGTCTGGTTTGAAAAGGGCAAGGGCAATTCCCTACTTGTCATCCTTTCGGGTTTCACCGCCTTTCTCCTCTGTTTGAACTTGTGCGTTTGGCCTTGCTCAGAGTGTGCTCTTGTGTTCCTCCTTTTATCCCTATGGGGAAGGGAAAGGGCAGTCAGGTGTGGGTAGTTATCGGCAATTGCCTGACTCTGCCTGACCCATGTGTTGGGACATGTCAGGTAAACGGCTCTGGTGTTGGTCCGTTGTCACTCACGGCATGAGAAAGTGTTTGTGTCGGAAAGGGGGGGGGGCTAGAGTTCCAAAATATCCTACCGCTCAGGATGGGGAAAAGGTGTCATAAAGAAGGGAATACAGCATCTCAACCTTCGGTGTCCCACTTCCACTCCCCGGGAACTCCCCCATCCAGGTGATTCTCCCTCACTGGTCCACCCCCAGGAACTGGATCCAATAGCGATGGATGTGCCCTGGCCACCTGGATGACAGATCCTCGAGAACTCACTGGTGAGACACATTCAGGTTTGTCACAGAGGCTTGACTTAACTTTGATACCAATTTGATTTGGCTTTAATAATTATGTCCCCTATCAGTCACCATACCAAGACCAAGGTATGGCTTACTCTTAGACAAGGTGATTCAACCTCTAAAATAAGAGAGTGTATCTTACCTATGTGACACCCCTCACTTTCTATCGAAATTGGGCAATGTAGATTCTGAACAAGGGAAGAACATCCCCTTCATGATGGATGTGACTTTGCTTTACACAAAAATTTTGCATGAGGCAGGGATGAGGACTGGCTCTTACTCTTGAAATATTCCTGAAAAGCAGATGCAGTCTTTCTACTTACGTTGAAGCTGGCTCTCAGAAACAATTTCTCCGGATTTGGAGATAGACATTTTGTTCAAATCTCAGGTACCAATATGCGGGCAGCTGTGGCACCCAGGTATCCCAACACATATATGCTCTATCTAGAGACAGAACACGTCTTGTCATCAGAAAGATGGCATAAACAACTCTACACCCGCTACATACATGATGTGTTTGGAATATGTAGGGGTTCCTAAAGAGAGTTAACACATTTCTTTGCTGCATATTAAATGTACCACTGAATGGAGTTCGACAGAAGTTCACTTTCTAAATTTAGAAGTATACTGTGAGGAAAACTACCTTAGGACTAGGATCTTCACGAAGAGCATGGACCAGAACAGCTTATTGCACGCACAGGCTTTCACCCACAACGGATACTGGATAGTGTACCGTGGAGTAGCTCATGAGGTATCAGATGAACATCTCATCAGAAGCAGAGTATAATATGCAGGCACAAAATCTGAAGTGTAAATGTATGCAAAGAAAGTATGATGCTACACCTATGGAAAAAGTAGCGAAGAAAGAAGAGCAGATCCCTAGAGAGTATTTGCTAAATTCCAAATCTACTAAAACTAATCCTTCACTTGTGTATGATACAACTTACTCTGCGAGTCGGCTGATCAAACAGATTATACAAAAAAACGGGAAATTCTGAAGTTGGACTCTATTTTGGAAAAGCTATTTGCAGCTCCGCTGGTTTTTGCTTACAAAAAAAGTTCTGCATTGAGAAACATGCTGGTTCTGGCAGCGTACAAACATCCAGACTTAACAGAGTTGAAATACAAAGGGACACAAACGTGCCACAATTGTCAGAATGGTGGTATTATCATTATTAGGAACTCCATCCTGCCCCCCCATACTGGTAAGTAAATCTACCTGTGGGATTCAATTACCTGTGGGTCATCCAACGCGGTCTATGGCTCAAAATGCCTTTGTGGCTTTTAACATGTAGGGATAACAACATGTAAAGCCAAGACCCGTTGGACAGAGCACAAATACAACATCAGGTTACACAATCAGAAGTCGCCTGTTGCTATTCATTTCAGAGAGGCAACGCACAACATTGCACAACTGAAATGTGTAATTTTGGAAAGGGTAACGACCCCCAAAAGAGGGGGCAATTTACAGAGATTACTTCTAGAAAGAGAAATAGCATGGATTGGGAGGTTGAAATCTCTAGCTCCTAAGGGAATGAATTCTGAATGGGATATGTCAGGCTTCTTGTAATTCTGTCTCTAATGTGTCGGGTAGGATTTCTTTGATCCAGAGATGTACAACATAAATTGGATGTGAATTTGTTATAAATGTTGAGACCTGTGATTCAGGGATTCAGAGTGCAATTTTGATGTTAATTGACCAATTATTACTGATAATAGATTGTGGACGACTTTTATTCTGGCAGGAGGATGTCAAGCGATGCTTGAGCATCTGATGAACACTGTATGATTATCTTAAATAATTGTTTTACAAGCAGGTCAATATTGTGAACATCGTTGTCTGCTAGCAGCTTTTGTAAACATTGAGTACTCCCTCAACCACTCTTGACTTCATATATAATCCAGCATGCAAGGACATATGCTCTTCTCTCAGAGGATGAACAAGGGAATGACAACATTGGGCAAAATCCTGGGCATTTGGGAATCAGGTGTCAAGTGTGTTGTAAATGAACAATTTACATCCTGTCTTGCTAAAGATTTGCTTACCTTGGGAATAGGCAATGAGGAACATAGAGTGATTTGAGCAAGAACTAATAGGAGCTCTGTTCGTTGATATGAATGAGCATAGCATAGCTGCAACGGTTGCTTGGCTGGTTGAGCAGCAGCCTTGCAGGAAACTGAGCGATGACTTGGTAATGGTGGTGTCCTTCGGCCGACGAGAGAAATGATCACAACAGTTTAAAGGATAGTTCCGGGACTTTTTTTTTATTGTTCCTATGGTTCGGCCATGTGTTTTTAAGCATAAATCGGTAGATCGTAGAAAACTTTCCTATGGACCTTACCCGACTTTTCGTCCATTAACGCACTCGAAAACATCCGCCATTTTATGATAATCCTCTCACTTGCCGCATCGCCCTGGCTCACCTGCTTTTGCGGCACTAAATCAAATCCCCCGCCCCTGAAACAGACTTGATCAAAACATTCATATTCCCCGCCTCTATCCGTGACGTGACTGAGCTGCGTAGGCAAACGCGCCCAGGCGTCTTCTACGCGACTCCACACAGAACCAGGAAATCAACACAGATGGGCTCAAACAACACAGCGCGCCACAATTGGGAATATGAAACTGTGCTTTTAAATTAAACCGCAAGATTGTAAATTTGGTAAAGTACATTTATTTGACATCAAATGTTTTGAGAATATTCAGCGATTAGCATTTTTATTTGCTCACGTTCCAAAAAGTTCGTTTCGAGGCACACGATGTTCCTTTGCTGTACACAGGGTCTTAGATCATCTCACAATACAGCGCCACAATTCGGAATATGAAACAGTGGTTTAAAAGCAAACGGCAAGATTGTACATTTGGCAAAGTACATTTATTTGACATCAAATGTTTTGAGAATATTCAGCGATTTGCATTTTTATTTGCTCACGTTCCAAAAAGTTCGTTTCGAGGCACACGATGTTCCTTTGCTGTACACAGGGTCTTAGATCATCTCACAATACAGCGCCACAATTCGGAATATGAAACGGTGGTTTAAAAGCAAACGGCAAGATTGTACATTTGGCAAAGTACATTTATTTGACATCAAATGTTTTGAGAATATTCAGCGATTTGCATTTTTATTTGCTCTCGATCCAAAATATTTCGTCTTGAGGCAAGCGATGTTCGTGTGCAGTAGACAGGGTGTTGGTTTACGATAAAATAAGCTCTTCGGTCGCACTGATAATCGCATGGCTATTCCAACAACGAGGCACTAGGGCACCACAACGGTCTGTATGTTGCATCTAGCCGCTAGTACCGCGTAAGGGCATACTTGTACTTGGCGATCGTCCCACAAAATGGTCAGGGTGCTAACGTTGTTCACGCGGAGAAGCAACTGGCGGTTGAAAAACCCATCCGCCGGTGTCTGGTACTCGTGACACATGCAGTAATGCATGATGTATCTATTTGAAAAACATAAAAAAAGGAAATTAGTCTCACCATCAGATCTTTATTAAAATTATTCATTTTATATATTAGGTCTGGAAATTATTTCATAGCTAGGACAGTGCAACTGGGTTTTATACGTCAAGGGGGGCTGTAGGATACTGAGACAGTCCCCCAGTGCAGGGGTTGAGAGGGAGTGCAGGTGGAGAGTGGAAGGGCCCAGGACCGAGGTCGCAGACAGTGGACAAGTTGTAGCAGGGGAGAGGGAGAGAGAAAGCAGAAGCAAAGAGGAAGGTTTGGAGGTGCTTCCGTAAAAGGAGACGGTTCTCCCCAAGATAGTGCGCGGTACAAAACAATATGCCACATAGAATGAACAAGTACAACTTAACCCGTCTTTAAAGCTACTGTATAGTAATTAAATTGCGGTATAAACTCATCTAAAGAGTTACTTACATTATATTTGCATTTTCCATTGTGTCTGTGCGTAGGGCAGCCCCGAAATACCACTCCTTCTATGCCGACGTTTTATTTCTTCTAATGAACGAACATGAAATGGCTTTCGTTTCTGAAATTATATTCATTATCGTTTCTTACGTGGTCCCGGCCTGTCAAGGTCAAATAACAATAGAAACTTATACTGAGTCGTGGGCCATTCTGGCACTCGAGAAAAAATCAAAGCAGCTGACCTTCACTTTGAACGAACACACATTCCTAGTTAGCTAAATTCAGTGTACGGCCGTTTTACAGGACTTGAAATTTACACTCCATCTTTGCATTTTGTCTGCTTGCTTTGCTGCCCCACAGAACCATAAATACGGAGACATTCTATATTTTTGGAAAAATAATTTATATTACTGTTTGGTTTAATTTAATGCGCAAATGAACAAGGTTGGATATATAAACATATTCAATGGGCCTGCGACATGAGGAGACTCGAGAGAACAGACAATCAAATTACAATCATTTAAACCGTGATGTGTATTTCTCAATGAGCTCTTCTTTAGGTGGACATGGAACAGAGGCAATGTTGGGTGGCAATGCAGTTGTCACCTGCACAGGTTCGTTCACAACTCCATTTATGTGCCTATCTAGGACGTCAACAATAAGTCTCTCAATAAACTCATATTGCATATCCTCAAACACTGGTTTGATCACCCATTGTTTACTTCTTTTAGTGAAGGCCTTATTGTAGCGAAGCGTCCCTAAAGTTCCGGTCGTCCTACTTTGTTGACGTCCAACGTTATGGTTATGTGCCAAGACCGCTAGAAGAGTCCGATTTATCATGCCCTCCATGCAATCGTTTTGGCCTGTACTTTAGGCACATATTGTGGAACACCTCCAAATCTCCTGTGTGGCAGAATTCCGTGAGTCCCCTCAAATCTCTTGTTATAGTTTTATCAAATACAATCTTTTCAATGGCTTTGTGAGTGGGTGATGAAGGAATCAACCACTTCTTCTTCCGTGCCTCCTCTGTGGACAAATGGCCATGTTCACAATTGTGGAAATGTTGGTTTGTGTTCCAACGTTGAACGTTTGTGCAGTGTGGCATTACTGACCGCCATTTTTCCAGTAGAATTTCCAACGACCCTCCACATGTTTTTGAGCTCCACCGAAGATGGTTGCTGATTGACTTGGACCACTGTGAAATACCTTGCGTTTCTTTTTTTTTACCTGCAGCAGACATTTTTTTATTGATTGTTTTTGCAAGATGCCAAACGTCAAATTGGTGATTTATATTTTTGTACTCTTCTCTCATTGTCTTGGCAATTGAAACGTGTCTGTCCGTGGCTATCAGGTCGATCACCATTCCCCGCGATTGTAGTTCTTGCAATGATGCTACAAAGCCAACTTTCTCCATGGCCACTGAGGATGTACTTTGTGACACCTGCACAACCACCGAACTCACAATTTTCTTACTTTCCATGTCCTGAAAGTGGTAGGTGCAGTACTTGGCTGAAAATCCTGGGCTGTCGCACTGTGCATCACCGGCTAGCCTGAACCGTTTGCCCGCGAATGTACTATCAATAGACATTTTTTCCATTCTCCAAGCTTCGCTAATGGCTGGAAATAGATAATCGGTTTGGTATTTGTAGAACTGAGTTTTCGCAATGAAACGGATTCCCACAAACTGAAAGAAAGACTCTAATTTTTTAAAACTTGAACCACTAAAAAGTGCAGCCGCTGCACAAAGTAGATTGCCTGCTGGCAGTTGTCCCAGCATGGGTTGTGCAGACCATGAGAAAGGATGATATTTTGTACAGGTGGCATGTATTTTAAGGTTAGTGCCTCGAATTGCACGAGTCACATTAATCAATGGCTCCCCACATACTTCCCCACCTACCGAATGCCCACATTTCAACCGAATAATAATATCAATCAAACAACTATCGAATACAATGAATTTGGCCTCTTTCCTTATAGTGTCACTCTGCATCCCAGCTGGTTCGGCCTGTAACGTTGAGGACATGTCACTCACATGAAAGGTAGAAAGACACAGGAAGACTCGTGAATGGAGACACACTTATGTGGATTGCAGGGGGCCGTCCAGCATAAGGGGGGATGCTTGGCAGGAGACACGGGGTCTGGAGGTAGACATGGGAACAACAACCCATGCTCTATAGACCACTTTGAAGTGTACATGGTCTTTGGCACCTCTTGGCCTTTATCGCTCCCTGACTGCTCCAGTTGCCTGCACAAGTACCCCGGTGCGAACTGCCTTTGATAGGGTGGGGGGTGGATTGGGGCGGTGGTCGTGCAGACAAGACACAGGAAGACTCGTGAATGGAGACACACTTATGTGGATTGCAGGGGGCCGTCCAGCGTGAGGGGGGATGCTTGGCAGGAGACACGGGGTCTGGAGGTAGACATGGGAACAACAACCCATGCTCTATAGACCACTTTGAAGTGTACATGGTCTTTGGCACCTCTTGGCCTTTATCGCTCCCTGACTGCTCCAGTTGCCAGCACAAGTACCCCGGTGCGAACTGCCTTTGATAGGGCGGGGGGGTGGATTGGGGCGGTGGTCGTGCAGACAAGACACAGGAAGACTCGTGAATGGAGACACACTTATGTGGATTGCAGGGGGCCGTCCAGCGTAAGGGGGGATGCTTGGCAGGAGACACGGGGTCTGGAGGTAGACATGGGAACAACAACCCATGCTCTATAGACCACTTTGAAGTGTACATGGTCTTTGGCACCTCTTGGCCTTTATCGCTCCCTGACTGCTCCAGTTGCCTGCACAAGTACCCCGGAGCGAACTGCCTTTGATAGGGCGGGGGGTGGATTGGGGCGGTGGTCGTGCAGACAAGACACAGGAAGACTCGTGAATGGAGACACACTTATGTGGATTGCAGGGGGCCGTCCAGCGTGAGGGGGGATGCTTGGCAGGAGACACGGGGTCTGGAGGTAGACATGGGAACAACAACCCATGCTCTATAGACCACTTTGAAGTGTACATGGTCTTTGGCACCTCTTGGCCTTTATCGCTCCCTGACTGCTCCAGTTGCCAGCACAAGTACCCCGGTGCGAACTGCCTTTGATAGGGCGGGGGGTGGATTGGGGCGGTGGTCGTGCAGACAAGACTCGTTTGCCGCAGGGCCTCACCAAGGAGAGGCCATCTAACTGCATGTAAGAGGCTGGCTGCAGGATCTAGTACATGGAAGGCAGGGGGGTGAGTTTATAAATACCTCACCCTCCCAGGAGAATATATGGGTGCAGTTCACCCTGGAGACCCTGGATGCCTAGGCAGTTAGTCAGCAGCAGGCTGGCCTGTGGTGGCAAGGCGGCACGGGCCAGAGGGGGTCATCTCTGTACCCGGTGACCAAAAGGATGATTTATTATGATCAACCATATTTACCTATAACCATGTTTTGTATCAATAAAATACAACAGCCTTCCTTTTATTGCCAACGCTTGGACAAATCAAAACAACCATTGTTAAAATATATATTGGGTTTTATTTTGGATCTTAATTTCAATTGAACATAAATAATAAACATTACACATTGTAAATTTGCGGTTGCAGCACATCCAGGGAAAATCCGCGGTATTGTCCACTGTCGCTTGGGAAATGTTGTCTAATGGCAAGTACCGCACAGGCAGGTATTACTCTCCGAACGCGGTGTCCGAGCCTCCCGTGAAGCCACCAAGTGAAGCAACGATAGGCCACCAGCCTGTACCACCTGTGAAAATGAAAGATGCAAACTGTATTAAAATGACCAAACTTTATCACTATCGATTCAGGTAAAAAATGTCATTCTGCTTTGAAAAAAATTCTATCTAGAAAATGCACAATATGGAACCAATTTACATGCATTCGAATGATATGTAGATGTAATTTTATATGTGGGAGACGACCATGACATAGTAGTGGCATCACTGACATCACAACCAGAGTATACTTACTCGTTACTCGGATTACGCGGACGAACAGTGCCGCGAAGTTTGTGCATAAGCACCATCATCATCCTCAACACGGTCCGTGAGAGGCAGGCTTCCCTGAACTCTGGCAGCTCGGTGATGCATTGCGGACTTTGCTCGCCTTCCTGCAGACTTTGCTCGCCTTCCGAAATGTAGGCCAGGCATCCCGAGTTTTCTCGGCAGCAGCAGTTCTCCTCCTCAGTTGGCATTAGCTCGCACCGATTGCACGTGCACCAGGTGGAGACGCCGTCCATGCGACATGGTCCAGGCTCTTCATCCGTTGACTGGTCCTCCCAACTGCCGTCCGAATCCCCGTCGTTTTCGCGTGCTTGCCTTTCCAGTAGTTCTTCCTCGGTGTACTCGGGCTCGTACATATACGGCATTATTGTAGCCATTATGTGGTAAAGAAAGTAAAATAATTTATAGCGGTGGTACTGGTATCTGTTCACACGGGCTACAATCAACGAAGGTAGCTGACCAGAGCACAGAAACGAGTCACAGAATACTCAAAGTAACACAGAGAGAGGAATGGATTCGAAAATCTGCTGCTGTGTGTTGTGAAACGGTCTGTTTATACTTATTGAGGAAAGAGGCGTCCTGCCATTTCCATGGCGACACTTCATTAGCTGAGGCGCAGCGATTGTTGACACGAAACGGGAAATGGGCGGTACGCGTCTGCTGATGTCAGGCTCAGGGGCGGGGGATTTGATTTAGTGCCGCAAAAGCAGGTGAGCCAGGGCGATGCGGCAAGTGAGAGGATTATCATAAAATGGCGGATGTTTTCGAGTGCGTTAATGGACGAAAAGTCGGGTAAGGTCCATAGGAAAGTTTTCTACGATCTACCGATTTATGCTTAAAAACACATGGCCGAACCATAGGAACAAAAAAAAAGTCCCGGAACTATCCTTTAAGTATTGAATGTCTCATACCCCTTAAGGGTACACTGCAGTATGTTTAAGGTTCACACTTTGTGACAAGGAGAGGTATAGCAAAACTTGGGGAATGGATATTTAATTATCCCAATGCTGGAGTTATGGAATAAAAGTGGACACAGGCCATGATTGAGACAACGGTGGAACATGTATTGTCTATAGTTGTATGAGAGAGTACATTGAGAGGCACAGCATAGGATAGCCTATCTGTAAAAACTAGATTAAGATATGCGCCACGCACAACATGCAGCAGTACATTTTTCTATGGGCCGTTGCCTTAGAACCTTCAGCGTCTTATCTGCATACTGGGGGCACCCAACTGGTTCTCCGGTCCAGTGCCCCGTTTCCACGGGTCTAACACTTTACTGCTACCAGTAAGTAAGCGAGTTGAGACATTAGATAACGTTCGATCGGGATGGCACTGACAGCTGTACTTGCTCACGCAGATTGCCGTGACTGCAGTACCAGGTCTCATGGGCTAGAAGGAAGATGAAAAGTTCCCTTACTGGTAGCAAAGCCGGGTAAGAGGAGTTCCATGCAGCATAGATGGTTGCACTTTGCTATACATATAGAGTCAAGACATAGAATAAGTCCAGCATTTATCTTTGCTTTTAGGTAAAGAGGAAACAGAGTGATGTCGACATTTATTAGAGGTTAGTAAGGTCTATAGAAATAGGATTTAATTGATTAACTGTTTATTTTGTGAATATTGACAATAAAATTGATAGAATCTTATTATTATTTTGTATTCTAGGACATTGTGACCTTCTGAATAGTAACACAATATTGAAACGGACAGTGGTTTAGCCTCTGAAGAAGGATACGTTGGTATCCGAAATGCATCAGGCATCTAACACTGTGTTAAGAATAATTACCACACTGTCCATCTATAAAATGAAGGATATACACATATGTGTTACAAAAATCTAATATATGACATTATATGTACTTATACAAACATTGTTTAAGATAGTGGTAACACCAAATATTGTATTCCGTAATGGAGAAATTGTGTGTGTGCTGAACCTTAATGTATTCCACTTGTTGAATTTTATAGTTTGATTTTTTTGGTAATTTGAGCTATTTCGAATTTAAAGGCGGATTTTGTGCAGTTAATAACAAAATCGGAAATGTTTTGGGGAGTGTGTTGATTTGATTATTTTAAATCATTTTGAAATATAGGGGCAAGTGGTTGTTTCACCCTGGTCAGAGTGCACCAGGGTTACCTGTTGGCAACAACAGACTTTTTGGGGGGGTCGTCCGCATAATTAGTGTCTGACACTTCATCTAGATGGTCAAACAGAGGCTTGGTGAAAATGTTGTCGAGCGTTGGTGACACGCACGATCCTTGGGGCACGCCGCAGAGAATTGCAACGGGGGCTGCACTTGCTATATTAGAGAACACTCTCATGCTCTGAGAGGAAAGATTCTATCCATTAGACGTCGTTCGATGAAAATTGGGCATTGCTTTATAAGTGACGGCACAGTATTTTGTGGTTTACTAAATCAAAGGCCGCTGAGAGGTCGAATTGAAGTAGGATAGCAAGGTTACCATTGTCAATAATGGCATCCATTTGATTTTTTAGGTTAAGGAGCACCATTTCCATGCCATGTTTGGGTCGAAAGCATGATTGATGAAGACCTAAGAGATTGTTTGTTTCTAGATGTTCTTGAATTTGAAGGTAGACAGCACAGTCTATAATCTTCTGAAGGAAAGGGACTGTTGTAATAGGGTGGTAATTTGTAGGGGTATTTGGGCCGAGTGATGGTTTTGTTAGTAGTGGTTGTACCCATGCTTCTTTTAGGTTCTTGGGAACAGTGCTTTGTGAAAAGGAGTTGTTGATGAGAGAGGTGATGAATGGGGCAAGTACTGTGACACAGTCTTTGATACATGGGGCGGGGCAGGGCAGGTGTCTCCTTGGCATCTGGAAGGTTTTAGGCTGGAGATAATATTGATAACTTGTGTTGTGGAGACTGGCCTAAATTCCAATGGATGAGGGGGTGTTGCCTCTGGTAAGGGTGTCCGTGGCAATATCTGGCATGGTTACCTTGCCTTTTTTCATAGCGATTTTGGTTTGGAGCATTGAAATGTTGCCTGCGGGGGTGTTCTTTATATTGGTGCAGCAGGGTTGATCTTTTTGACATGTTTCAGGCAGAGTTGTTGGTGACTCGAGTTCCCTCAAGATAGTAAATAGTTCTTTGCTGGCAGATTTGGCATTTGCTATTCGCTCTTTGTGTGTAGGGCTTTTTGCTTGGAGTATAGCCAGCTTGTATTTTTTTGCGGCGGTGAGGAATAGATCTCTGTTGATTTTGGACATGGAGGCTTATGATAGAGATTCTGCGGCACGTTTTTTGGATCTTAATTCCTTGAGGTTAGGTGAGAAACAAGAGTTGAGGCGAGCAATTCGTTTAGGTTTACAGTGTTTGAGTGGGGCGATTTTGTCAATGGCATGGAGGATGGTAGTGTTATAAAGATCTACCATAGCAGTGTCAAGCTGGGATGTACGTGAAGACTGCGTACCTGTTTTCTTTGATGTGGATCTTGTTGGGGCCGCCAGGCTGTAGCCAGCTGAATGACGAGTGTGTGACTCGGGGAACCCGCCTCTCCACCACCCAAATGGTACAGGGTGGAGGATGGACAGACTCCCAGCGTCACGGAAGGCACTCTCCTGATTAACGTGACGGTGGGACTGTGCAAGCACAGACAGGAGAGGCAGCAGTCAGGTTGAAGATTCGGAACAAGGTGAAGTCCAAGGTGAACGCGGGATCACACCAAACAAAGACTAAGTCGGGGCACCAATCCGCAGGAAGACACTTTCAGGCGAACTTCAGGTAGCTGGTTTGGAGATGGCTGACTAGCCCGATGGTCTGTAGATCCAAAAAGGACGAGGCACCAGGCAGGACCAGACAGGAAAAGGGGAACCAGATAGGGAAGGGAAACCAACAAGGGAGAGCCGAAGGAATAGGGAAAAAGACAAAGGCCCAATTGGTCCCAGGAGAGTCAGAGGGGAAACTGGAGCCAAGGGAACCCACGGCGAGAACAAGGAACCCAGGCGACTGGAGGTCAAGTAGGGCAAGTGGGACCAAAGAGACCCTTGGGCAAAACTGGGCACCCAGGCAGGCAGAAGACAAGCAGGACAAAAAGGACCCAGGGTTGAGCAGGGCACCCAGGCAGGCTGGAGGCAAGGCAAGGCAAAAGGGCCCAAGAGGACCCAGGGTTGAGCAGGGCACCCAGGCAGGCTGGGGGCAAGGCAAGGCAAAAGGGCCCAAGAGGACCCAGGGTTGAGCAAGGCACCCAGGCAGGCTGGGGGCAAGGCAAGGTGGAAGCAGGAACCACAGGAAACCAGGAGCGAGCAACACGAACGAAGCTTCCGCATTGAGACGCGGTTAGCTTCTGCTCGCGGTTCTCTTTTATGGGCCGCCGGCACCCGCGAGGCCTGAAACGCAAGCCGTTTCGTCTCCGGGTGCCGGCGGACCCGAAACGAGGCTTGGAAGGCAAGCCCTTCCCAAAGCGCAGGCCCAATCTACGGCGCATGCGCGGAACCGAGACAGCGGTTTCCCACGCATGCGCGCAACCCTCCAGCAGCGGTTCCAGAAGCTCTCCTCCTGGCGGCTCCCCAGGCGCGAAAGCGTGGGTAGATCCGCCAGGAGGGAGAAGGGAGAGCGATCGCAACGGACCTCTGTCTCCCCAAAAGTGGCGTGACAAGCAGTTGTCTTTGATATTAAATATTGGCAAAGGATTGCAATAAACCATGTGCAAAAAAACAAAAAAATAAACAGCCTCCGTACGAGTTTGCCGGTCTGGAAACATTGGTAACAGTACCGTACCAGCAAGCTACGAGGTCTGAGAGCGGGTGCTTTTCAGCCTGCCAGGTCAGACCTTGCGGGCCGAATGGCACCCACTCGCAGACCATGTTGGATGCACCGGCACCATTCAGGGATGGCGCCGTGTATCCAACCTCCCCATTCCTATTGAGTCCAATCGGACTCAAATGGGAATGGGGAGTCATATTTTCCGGCGCCCGGGAATGGACAATTACTGGGTCTGCCAGGGCTGTAATGCCACGGTAATTGCCAGCGTAAAATTAATGGTTCCGGTGTCAGCCATGCCGGTATTTACCGGCACGTCTACCGCCAGAGTCATAATGACCCCCATTGTTTGTGCGATAAATAATTTGCCATCCAAACACTCCTTTCTCATTGCACCCATGTAATTACAAAGGCACACACATATTATTTTGAATAAAACCAACTTTGGTATGTGTCCAGTAAAACACGGACAGTCTGAAACTTACAATTTAGAGGCACATTCTCTGCTCATATGCCAACTTTCTTTCAACTCATGACCTTTTCAGCCCAAATTAAAACAGAACACATTTGGTCGTTAGAATGATGAGACACTTTTTCATGTACGTCTCTATTGTTGTGTGGTGTGCTAATTTGTCAGTGTCGTAGCTGAATGTTAAAGTAAAATGGAAACTGACCTTTTGGTGGTGTTACAAAACATAACATTTTCATACTTAAACCTTGTATTTTGCAAGCAGCATATTTTCACAAATTGAACAGTGTTTATTCCTGAAAACAGAGATAACGCTGGCCCCCGCCATCCTACACTTCAGGAAATGTATTGAGACCCTGCGCTTCAAAGAACGTCTTGCTATTCACGCCACTCAATGATACTTCTGCTTCTCCAGAGTTCCACCACCCCCATAACCCTTCCCAGCAAATTCTGCTACTCCTGCTCCTTACATGAAACTCCCTGAATGCATCACATATGCACAGTGCTCTCTTGCTTCCCAGTAAGAAGTTAGCAAACACCAGTGTTCTTTCTTCTGAGCTGCTCTGAAATTCGCATCATGCTAAAAAGAACACCAGAATTTAACTAATCTTGAAACTGGCACTGCTCCATTTTTCAGCTCTCTACTGTAATTTTCAGTACTTGTTTATAAAGCCATCTTGAACAACATTTCTTTTAACTGAATTGAGAAGCGTGGCCTTGTCAAACTCTTTGAAAATCAGGCTATTCGAGTTGTGTGCTCGGAGGTCCACACTAGATCAGTCAGAAGACCCAAGCCCCAACAGACAGCCTATCCTACCTTATTTATATAGGCTCCTATGCATGCAGCACTGTTTGTTCATTTAATGGCGTCACTCAAAAGCCTTTCCTGAATGGTGCATGTTAAGGAGAATTCTCAAAATGTGCTAATTTCCCTTACCTTTTGAGACGCCCAGCAACTTTGCTAGATTTCTAGTATTTTATTTTTGTACCTGGAAAGAGTGTGAGCCTTTTTTCCCAAACAGCACCTTTAGTGCCGTGGCCGAGGGTTGTCTTTCAGACTTCCCAAGGTTTCAATACCTTCTCTGGGACTGACTACTGTCTCCCAGAGCCTGTAAAGTTAAATTTACTTTACTTGTCTCTTTAAATTTACTGACCCAGCACACACTATCTTCCCATAGAGTGCTGGAGGGGTTGCCTAGCTTCCCCTGAGTCAAAACACTCATGTAACAGTCAAATGTTACCCTGTTAAAACATAATCACATAATACCGCCTTGTTATGAATATTGACCTAAGCCCATTTGCATTACACAGAAATGTTTAGGCTGACTGAGAGCAGACTGTTTGACCAATGTAAAGAAACCTTGTGACTCGAATGAACTACCATCCAAGTGTTGTCTGCGCTCACAAGCCTCATCCTCATCCTCATATAAACAATGAGACAATGGAAAACAAACTCAGATTGTGTGTTGTAGCTGAACTGCATTGTAGCGATTCTTGGAACAAGGCATACCGTGGATCCGAGAACCAACAGCATCATTGTAACTTCATGGACATGTAAACTTGTTTAATCCGTTGTACAATATTGTAATATTTGTCATATGAACTGGGCACAAACGCTACCCAGTAACCTATTAGCTTGGAGAGAGGCTGGACAATGTTTCAAAAATGGTATAAATATGTCTGTGTTCAGATGTCCAGCACACTCACCCCTCACTGTGTCTGCTGGTACACACTGTGAGGTGTTGGGAGCCAGATAGCTATCTGTTTTGCTTTGATACTGTACAGTAATAAAAGATACTTGTGTCCTTTCAACCTGTGATTGGCGTATTTTATTTGTGGTACTAAGCCTCGATATTTCTTTGGTCTTTCAACCCTTTCCTACTTTAAATGGCTGGTGGCAGCGGTTTAGATCAAACTACCATGATTTTTCCCGACCGCTAACACCGGTAGCTAAAAATCGGGTCAGCCATGTTTTTCAATATGGCGCCCAAGACCTATCTGTAAAAACAGACTCCTGTCAACTTTTTTTGCCATTTCTTTTAGGGAAGGTCCTTCTTGTTTTTGTCTCTGCACACCAAAACAGGTTTGGTCCCTTTGTTCGTTGGCCTTTGGCAGGCTTCAGTGCCGAAGCCCTCCTCTGGTGCCAGGGTGTCTGGGGTGGACAGGATGTGAGGGAGGTGCCCGAAACTCCCTGTGCTTAGTCTCCTAGGAGACCTGAATGCACTCTGGCGTAATTGGCCAGCTAGCTGTCCCGCAAGGACAGCCACCCTGCTGTGTGAGTGACAGCCAGGGTGGAATGAATGGGGAAAACTATTTAAAAGTGGGTCTCTGGGACTGGAAAACAGAGTAGTCCACTGGAACGAAAGAACCGAAGAGGAGAGGAAGGAAGAGAACTGCTGCAACTCCTGGACAACCGGGGAAGCCCTGCTGCAGGTCCAAATAGCCTAAAACTCTGACGACAGAAAAGCCCTTCAAGGTTAACTTCTTCCCTTGAGTTTGGTGGGAACAACCAACTTGCAAGCCACCTGGACACCGTCCCCATCTGGTTGAATTTTCATCAGAGTGCTGTTGAAAACCGGATAGCCAGAGGGAAGGAAACCAGCTCGTGGACTTTAAGGCACTCACACCTTAAATCGACATCTTGCTACAGCTTTTGGCCTCTTCCCTGGTCAGCGCAGGAACCTCCCGACATCCTCCTTCTTGTCCCCACTAATGAAGCTCAGGAACAGCGAGATCTGCAGGATCTGCCAGGAACAACTGCCTCAGTTACAGCTTTCTTCATTGACAAGGTACTGTGCAAACGCGGTCCGGAAATCTTTTCGCCCATCGAGAAAGTGCGTGAAACTTTCCTCAACTACGAAGGCTTGTCCTTCCCTTAACATTCGTCAAACTTTTCACCTAGCCAAATTCTTCTAATCTCTGTGGCAAAGACTTAACCGTTATATACCAGAACTGTGCTATCCTATACAAAAGACTCTGAACCATTGACTTTGTCCGAGGCCTATTGAGAAGAATTGCTGGTTGTATTTAACTGAAACCCTTTGCTCTGCCTGTGAATGTCTTTGGGCTGTCTATTCTTATAACCTTGTCTTTTTCCCCCTTTAGTAAGTATTTGAAGTGCCATTTTGCTCCCACTTCATTTTGGAGCTAAACTTGTTCATTTACTTACCGGTTGGATTTTTGTGGTTTATTAGTGTGTGATAGTAAGCTGCTTATGGTAGTGTAATGTTTTTTAACTGACTGAGTAAATAAATGTATGTTCTTTTACCAAGAAACCTTGAGTAAGTGTATATTTGAATCACAGATTAGTTGGTCCTTTGTGTAACTTGTTCTACTGCTCACTCAACTCTTGAGATAAGTCTGGCTGCTCAGCCACTGCTACCGCATAACTGTGTAGTACAGGCGAAACGTGAAATTGTACTGACACTTTTAGTCTTAATTGCCTGTAGTGTTCCCCAAGGGTACTGCAGGTGATTCTGCCTAACAGTGCACTTCTTCTAAAATCAATCAGTGGATTTTACACAGTTAGTGGTTGACCTGAGTAATCACAGTACTTTTGAAATATTCTGCGTTCTATCTCCAGAACACTTGAGGTAATCTTCCATACCCATCTTCCCTTTCATCCTGTGCCATAACGTATGACGTTGTTGCTTCCCCTAGTAGACACTACCTCAGTGTCTAACCACCTCCCAGTTGAACAGTCTCTCTGGTTGCCACATTTTTGTTTGCGCTATCCCTAATGTTAGGAACCACTATTTGTTTGTGTTGGATCTTTCTACAGTGGGACTCATTATAATTTCAATACATTTTTTATATGTTCAGCTTTCTTCAGAAAGGCCTGTAGGGCCGATTTAGAGATAGTCATAATTCTTCTATGTGTAATCTCTATCTTACAACATAAGATATTTCTCTTTCATTTCTCTAGGGGAATTCTGTGACCCCCTCCCTTGGCATCGATTCTGCTGCTGCAAATGTCATCTTTGCCATGATTTTTGGGGAACGATTTGACTATCAAGATGAGAAGTTTCATTCCTTATTGAAATCCATGTCTGATGCCTTTGTCATCCTGAGCTCTATCTGGGGCCAGGTAAGTCTCAAGTGTCAACTGCACAGAAACACAAATATGTTTCAACAAAATGGTTGGATCATCTTAAGGGTAATATGTTCATCGTAGCAAAGTATTTTTTGGAATTTAAACTAAATCATTTGAAGCACAATGTGTTCCACTACTGTAATTAGCATGCAATGTTACTGGATCAGGATCCTAGCAGAACAGGAACCATCATGTAAACAATGCAGATAGCATGGTTAGTGACATAGTTTGCCATAGTTTGATTTGATTTGGCATTCGTTACACTTATCACCAGGATCAGAATCGTATCTAAGGGTAAGAAAGCAAACACAAGGAGCAGGCAGACATACAGAAACACTGTGCAGGGTCTTGACTTTTTTCCTAAATGTCAAAAAGTTGTTCCAACAGCAATCACAGATTTCCTGAGATATGGACCCTGGACAGCAAATCTTGAGCCACATCTCATCTTGAAATTGGAATGAGGAACCAACAACAGGTGCAAATCAGCAGAGCAAAGGTTTTGACCAGGATTGAATGATGTATTTCCGGAGAAAATTAAGAAAATACCCAGACCATTCTTGCATTACAAATACAGGGGGATCAGCTTAAAAGTCACCTGGCATTTCACTGGTAGATAGTGGGAAAGTGGTGGAATTGGTCATTGGCATCTCTCTTAATGTTGTAAAACACCAGTCTGTCCATCCGTCATTGCAGTAATCCAGTGATGAATGAAACAGGGATCACACAATCTAATTATGGCATGTAAGGGAATCTAAGGTACTGTCCCTTTGAGCTGCAGGAGAATGAAATGTGATGATTGCGTTACTGTCCCTACTTGAGATTTAAGAGAAAAATCCAACTCCAAAAGATTCTCAGGTTTCTGATGCAGGTGGAGCAGGTGGTATCTACACCAGGTCATCTGGGAGGAGATGAGATGTTCTGTGGCTGACAGTGTGGGTGGTGGGATCCAGCATCAACCACAGTTGTTGCTGTGTTAAGTTTGAACACACTGCAACCAAGCTAGTGAACAACGTTTACCGGAGCCTCCGAAATCCATGAAAATGGTCCTCAATACCTTCTACATGCAGGTACATTTTCACTTCCTTTGCATACAAGATTGTGATCCAGCAGCGGTTGAGCTAATTGTTAAATAGCAGGCAGGGCAGAGCTGAATCCTCTGACCTAACAAAGTCCACTGGAACCAGCCTTGAAGTGAATGTACCCAGTTTGGCACTCTGTTCATGGATTGATAAAAATGAGAACACATCCATTGGCAGTCCAGTGTCACTGACCATTGAAGTGAGTTACTCCGACCAGCAGCTCGTAGTCCACAATGTGGAATGCCACCAGCAAGTCCAGCATGACGACAGGGTTGAGGTCTGCCTCCAGTAGGGATATGCCTCCCATAGGGAATCATCCCAGATTGCCACAAATGCTGTTTCCATCCCGTATTTGGCAGAGAATAGAGATTGACTGATATTGTTGTCCTTCACAAACCTCTGTAATTGAGTAGTGACCACCTCCTTGATGGTCTAATCAAGCAAGAAAAGCCAGCAATAATCCAGTAGCTGCTGTTTGCTGCGTACTGAAGGGCCGGGTATACATTACTTCAGTAAAGGAGTAAGAATATTTTACTACAACAATACAAGAATTACAGCCCATGACTGTAAGACATGTTTGATTTCAGTTACCGTAAGGGCTAACATGTTTTCATGTGTTTTGATACCAACTGTTGGATTTATAACTTCTGCACTACATGTACGCTTTGAAGTTTCCAACAGAACACACGTGTAGACAGTGGAGACTAGCTGGAAATTAAAAGAAGACTTGAAATTGGTTCACTGTAAAAAGCCCAAAGTGCCATTACCTACCTCAAGTTCTTGATGAATGGGGGATATGTTTAGTTGTTTCCAATACAGAATGCAATATACAAATTGTAATGTTCCAAGTATGGCATAATACTTTCCTGAAAGCTTGTAGGAGATAGAGATGACTGAACAGTCTGAAGTCAAGATTGAATACTTTCCTATAAATCTATAAAAGTTCCTTCAGTTTTTCAATGTCCGAGCCACAACATTTTTGATGCCAATTGGTTTCCATCAGTAGACATCTAGTTTCAAGTTGAGAAATATCTTTTCTTACTGATTTGCAAAGGGTCAGTCAAATCACATGCATGTCTAATGTCTTTTGAAATGAAGATGCGAGGACGAGGATCAGGTACTTTGTTAGATGCAAAAGGGGGGCCATGCAGGGATGCATCACCCCAAATGGCCATTGTGGGCCTGATGAATAGTAAGAACGCACAACACCCTGGGAAGCACAACCTTTTCTCCACCGAACAGGCGCTCACGTGTCAATCTTAGTTCATCATAGTAGATATGGAACTTTGCGGGCCACTCTTGAATAGCATAATAGTATAAAAGTTTACCTTCTGCTGCTCCAGTTCAGCAGTGTCCACGGCTCTCTAAATGTCCTGTGTTATATGGACCTCATGACCACTTGGGCAATATCTCCCCACATATCATTGTCTTCAGCCACCAACTCTGAGGAATTAGCGGTTACCAGGAAAAACAATCTGCAACAATCCGCAACTACTTTATTAGCCCTGCAGTGCAGATCACAAGGTACTGTACACCCGAGAGCCTTTTTTTTTTACAAATAAAAAAACAAGAAAGGCACCTTTAAAGGGATCTATGTGATAATTACAAAATAAAACAGTTAATCCCAAAATACCGATTTTGTTTTCTTTCACCCCATTTCACTGCATACATATGTGGGGGCAGACCCCCGCAAACCTCCATACCACTCCTCATGTGTTATTCACTTTACCCAACCCCTCACACACCCCCCATATATCTGCAGTGAAATGGGTCATCGAAATTCTGTATTTTGGGATTAGCAGTAATTTTCTGCGATATTTTGGGGGTGATACTCCTTTATAGCTTGATGTGGGAAAGAGATATGTTCTGTTAGTGGTATTTCTACACAGCAAAGATGTAAACATAAATGTGGAGAGCTTATGCCCATTTTATTATTCTATTTTATGACCAGAGTTAGGAGGAGCAGTCTGTTCCCAAGTTTAGGTCCTGGCATTAGCATTAGCTCCCTAAACCTATGACACAGGCTATCCATAGGCGTTCAAGGCTAGTTCTTAAGTGAGGAGCACCCTGGGCAAGAATACAGGCTAACATGGTATTCATTTGAATAACGAAGGTCCCCAGAAAGGTCTGCAACAACTATACTTAATACTTAATTTCTCATCGAATAAAGCTGGGTATGTTACTGTACTTACAAATATATAATATGCATCAGTCTGAAGTCGTATAGTGAAGTCTATATAGATTTAACCGGCTTGAATCAAAACTCATCCACAAAGAGAGAACTTGAAAACAATCCTTCTCTTTTCACACACCCACCCTATAGAACTGGATCCCGGTATCGATTTGGAATGTTCCCATCTCCAATTTCATAAATCTCTCAAAACAGCTTTTTCAACACCACTGACTGGCCAATGGATGCACATACCAATGTGCAAACAGCAACTCACAGTACAGAGCTACTGTTAAAGGATTCCAGCCCAAACACGTGTAACGCACACCCTGTAAAGCGCTCTGCTGCTCCCAAGCCAGGCCTGCACTTAAAACATGAACATAAAATAAAGAAAACTAAAATGCCATTTTTCTTTCTTGTTGGTTTTCCTTTTTTCCCCTTTGTTGGTCTTGCATAATCACAAGCACATTATGCATTGTCACTATTGTTCCGTAAAGAATGCAGAATCCAGAAAACAAACATAATTAACAAAGTCCATAGTGGAGTCAAAATGTCAGGACTTTGTCTAATGGATGTACCTCCACCAACTATCAGACATTGTCAGATCCACCAATTACCAAACCCATGTTGCTGACTCCTTCCCAAAATCGTAGTGCAGGAGTCCCCAGACGTCCTCCCTCTTTTCCCCAGGAATGAGGCTGAGGAACAACAGGATCTGCCATACTACAACATACCAGGAACATAAGCCAGTTGGAACCAATTTCTTCAGATGTAAGGTACTGTGAACTAAAGGGGTACTTAATTCCCGCTGTGTAGTTTACTTGCTCTCATTTGAGACTTGCATTTACTGCCTTTTGTAGAGTTGTTTGCAGCTCTGCCTCTCACAAGCCTCCCAGCGTGTGAGAACCAGTGATTACTTTTGCAACAAAAACTCTCTATAACATTGTCCAAGACTTTTTACCTACCTTCAAGAAGCCCTTCTGCTCCCAAGAGTTTGCTCAAGTGACATTTGCTGTCCTGGCTCCCTGATAGACTCTTCTAGCCTTTGACTTTGTGTTTTGATCTGTCCCTCCAAGATGCCATACATTCTTTACTTGTATAGCTGGGAAAGGGTTCATCTACATTGCATTGGGGGGTTCAAAATACTTACCAGTTTTGAGAAACTTGTTAACCATTGCTTTCTCCTCTAACCTTTTCCTTTTGATACCAAACTCAGTATTGCTCTAAATGTGCCAATGATATATTTATGTCCACAGTGTCCTAGTTACTAAAGTCACCTGCGGGTTTAGTGTCGGTGTGCCATCCTAAAAGGGCATCTTCTCATTTATTGAAAATGAGAGTGTATATTTTGAAGTATAATTAAGTTGTACATGTTTTTTCTCCCATCTAAAGAAGGCTTATTCAACTGATTGTTAAATTAATAAATAATTGTTTAATCAAGAAACCTTGAGTGTAAGTGTTTATTTGAATACCTGTCACTGTGAAACGCTATGTTGCAACCATACAACTCACATTGACCCCACTTGAGATGAGACTGGCTGCTTAGTCTCAACTTGTGTAGTACAGACTTATACCAAAGGTTCTGTTAACTATTGCCGAGATGACAAGGTTTGTGCAGTCTCCCGCAGGGTACTGCATAGAATCCTGCCTAACATCAGGGAACCATGTCTATGAAGCCAGCATGGAAATAACACAGGCCACACAAACCTGCAGTAGTACTAACCAATCATCAGGACAAATTGATGAGAGCAATGCACAGGCCCAACACAGGTACAATGGCATCCTGCCATTACAATGATAGACCCTGAAAGTGATAACTGCCGGCATGGAATCACAATGCAAACCAAATAGAAAATGACACCACATGCAAGTGCTGTGATTGTAAGACACGTTGTGCAACAATACCCGTAAAATGCATACACAGAGTGGCTATCAACATTCTGTTGTAAAAGGCAAAACATCCACAGTGCTCTGTAACTGACATCTATGATCTTTGACTCTGGATAATCCCAGCTACCATGGCTAACTACACATGTGCAGAATCCACAGATGCCGCAGGAGGTGGCCTACAATGGGGCACACATCCAGACCAGGTGCTGCATCAAGCGGACCTTTGGCCTCTTGAAGGCTCATTTCTAGTGCCTACACCAGACTGGAGGGGCTTTATTGTACATGAAGGTTGGACAAATTGCTATTGCCTGTGCCATGCTGCACAACATTTGCCTCACACAGAATGTCCCCTTACCCCTTGATGTGGACATGCCACCTCCAGAAGAAGAGAGCAGGAACAATGCAGGGATGGATGTCTGGTTTTGCAAGACCGGATTGGCATTTCTTTTTTACCACAGTGATATCCACATGCTACACGCCTCTGTAAACATTCTCACATCATGTCTGAGCATTGCTACCAGTGAACTATTAATTCATCTTGAAATGTAAAAACACCCTCCCCCACCACCACCACCCCACAACGCCATCTCCAACACACCATCCACACCACCCCCTTCCACATAACGCCACCCCCAACACACCCTCCCCACACCTCCCTCTCTCCACAACCCCAACCCCAACACACCCTCTCCCTCCCTACAATGCCACCACCGAAACACCTTCCTCCCCACAATGGCATTCCCAACACACCCTAGCCCCACCTCTCTTGTGGCTATATACACATGTACATTCATTTGCGTGGCATCTTGCCTTTACGACTCTCCTCCAGCACATTTGGATTCAGATTGTGCATGGTGCAGTGCTTTGGCGTGCAGGGCAAAGATCCCTCTGTGAAGGTGATGGAGGTGGATTGGTCTGACTCTGGTCCCCGGAGTTGGACTTTCAAGAGCATGCTGGCCTGCATGGCCTCGGCAAATGCCAATATGTTCTTTCTCATCTACCTCACCCTCTGTCTGATGATCATCAGGACAACAGATGAAACAGTTGCATCTCATTAGTACCAGTGTGTAGGGATGCATGTACAGTGTCCCAGCCAGTCAAAAAGGTACAGGCTGAGAAAAACTATAAGCATATACCATTGTAGGAGCAGACTGAGTTTGGAATGCAGAAGGCGCATGTATTGTTTTTAGTTAGGTCTGACACATATTAGATACTCACATATAGCAGCACGGAAAGAGCAACACATTTACTAATGTTGCGGCTGCAGAGGTTACAGATAGGACAGTGTTATAGTTCCTGTGTTTAGTTGTTGCATCCAAAGTTTTAGTCTGTAGTGAGGTGCACAGGATGAGCTGAAACAGGTAGACGATGGAGTCAGAAAGTTACTGTGGTAGATGCAAGGTCAGTGTGTTAACATGACAGAAGTGTCACCATATTGGATGTTAAGGCATAGTATACCATGAACAGAATAGAACGTATGCCCTAATGTTGAGCTGAAGCTCTGTCTAGTTCAGTCACAAAAACAAATCCCTTCTCCGATCTGCAGCAGATAAGCCAAGGTCAGAGGCACATGCAGTGCACAGATAAACACTAATTGTATCCAGTTGCAGGACCATAATGTGGTGAGAATGGAATGTTAGGGTAGGGAGAAGCAGGAAGGGATGCACCCTTTGAAGGACACATTCGTGAGAATAGGGCATAAGGTTGTGTGATGCCAATCGGCAAGTAGAAGATTTGGAGCACTACTGCCCTCACCCAAGAACGGTCATCCCATTTGAATTACAATCACACGTACAAACAAAAACAAATAAATCCCCGAAATTCAGACTCAAGAGCAGTGCCCCAGTCACGTCATTACTGGGTCACATTGGTTTAGAAAGAGATGAGTGGGGAGCCGTTTCTTGAACGTACCATGATTTGGGATAGGAGGAGCAAAGGTGATGCCAATAAATCTAGTACTTGGTTGGGTTGTAAGCTTGTGTGCACCACAACTTCTGGTATAAAGAGAAGACCTATTGTGTTAACAAAGCAGAATTGGGCTCACCAATTTACTTTGTTTGCGTCTGGCTCTGAGAGTTGCACATCACGTGACAGTGATGATTTATTAATGTGTCAAGAGGTTCAAGCCACCATTCCTGTACATGGATTCAATAGTGACGATGAAGTAGACCACATGTTTAGAGGAATGGGTTTAGATAAGGTGTGGCCAATCGGTCCAGGGACTACAGGGGGACATTAGCATGTCTATAGGTGGTAGCCAGTGAGGTTGGTGGGAGTGCATTGTATTGATTGGATTCAGATTGTGTGGGTTACCATGATTAACCTGTAACTTCTTGGGAAGTGAATAGCTCGGTATCAGTTCAGTTCTACAAGACCATCTGAGACCTTTTGCATGTAATAAACCTTATTTTCCCTTTCAAAGAGGTGCATAGATTATTTGGTTCTTTGGATTAGTTTAACCATTCAGGTTTGGTTTGCCTTCCTCTTTACAGGTCTGTGGCCCTCGCTGTTCTCCATGAGGTGCCCTGAACACAGTCAAGCGCACCTGGTTCTGCTCTATAGCATCCATTCTCCTCCACATGGCATCCTGTGATGCATGGGGTATGGGTTGAGGGCTGTCGAGAGGGATGGGTCTGAAGCAGGCTGAGCAGTACAACCTGTCATCTGTGGCACCCTCTGACTCCTGCTGCTGCCCATGTTGCTTGTTGTCCCATTCAGGTGACAGGGAGGTATCATATGCCAGTTGGGTGGGTGCATGCACAGTGACTACTGGCACCTGGCAGCAGCTGGCTTCTATGTCACAACCACAGTGGTCACCTGTTGGGGGTGGTTGC